>NC_062228.1:54612010-54923709 GCF_902686445.1 Sciurus carolinensis | reverse complement strand
CAATGGGTCTTTACCATTAACAAAATTAAAAATAATTTTGCAACCGTGCAATGAGTCCCTGAAAGCCTCTGGAGAAAATAGTTGTAGATCTGCCTTTGTCTCCAACAGGCTGGTTAAATTTTAACGATGGTTTTGTTCATGTGTGATGGTGAGGTAAGAGAATAAGGTTTCATAACATTCCTTCCTTCCTACAAAGAATATGTCACCCCTATAATAAACGTTGGTACACAATTACAATTGAGACCGCTGCCCTCCTGTACCCCTTAACTCAGCAATTCAGATATTAACCAGATGGACCTAGTAGAGATAGTCACATGAGATTACTTGTCTATTGTTTTAACCACGAGAATATTAAGAATAGTTTTAGGTCACATAGAGTTTAGATAATAATAGTTTGATATTTTTAAAACAATTGTGAATAGGTAAGGATAATCTGTAAGGTTACTGTTTTCTCATAATTTTCTGTTCCTTGTTAAAAACAATTTCTGCCTGTGCTTTGAAAACTTCTTTAATATTAACCACAAGACTGCCATTATAGCCTGAAGAAAACTGTATATAAACCCAGCCCTCCCCAGAATAAAGTGGGATTGATTGCACCAGAACTAGAGTCTGTGTCTTTCATTCTCCATCCATCGCCGACGCTGTCTCCCCGCACCCCGTTTACCGGTGTGGAACCCATGGACTCCTGCTAGGGCTGGACCCCGGCAAGTGGCGCCCAACGTGGGGCACTCTGGTAAACTCCCCATTTATTATTAATTTCTTTCCTTTTCGAGACAGCTAGGATCCTGCCTGGGGTGCCGCGGACCCCTCGGTAGAGAAGGCCGAGAAAGGATAGGCAGGGATAGAAAGAACAGCTACCATGGGAGGTAGTGAAAGCAAAGAAAGAGCATTATTTATTGATATTGCTAAGCACTTATTAACTAAAAGAGGAATGCACGTAGGAACAGCTCAATTAAAAAGATTTTTTCATTTTGTGCAAGAATGTGCCCCTTGGTTTCCTGAACAAGGTACTTTAGATGTTAAAACCTGGAAAAAGGTAGGTGATGCTATGCATGCACATCATAGATTATATGGCAATGAAAGAGTCCCCACGGATGCTTTTGCATTGTGGAATCTTTTTAGGGACTGTTTAGACCCTAGACATGAAAGTGAGCAGCTAAGTAAAAGGGTAAGATCACCAGATGAAATTTCAGAAAAGGAGCCTTTGCTGACAGCCTCGGTTAAAAAATATACAGAGGAAACTCAGAGTGAAAGTGAAGGTGAATCAGACGATGATGAAGACGGCAAAAAGGAGAAAGGTCTACCTGATCAGCTCTCCCCGTCTGATGAGGAGGACTTGGAAGAAGCCGCTTTCAGATATCACAATGAGGATCCACCTTTGGTGGCTCCTGTTGTGCCGGCCCTTCCTAAACCCCCAGATAAAATAAAAAGGAAAGTCCAAAAGGTAGGATTTCTAGGTGCTGTTCGTGAGGCACAAAAACAGGGAGATGTTGGTATTTGTTGCCCCATAGTATGGGCTATAGATGAGGGAGGAGAGCCTCATTGGGAGTCTCTCTCTTTTAAAATATTAAAAGAACTAAAAACAGCTGTAAAAGATTTAGGACCTACTTCCCCTTATACTCTGCAGCTAGTGGAGAATGTGAGCTCACAGTGGCTGACGCCTTTTGATTGGCAACAAACTGCAAAGTCGTGTTTAACACCAGGGCAATATTTACTTTGGAAGACAGAATATGAAGAATTAGCAAAAGCCTCTGTACAATTACAGACGGACAGAAGAAGAAATAGAATAACCTTAGGACAGTTAACAGGAACAGGGGATTGGCTTACTCCTGCAGAACAGATTAAACTTCCTAGAAAGGTTTTAGAGGAAATTTCTAAATTTGCTCAGTTGGCATGGAGGCGATTGCCTTCTGCTGATGCTCCTACAACCTTTCTTAGTAATATTAAACAAGGTAGCATGGAACCCTATGAAGACTTCTTAGCAAAATTAGAGGAAAATATTTCTAAAATCATTACTAATTCAGAAGCGGCTGAAATATTACTTAAGCAATTGGCCTTTGAAAATGCTAATCCTACTTGCCAGGCTCTATTAAGACCAATTAGAAGAACTGGCTCTCTTTCAGACTATATTAAAACCTGTATGGACAGTAGCCCAGCTCATATTCAAGGAATGGCTATGGCTGCTGCCTTACAAGGAAAAACTTATTCACAATATCTTAAAGGTATTAATCAAAATGTTAATGTTTCTAGGACTGCCGGTTTTTCTGGCAAGCCTCAAGGTAATTGTTTTTCTTGTGGACAACTTGGGCATTTTGCTAAAAATTGTCCTAATCTTAAGAATCCAATTGTGCCAGCTCCAATGGCCCCTCAGAATACTGCTGGGGGAACTGGAGCTCCTCCTAAAACAATTTGTCCTAAATGTCAAAAAGGATTTCATTGGGCTCGTGAATGTAGATCCAGATTTCATAAAGATGGTCATTTGCTTAATGGACTAGGACAAGGAGGTTCAAATATGCCTCCTATAAAACAGTCAAGGCAAAATTATCCGGGATTTCAAGCCAATAAATCTTATCCAAAAAACGGGATGAGGGGCCTTCCCCAGGCCCCTCTAAACAATTGGGGATCCCCCAATCCATTTGTAGGACAACAATTAATGACCTGGCCAGAGGAACCCCAGGAAGTGCAGGATTAGATCTGCCTTCCTCTCAGCATTTAATTATTACTCCAGAATCAGAGGTTACTTTAATCCCAACAGGCATATTTGGCCCTTTGCCTGAGGGACATATGGGCCTAATAATAGGAAGAAGTTCTATAGCAAAAGCAGGGATCCAGGTAATACCTGGTGTAGTAGATTCAGATTACTTAGGAGAAATAAAAATTATGGTCTATCCCCCATATAAGACAATACAGATTTTTCCTCAACAGAGAATTGCTCAGTTATTGTTAATACCCTATCTTAAACTTCCAAATCAAGTACTAGCTCCAGAAAGGAAAGGGGGTTTTGGATCAACTAATACTGTGGCCTGGATACAAAAAATTTCAGAACAAAGACCTATGAAAGCTATAGAAATAAATGGCAAAAGATTTAAAGAACTGCTAGACACAGGAGCGGACGTAACTTGTATTGCAGCTCATGATTGGCCTCCTACCTGGCCAACTACTAAATCCCCTTCTACTTTGGTGGGGCTAGGATTAGCCTCCAATGTGGCAAAAAGCTCTGTTATGTTACATTGGAGAGACAAAGAGAAAACTGGGACTTTTCAACCATATGTTATTCCTTCTCTCCCCTTTACATTATGGGGAAGAGATTTAATGGAACAACTCAATATTACTTTAACTGATGAACAGGAGGAAAGTACACATTTTTCATAGGGGCCTCTGTTACCAAACAGGCTGACCCAATTATCTGGAAGGACAACCAACCAGTATGGGTGGAACAGTGGCCCTTATCTAAAGAAAAACTCGAAGCAGCCACAAAATTAATACAGGAACAATTACAGCTAGGACATATAGAGCCATCTAATAGCCCATGGAATACACCTATATTTGTTATAAAGAAAAAATCAGGAAAATGGAGATTACTGCAGGATCTAAGAGCAGTTAATAATACAATGGAGACTATGGGGGCACTTCAGCCTGGCCTCCCTTCTCCTGTGGCTGTCCCTAAAGGCTATCATATTATTGTCATTGATTTACAGGATTGCTTCTTTACTATCCCTTTGGCTAAACTAGATAGACAGCGTTTTGCTTTTAGCTTACCATCGCCTAACTTACAAAGGCCTTATCAAAGATTTCAATGGAAAGTATTACCTCAAGGAATGAAAAATAGTCCTACATTATGTCAAAAATTTGTAGATCAAGCTTTAATTAATTGTAGACAAAAGTATCCAGACTGTTATATGATTCACTATATGGATGATATATTGATTGCACATTCTCAAAGCCATTTGTTACAAATAATATTACAGGATTTGATTAAAGATTTACAGAGGTGGGGTCTGATAGTGGCTCCTGATAAAATTCAACAGGAACCTCCTTATAATTATCTAGGAAGAACTATAAAAACAGATTGTGTCAGCTCTCAAAAGTTACAAATTCGAAAAGACAAACTATTAACATTAAATGATTTTCAAAAATTATTGGGAGATATAAATTGGATTAGACCTTATTTAAAACTCTCAACTAATGATTTAAAACCTTTGTTTGAAATACTAAAGGGTGACTCAGATCCTAACTCAAGTAGAATATTAACTAAAGAAGGAGAACAAGCCTTACAAGTTGTTGAAACTGCAATTCAAAAACATTACTTGCAACAAGTTAATTATAACTTGCCTTGGGTTTTTATTGTGCTAAAAACGAAACATACTCCAACAGGTTGTTTATGGCAAAATGATCCACTTGAATGGATACACTTACCAGTATCAGGAAAGAAAATATTAATGTCTTATCCTACTATGGTAGCTTCTTTGGTATTAAAGGCTAGATTTAGAAGTAAGGAATTGTTTGCTTGTGAAATGCATGAAATAATTATTCCTTACACAAGAGAACAATTTGACCAATTATTACAAATTGATGATCAATGGGCTATTGCATTTCTAAATTTTACAGGAAAAATTTCTTTCCACTTGCCCAATAATCCTTTACTACATTTTTTATTTCAAACAGAAATAATATTTCCTAAATGGTGCTCCTCAACTCCAATTAACAATGCTATGTTAATATTTACAGATGGGTCATCAAATGGAAAAGCAGTTACAATAATTAATTCTCAACCCACAGTTCTATGGACACAAGAAACTTCTGCACAAAGAACTGAATTAGAAGCAGTCATCTATGCTTTCAAGACTGTTGCTCAACCCTTTAACTTGTACACAGACTCACTATACATTGTTAAACTGTTTCCAACCATAGAAACAGCAACACTCTCCTTTTCGTCTAAAATTATACATAGGTTACAAGAACTTCAATATTTAATTCATAACAGAACTTCACATTTCTTTATAGGTCATATTCGGGGACATTCTGGATTACCTGGTCCCCTTGCTCAGGGGAATACCCATGCTGATCACTTAACTAAAAATTTTATTTTAACAGCTATAGAAGAAGCTATTATATCACACAAAAATCATCATCAAAATTCATCTGCCTTACAAAAACAATTTCATATTTCTAGAGAAGAAGCTAGAACTATTGTTAAAAATTGTCATGTTTGTCCTAAATTTATTCCTTCTCCACAGATGGGAGTTAATCCTCGAGGACTTTTACCTAATGTCTTATGGCAAATGGATGTAACTCATATATCAGAATTTGGAAAATTGTCTTATGTTCATGTTACAGTCCATACCTTTTCTCATGTTATTGTGGCCTCAGCCAGAACTGGGGAAGCCTACAAGGATGTGATTCAACATTTATTCCTTTGTTTTTCTGTTTTAGGAATGCCTAAAAAATTAAAAACTGATAATGCTCCTGCTTATACATCAAAACCATTTAAAGATTTTGTTCCAGGTTTAATATTTCTCATTCTACAGGAATTCCTTATAACCCACAAGGACAAGCAATAGTAGAAAGGAGCCATCAAAGATTAAAAATACAAATAAATAAGTTAAAAGAGGGAGAGCTTAAATACTCTTCCCCACATCATATTTTACAACATGCTTTATTTGTTTTAAATCATCTAAATACTGACAAGGAGGGAAATACTACAATGATGAGACATTGGGAAAGTAAAAGGTCAAAACAAAGTTTAGTAAAATGGAAAGATTTATTATCTGGTAAATGGAAAGGATCTGATGTCTTGCTAACCTCCGGTCGAGGCTATGCTTGTGTATTTCCACAGGATGCAGAAACACCTTTGTGGATTCCAGACAGATTAATACGTCACTACAATGAGCCCTATTCGAAGTAGGAAGAACAAAAAGTATTGGATCCCTTACCAACCCAATCAGAAGGACGCAAACGGACTAGTATTTAAGATGAAAAAGTTGCGTCTTGCACAATCATCTGCCACTCGCAACTCAGACCTGCCAACTTGGGGACAAGTGAAACGCCTGACTGCCGCTGCTGAACACCTGGTGAACAGCTCAAACCTAAAACCCCAGAGGCTTTGTTTTTTGCATTGATTGCTCTCATTTCGACTCAGGTACTGCCTATTCATGCTTATGATAATGAAGGGAAAGCTTTCTGGACCTATTTTCCAAATCCTCCCTTACTGCATCCAACTACTTGGAGCAGATCTAATATTAAAGTATTTACTAATGAGCCTCAACTACTTGGAGGGATTGCAGATTCTTTAATACCACATAAAATAGCATTTACAATTACTTTTCATGGAATTACTGAAGAGACACCAATGTGCTTTAGTACAGATAATCTACATGTGCCATTGGGATGTCTCCCTTTAAGTTATAGGACTTACATTACTGATTCTCTAGGAGAAGAAGACAATGAAAGAGATATATGGTCCCTAGAGATAACCTTACTTAGATATGCTAATTATAATGATACAAATATTTCAGTGGCTTTACCGCCTCCTTTTAAACCATGTGATGACTTTAACAGTCGTAAAGACAGCTCTTGGAATCTACTCAATTTAGAAACAGATTTCCCAAAATGGTTTGAATGTGGTTTTCATCATACTGCACTACAGTTTAAGCCACAAAGCTCTGCTACTACTATTACAGATTATTCTGTGTCTTCTCCTGATTTTGATTATAAACTTTGGTTAAAGATAAGACGAAATAAAACAGTACATTTTAATTTTAACCCTTTTCTTACCAATGAGCCTATTCATAGATGGTTTACTCCTGGATGGGTAACACCCATCTATCGGAGTGACCTTATAAATGGTAAATTCTCTTACTTTCCTGACTTGTATAAACTATTAGCAGTTACTAATATAGTATTACTACAAAGACCTAAGTTAAGTAAACCTAATGACTTTGCAGTACGTGCTTGTATAAATGCTCCTCATGCTATTCTTATGTCTACCATAAATAATTTCAATATTACTAAAAATAAGGAAGCTTATAACATTTATTGTCATGATTGTGTTCTTACTAATTGTATTAATTCAACCATGTCTAAAGATTTAAAGGTGTTTTTAATTGTACATCAGCCTAATTATGTTATATTGCCAGTCAATCTTACAGAATCTTGGTATGATGATCCAGGTGTTGAAATTTTAAAAACAGTTAATGAACTTTTAAGACCAAAAAGATTTGTTGCAGCTTTGATTTTAGGAATAACAGCTTTAATCAGTATAATCACTTCCTTAGCTCTCTCGACCACAGCGCTTGTACAGGAAATTCATACCGCTTCACATGTAAATGATTTATCTCATAATGTCTCTGTGGCTTTAGCGGCACAAGAACAAATTGATAAAAAATTAGAAACTAGAATTAATGCCCTTGAAGAAGCTATTCTCTTTATGGGAAATGAGATTCAAAATATTCAAACTAGAATGACCACTAGATGTCATGCTAATTATAAATGGATTTGTATTACTCCTTTAATGGTTGATAATAATACTAATTGGGAACAAGTTAAAACTCACCTTAGAGGAGTTTGGAATAATACTAATATAGCACCAGATATCAATGCTTTACAACTACAAATAAGAATGTTGAGTCAGGCTCATCTCTCGGTTGTTCCAGCAGATAATTTGGCCTCCCAAATGTTTCATAATATAAAAACAACTATATTTAATAGTACATTCCTAAATACAGTATTACAATATGGCTTGATTGGAGTATGTATTTTAATTTTAATTTTTTGTCTTCCAGTCATCCTCCGAGTAATCCTCAGACTAGTCAAGAAAATAAAAATTCAAGAAGGCCTCTTCACTTTACAAAATAAAAAAGGGGGAGCTGCGGGGGCATCTGGAATTCCATCCAGTGCTTGACAAAGATCCTCTGGAGGATGATTGCAAAGGCTCATCCTAAAAGGAATTGCCGGATGTTTTGCTCCGGAGCATGGTGTTTTCTCTGCTGTGTTTTTCTGATAATATATTACTCATTTCAGTCTGAACGGATTGCTTAAGGGGATGAAGGGAATACAACAAAAATTCTAGAAAATATTACCTACAATCTGAAAAACAATGGGTCTTTACCATTAACAAAATTAAAAATAATTTTGCAACCGTGCAATGAGTCCCTGAAAGCCTCTGGAGAAAATAGTTGTAGATCTGCCTTTGTCTCCAACAGGCTGGTTAAATTTTAACGATGGTTTTGTTCATGTGTGATGGTGAGGTAAGAGAATAAGGTTTCATAACATTCCTTCCTTCCTACAAAGAATATGTCACCCCTATAATAAACGTTGGTACACAATTACAATTGAGACCGCTGCCCTCCTGTACCCCTTAACTCAGCAATTCAGATATTAACCAGATGGACCTAGTAGAGATAGTCACATGAGATTACTTGTCTATTGTTTTAACCACGAGAATATTAAGAATAGTTTTAGGTCACATAGAGTTTAGATAATAATAGTTTGATATTTTTAAAACAATTGTGAATAGGTAAGGATAATCTGTAAGGTTACTGTTTTCTCATAATTTTCTGTTCCTTGTTAAAAACAATTTCTGCCTGTGCTTTGAAAACTTCTTTAATATTAACCACAAGACTGCCATTATAGCCTGAAGAAAACTGTATATAAACCCAGCCCTCCCCAGAATAAAGTGGGATTGATTGCACCAGAACTAGAGTCTGTGTCTTTCATTCTCCATCCATCGCCGACGCTGTCTCCCCGCACCCCGTTTACCGGTGTGGAACCCATGGACTCCTGCTAGGGCTGGACCCCGGCACCCACCACTTCACCCCCATTATATATCATCCACTTATCAGGGAAAACATTTGACCTTTGGATATTTGTGATTGGCTTATTTCAACTACCATGATATTCTACAATTCCATCCATTCCCTTTGCTGTGTGAAAACTTTTAAATTTGATGCCATCCTATTTACTAACTGTTGACATTAATTCCTGAGTTTTAGGGTCCTATATGCTGGAGTGTTGACCATACATTTTTCTTTAGCAGTTGCATAGCTTCCGGTCTAATTCCTAGGTCTTCAATCCATTCTGAGTGAATTTTGTATCAAAAAAGTGTCTAGTTTCATTCTTCTATATATGATATCCAGTTTTCCCATCACCATTTGTTTAAAAGACTCTTTTCTCCAGTGTGTGTTTTTGGCATCTTTGTCAAGGGTCAGATGATTATATCTGTGTGGGTTGTCTCTGTGTCTTCTATTCTGTACCCCAGGTCTATGCATCTGTTTTTATGCCTATACCCTGCAGTTTTTCTTACTATAACTCTGCAGTGTAATTAGAGTCAGATATTGTGGTGCCTCCAGCACTGCTTTTTTGACTTAGGATTGCTTTGGCTATTCTGAGCCTTTTATTCTTCCAAATGAATTTTAGGTCTGATTTTTCTAGTTCTGTGAAGAATGCAATTCATATTTTGATGGGGATTGCATTGGATCTATATATTGCTTTTCATAGTATGGCCATTTTAACAATAATAATTCTGCCTATCCATGAACATGGGAAATCTGTCCATCTTTTTGTGTCTTCTTCAATTTCTTTCTTCAGTGTTCTATAGATTTTGCTGTAGATGTTTCTCACCTCCTTGCTTAGATTTACTTCTAGGTATTTTCTTTTCTTTTCTTTTTTAAGTATGCTGAATAGAATTGTTTCATTTTTTCTTAAGAGATTCATTGTTGATGTATAAGAAAGTTATTGATTTTTGTATTTGATTTTCCATCTTGCTACTTAGCTAAATGTTTGTTAGTTCTAGCAGTCTTTTGGGGAAGTTTTTTGTACCTTCTAAGTATAGCATCACATCACCTGCAAAGAGTACTAATTTACTTCTTCTTTCCTATTTTTATTTCTTTTATTTCCTTGTCTTGCCTAATTGCTCTGGCAAGAATTTCTAGCATTATCCACTTTGCTATACTTTTACTAAATCCATGTCTTTCTTGGTGCAAATGCACAAGAGCTGAGATCACAACACAATTGCTGGTAAAGACCTTATTTTAGCTATTATCCTATCTTTGTTTTCAGCAAAAGAGTGATTGATCAACAATACTTTTGGAGAAATATCTGTGTGTGTGTGTGTGTGTGTGTGTGTGTGTGTGTGTATGTGTGGTACTAGTGATTGAACCCAGGGGCACTTTATCATTGATCCACATCCCTGTTCCTTTTTATTTTTTATTTTGAGATAGGGTCTTGCTAAATTGCTGAACATGGCCTAAAACTTGCTATCCTCCTGCCTCAGACTCCCAAGGTGCCAGTATTACAGATGTGTGCCACCAGATCCAGCTTAGAGAAATATTTTGATTCAAAGAAAAGGGTAACATGTTGGGGCTGGGCTTGTGGCTCAGTGGTAGAGCACTTGCCTACCATGTGTGAGGCACTGGATTCAATTCTCAGCACTGCCCACATATAAATAAATAAAAGTTCATCAACAACAAATAAAAATATTTTTTTTTAAATGGGGAAATGTGAAAGTTGATGATACTCAGATGATATCATTCTTCTCACACCCAGATGAAATTGAAGTCAGGAAGTAATGAAGGGAGGGGCTCAAGCTACCTAAGATAAGCAGTTTTAAATTACTTTCTAAAGTTCCACAAAATTTCTTCCTTTTCTACAGGCATCCCACACTTTGACCACCTCACCTCCATATGAATAGATTTATGTAATGAAGTTTATTTTTAGCACTCTTTAATACTGCCATAATACAGAAAAGATTCTCATGTCAGAAAACATGCTGAAATTAGAGAATTCAAATTAAAACTACACTGAGATTCCATCTCAGTCCAGTCAGAATGGCAATTATCAAGAATACAAATAACAATAAATGTTGACGAAGATGTGGGGGAAAAGGTACACTCATACATTGCAAATTGGTGCAAACACTCTGGAAAGCAGTATGGAAATTCCTCAGAGAATTTGAAATGGAACCACCATTTGACCGAGTTATCCCACTCCTTGGCCTATACCCAAAGGACTTAAGATCAGCATACTGTAGTGACACAACCACATCAGTGTTCATAGCAGCTCAATCCACAACAGCTAAGCTATGGAATCAACCTATGTGTCCTTCAACAGATGAATGGATAAAAAAATGTGGTATATATACACAATTGAATATTACTCAGCCATAAAGAAAAATAAAATCATGGTATTTCCTGGTAAATGGATCTTTTTATTCAGCTTTTTCACTGCTGTGACTAACATACCCCTCCAGAACAATTCTAGAGGAGGAAAACTTTATTTGAGTGCTCACAGTTCCAGAGGTCATAGTCCCTTCTAAGGACTATGTTCCATTCCTTGGGACTCAAGTTGAGGCGGGACGTCAAGGCAGAAGAGTGTGGCAAAGGGAAGCAGCTCACATGATGATCAGGAAAGAGAGAGAGACTCCACTTGCCAAATACCTCAAAGCCATGCCCCCACAATGCCCCACCTCCTCCAGTTACCACTTAGTTAATCCCATCATGGGATTAATTCACTGATTGTGTCAAGATTCTCACAACACAATCATTTCTTCTCCAAACTTTTTTGCATTGTCTCACACATGTGCTTTTGGGGGACACCTCCCATCCAAACCATAACAGAAGAGACTGGGTTTGAAGGCTGGACAAATTCTCTATCACACAGGCCCTGTGGCCCTACCTCTATCACCAAATTGACTATTAACTGCCTTCCTAGGGAAAATTTCCTATTTGATCATTTCTCAGCAAGTTGCCTTGAGGACGTCTGGAGAGAACACACTTAGCCAGACCACCTTGTGGGACACGTTGTTTTAATGCTGTTCACAGAACCATGCCCCCCATTCCACTTATATCCTAGAATGCATCCTGTCCACGTGTTCCCAGGCTCCAGGGAGGAAACACTGAAGGACGGTGTGGTTGACCAGATCAGCTGCAAGACAGGAAAGAGGCAGAGACTGAGCAACTGGGAGAGATACAGACCTGGAGGGGGCTGGGGAGATGCAGGGCTCACCCTCCCAGAGGGCCAAGTGCCCAGCCCCCTCCCTACCACAGTCCCTCTTCCAGTCTCACCTTGATTAAGGCAGGTCCTTACCTCCTGCAGGTCCTGGAGGTGGGGGACGTGGGACACCAAGACGTCTCACCATGGATCTTCAACTTCACAACAAACTTCTTGTGGCGGCCAAAGGACTGAGGACAGCAGAGCTCAAAGCAGGGCCAGTAGGTGCAGGTGGGGCCACAGCGCTGCGTCCGGTTCAGGGGCAGGATGGTGTCATAGTCACAGCACTGCTCCCAGGGGTTGTAGATCCTGTCCCCACACCTGGGTGCTGGCTGGCACAGCCATGGTTCTGAGCAAATGTGATGCGTGTGAGACCCAGAGTTTGTGTCCCTCCCCAGGAAACAGATGGAAATCACCAAGTGGTGGCCCCAGGCAGGCTCTGACCCCTGCCAAGAGGCCTCCTGTCCCCTCCCTCCAGGTTGTCCTTACCTGTGCTTCCACCTGTGCCTGCAGTCAGGAGCAAGACGATGCCCACACATACTGCAATGGTGAGGAAAAGAACTTAGTGGGGGTGGGACTGGAAGGGACACCCTCTGGGAAGGCAGGTGTGGTCGGAATTTGGCTTCAACTTAGATTCAGGAGAGGTTGGAGCACTTTGGGATATATAATGGGGGAACTGACCTTGCAGAATGTTTCCCTGAGAAGAGACAGAAAGCAGGACATCCTGAAGGCTGAGCTGAGCTTTAACTCCTCTATCTGTCTACTGCAGAAGGGTCAGACAGTAGGCAGGAAGGAGCAGGTGGTTGAGCAAGGTAGCTATGCAGGTGGGGCAGGTGAGGCTGACTTTGCAAAATGACTGGCAGCCTGGACCGGAGTCCTCTTCACTCTGCAGCCAGCCTTTACTCCCCCTCTGTCCTGAACAGAAGTTCCACTCAAATCAGAGCACACACTCTTGTCACTAAAGAGTTCTAACAGTTCTCATCCTTATGAGATATGTGCAGGCGTAAAACAGCAGGGGCCAGAGAACAACATGGGAGGTTGCTGAAAGGCATAGTGGATGGCACAGCATCTTGGCAGGGAGTCCCTTGAAGAGGTCTGGAAAGAGGAGAGCAGAGGTGGGAGGGTCAGGAGTGTGAAGAGAGAAGAGGAGGGTCTCAGAGAGCAGGAGAAGAGACCAATGAGGCCAGGGGAGGAAAAGGCAGGAAGAGCCGGGCATGCTGGGCACACATGTATCCAGCTCCTGGGAAAATGGAGGCAGGGAGATGACAAGCGTGAGTCTACCCCAGGCAGCCTGACAAGACTCTAGGGCTGGGGACGTGGTTCAGGGGTAGAGCACTTGTCAGCATGTGCATGTCCCAGTACTGGGGGAAAGGGGAAGGGGAGGGAGAGAGAGGAAAAAAAGAAAAGAGAAAATGGAAACAGGGAGAAATGAGCAGAGATGGGAAGAGGTGGGGAGAGACACAGGAGGCGAGCAGAGGTGGAGGGAGGGCAGAAAGGAGAGGAAAAGGAAGTGCTGGGAGACACCTGAGAGAAGGGGAGAGCCAGGGAGGAGGCAGGGGACATGGGAGGCATCTGGGTGTAGAAAAGGAGGCAGGGGAGAGGAGAGAGCAACAGCAGCAGGGAAGAGGCAGAGAAGACCAGGGGAGGGACAGACAGCAGAGGAGGGGAAGGCCAAGCAGCAGGGCTGCAGCCATCTGGGCAGTGCTGGCTGTGAGGTGGGGTCTCTGAAGGGCAGAGTTAGAGTTAGGTCTGCAGGAGGGGGAGGGCCTGAGCAGCCAGGCCTGGGCTGGGCTGGGTTCCCCTTACCTAGCATGCAATCTCTGGTCTTCATATGGACAACTCTAGCTTCATGCTGCAAGGATTGCTCAGAGTTCAAGAGAACTTGGAGAAGAAAGGCAGCACATTTATAGATGAGAGGGTGGGGGATGAGAGGTGGAGACTGTTTACTTTGAGATAAAAGTAGCACTGGACCAACCAGTGATGCCACTTAAGAATGGCAGAGAGTACAGAGAACCTCCCAGGTAACCCTTCCTTACTGCCTCTCTATGAAGACAGGAGCAGCCTGGCAGTAATCACCACGCTGTTGAAATAGGTTTCATTTTCAAACTTGCTCCAGGAACATTTGCATCATGTTCAGATGGCCAGCAAAGCAGGTGGGCAGGTGCAAGGCAGCGAAGCGAGGCAAGGGGGAGGGTGGGAAGGAGCATGAGGCTAGTGGACAGATGGCAGTTGAGACAGGACCGCCAGTGGGGACTGATGGACCAGTTTAGGGGTCAGTGTCAAATCCTTTTATCTGCACTTGAGTCACAAGGTGGGAGTGGTTCTCAGGCTGTTTCCCCAGAGTCCATTTTCAAGTTCAGTTCTAACTGCTCTGTAGGTGAGGGCTGTCATTTCACAGTGCAGTGCCAAACACCATTTTGTTAGGAGTTGTACTTCTGTTGAATTTTGTCAGGCAACAGGTACAATATTTTTTTCTATTTTTGGCATTGTGGATTGAACCAAGAGGTGCGTAACCACCAAACTACATCCCCGGCTCTTTTTATTTTAAGACAGAGTCTTACTAAGTTGCTTAGGGCTTTGTTAAGTTGCTGAGGCTGGTTTTGAACTTGTGATCCTCCTGCTTTGACCTCCTGAGCTGCTGGGATTATAAGCATGAGCCACAGCACCTAGCAACAGGTACAGTATTTAAAAGGCAAAATGTAAACAAAACCAAGACAATAAAAAAGCCAGTTTCCATAACTGTCTTGAGCCATGAACTAACCTTGAAAGTAACCATCTGAATAAGTAAAATGTCCAAGGGGAACTGGGTGAGATCTGTTACTCATCCAGTCTGATGCTTTTGCAAGTGGGCCTCAATTTCCCCAGTAGTAGTTGCCTAGATATTGCATGTAGTGCTGCTAATAGTACATTATCTTATTTACATAAATAGATAACCTGCAGCAAAATTATCATTTCATAGCTCATGATTGTGTTGAATTAAAAACAGCACTATTATCCAATAATAGCAGATTATAGTTTTTCCTTGGAAATGTAATTGTTTTTCCTCTATAGTAATATCAATTTTTACCAAATATACTTAAAAATCTTTTTCAGAATCAGTTTAATTTGGGCATGATTATTTACATAAGTGCAGCAAGATAAGTGATTTGCCTCATAGCACTCTCAGATTTAGAAACATTTTGAGATTAGGAAGCCAAACTAAGGTAGAGTTTAGGTTTTCACCTGCAGTACCCACTTTCTTGGGGTCTGCCAGGAGATAACAATTTTATTCACTCACTGTAAGGCTGAGAAATCCACAGTATACAATGGCTCATACCTGTAATCCCAGCAATTTGGGAGATTGAGGCAGGAAGATCACATATTTGAGGCCAGCCTCAGCAACTTGGCAAGAACCTGTCTCAAAATAAGAAAATTTAACAAGGCTAGAAATGTAGCCCAATGTTAAAGCATCCCTGGGTTCATCCCTTGTACTGAAAAAAGAAGTAAAAACAAAAATAATTAGGTAAAAAACTGTCTTAAATAAAAGATATAAAAATTTATAAGTTTTTTCAATTTATTTAGTCTCATGGGATTTTCTTTTCCATACTTTTATTGCTGCTTATAGTTGCACCTAATGGTGGAATTTATTGTTAGTATTCAAAAATTCACACACTTTAACTGTGTAATTTGGCCAATATCATTCCCCTTTCCTCCCCTCTTCCTTCCTCCTGGTCCCATCCTTCTATTCTACTGATATGCCTTCAATTTTCATGAGATCCCTCCCCCACCACTTTTATCTGCCTTTTCCCTTTCTAGCTTCAACATGTGAAGGAAAATCCACAACCCTTGACTTCTGGAGTTTGGCTTATTTCAATTAACAATGTTCTCAAGTTCTATCTATTTTCCTGCCAATTATGTAATTTCCCTTTTCTTTATTACTAAATAAAACTCCATTCTGTATGTACACCACATTTTTCTTATCCATTCACACACTGACAGACACCTAGGCTACTCTCATATTTTGGCTCTTGTGAATTATTCTGCTATAAAAGTGGGTAAGCATTTATTGCTGTAGTATGGCTGACTTTTATTCCTTGAAATAAATACTGAGGAGAGATATAGCTGGGTCATGTGGTGATTCCATTTCTAGTCTCTTGAGGACCCCGATACTGATTTCTATAGTGATTATACCAATTTACAATGCTACCAATAGTGTAAAAGTGCTCTTTTCTCTCCACATCATCTCCAGTAATTATTATTACTTATATTCTTGATGACTGCCATTCTAACTGCGGTGAGATGGAAGTGTAGCTTTGATTTGCATGTACCTGATTGCCAATGATGCAAAATATTTTTTTCACATGCTTTTTAGCCATTTGTAATATTTCCTTTGAGAAATGTCTATTTAGTTAATTTATCCACTTACAGATTGGGTTATTTGGCTTTTGGGTCTTGAGGTTTTTGAGTTTTCTATATATTCTGTATCATAATTAATTTTGACTTGAAGTCTGCTTTGTCAAATTAAGAGTAATTACTTCTGCTTGTTTGGGTTCTTCATTTGCATGGTGTATCAATTTCCATCCTTCCACTTTCAGTCTGTGGCTGCCTTTGCCTGTGAGGTGATTCTCTTTCAAACAACATAAAACTGGATCTTGTTTTTTCCTCCATTCTGCCAACCTATGAGTTTTAATTGGACAGTTGAGACCTCTCACATTCAATGTTGTTATAAAATGATATTTATTAATTCCTTCCATTTTGATTTGTGTTTTTTGATTAAATATGTTTGATTAAGCATTTATAATGTTTAATTTGGGGTCCTGTTTCTCATTTGCTTATGTGCTCTTCAAATGATATTTGTCCTTTTGTGAGCTCTGGGGTCTGTGTTCTGTATCTTCTATATATAGTATTTATTTATTTTCTGTAGCACCAGCTTAGTAGACATGAATTTTTTAGTTTCTGCTCACCTTGTAAAATTTTTATTTTTCTTTGATTCTGAGGGATAGCTTTGCTAGATATAGAAATCTCGGTTGTCAGTTACTTTCTTTCAGAACTTGGAACACATCCATTTCAATCCCTTCTGGATTTTAGAGTTTGTGCCAAGAAATCAGAAGTATTCACTTGCCTCTAAATATGACCTGACATTTTTCTCTTGAGAATTTAAAAATTCTATTCTTTTTCTGTATGTTAGACATTTTAATTAAAGTGCATGGCAGAAAAGGTATTTTTTGTTCTTGTCTATTTGGGGTTCTAAATGCCTCCTATACCTGGACGTCCATCTTGTTCTCAAGGTTTGTGCCAGGGTCCAGTCCTGGCAGTGGTTGGTGGTCCTAGATGGATGGAAGGCATTGGCATGGTGGAGAAATAGCAGACACCAAGTGTTGTGAAGCTGAAACTCTATCTTTATTTTTCTGCCAGTCTTTTTTTTTTAACTTTTTTTTTATTATGCAAACAAATGGGATACATGTTGTTTCTCTGTTTGTACATGGCGTAAAGGCATACCCTTTGTGTAATCATAAATTTATATAGGGTAATGTTTGATTCATTCTGTTATTTTTCCCTTCCCCCCACCCCTCCCACCCCTCTTTTCCCTCTATACAGTCCTTCCTTCCTCCATTCTTGCCCCCCTCCCTAAACCTAACTCTAACCCTAACACTAACCCCTCCCACCCCCCATTATGTGTCATCATCCACTTATTAGCGATATCATTCGTCCTTTGGTTTTTTGAGATTGGCTTATCTCACTTAGCATGATATTCTCCAGTTTCATCCATTTGCCTGCAAATGCCATAATTTTATCATTCTTTATGGCTGAGTATTATTCCATTGTATATATATACCACGGTTTCTTTATCCATTCATCAATTGAAGGACATCTAGGTTGGTTCCACAATCTGGCTATTGTGAACTGAGCAGCTATGAACATTGATGTGGCTGTGTCTCTGTAATATGCTGATTTTAAGTCCTTTGGGTATAGGCCAAGGAGTGGGATAGCTGGGTCAAATGGTGGTTCCATTCCAAGTTTTCTAAGGAGTCTCCACACTGCTTTCCAGAGTGGCTGCACTAATTTGCAGCCTCACCCAGCAATGTATGAGTGTATCTTTCTACCACATCCTCACCAACACCTGTTGTTGCTTGTATTCTTGATAATCGCCATTCTAATTGGGGTGAGATGGAATCTTAGGGTGGTTTTGATTTGCATTTCTCTTATTACTAGAGATGTTGAACATTTTTCCATATGTTTGTTGATTGCTTGTATATCTTCTTCTGTGAAGTGTCTATTCATTTCCTTAGCCCATTTGTCGATTGGATTATTTACATTCTTGGTGTAGAGTTTTTTGAGTTCTTTATAGATTCTGGAGATTAGTGCTCTATCTGAAGTATGATTGGCAAAGATTTTCTCCCACTCTGTAGGCTCTTTCTTCGCATTGCTGATAGTTTCCTTTGCTGAGAGAAAGCTTTTTAGTTTGAATCTATCCCAGTTATTAATTCTTGCTTTTATTTCTTGTGCTATGGGAGTCCTGTTGAGGAAGTCTGGTCCTAAGCTGACATGTTGAAGCTCTGGACCTACTTTTTCTTCTATAAGATGCAAGGTCTCTGGTCTGATTCCGAGATCCTTAATCCATTTTGAGTTTAGTTTCGTGCATGGTGAGAGATATGGGTTTAGTGTCATTCTGTTGCATATGGATTTCCAATTCTCCCAGCACCATTTGTTGAAGAGGCTATCTTTTCTCCATTGCATATTTTTTCTGCCAGTCTTTTTATACATTTTTTTCTCTAGTAATGATTGTATAATTTTATGGTTAGTTTAAAATAAGAAAAACCTTCAAAAGTACTATCTATACTTCTTCTCAAAGTACACGTTCCCTCTGTATGAGAGCCCAGAGCAAAACAACCTTACTTCTCAGCCAGACCAAAATAACCCCATCCCCCAGGCAAACTGAGGGCACCACAATCTGCCAAACTTCAAACTTCAGAACAAACACGTCACTAGATTTTCTGAGAAACCACCCCCACCATGAACTCCAGTGTTTAACAGTGAAAAACTTTTACTATTATTAACAAAGGGCAAATAAATCAACTTATGTTAATATTTAGTCTATTCTATTTCATTTAATGGCAGACTACAATCTTATTTTTATTCTCAAAGAATCAGACTAAACATAGGAAAAACACAAATTATGTTTATGACTAACCTAAATATTTTTATTATGTAAAGTATCTCTAGAATCAATTATTAAAACAAGGAAAGCAAAACGGCTAATTACCGCATCCAAGCTCAGAGGAATGCCTCTTTATCCATGTATATTTAGAAATTATTATACTAAAGTAATCACAGGCTCCTTTTAATTCGAGCCTGCATGTTTATTTTCATATGTTTTATCTATGTATTACTACTAAATTTTTATTGTGTACTATTGTGTGTCCCAATACAGTAAAATCTTCCCAATGTTTTTCCAATAACTTTCTAATGATATATTGATTATTAATATTAAAAAGCAACTACACATGGAGACATGCCACACCTATGACCCTCAAGAGAGAGGAAAATCTTTCAACAGAACCGTGTCAAGTGTCGGAGAAGTAAGAAATAGGTGAAGCAGGTTTGGGAATTTTTTTGTTTATTATTTGCTGAAGAGGGTATTGGTGCCATTAACCCACATCTCACAATCCTATTTGAGTCTAACAATTCTTAAATTGGTTTCTTAATGATGTCCCAGAGTTCTTGTGTATCCTGATAATGGTTCCTTTTTTCTTTAATATTATCTAAACATTCAAGGATGCCACTTTTGTCTTCCAGCTTTGATATTCTGTCTTTAGCATGGTCCACTGTATTAGGGAGATATTCTCCCTAATATTTTATATTAATATTGAATACATTATTTGATTTATTGTGTCTTTCACTTCCAAGATTTCTGTTTGGCTCTTTTTCAGTATTTCACTCTCCTTACTGAATTTCTCATTCATATCCTGAACTGACTTTCTTAAATCATTCCATTGTTTATGTGTGTGTATTCTCTGGGAATTCATTGACCATCTTTATAATCATTCTTTTGAATTCCTTATCTGGTATTTCAATATCTTTGGAGTCAATTGTTGGTGAGTTATGAACTATAGGAAGGTACTTTTTTTTATTTTGTATTACTGTGTTGGCTTTTAAATGTCTGTTGGGATAGATTTTTCTTCCACTCTTATCTGTGGATCTTTTAAGGGCACAACCTTCTCTTGTCAAAGTGTCCCAGAATGCTCTGGGGTTTCAGCCCTCATAGGTGTGGTGCCCACAGTTTTGGTTCTAATTCTATTTTTGCTGTAGGAGTGAATGTCCATGAGTAGAAGGAGCCCCTTCCAATGATTGCTACTTGGGGTCTGGTTGTTTGGGGGGTTTTGTCACTCTAATTCTTTGTATTAAAATATTACTGAAGTTTGAGGGTTGTTAATTTTTGTATAGACCAAGGTATGCTGCCTCTTGACTGGGTCTTGCTCAGCAGCAGAGTATCTACCCTGTGAGCTTGTAGTGTCCCAGTATATTACCAGCTTCTCACAGAAAAGGGGAAAATAAACAATAGTAATAACCAATGAAAACAATGCACAGCATTAAAGTAAATACCCTGTGCCTGCTATGATATCTACAACACTAAATACTACAAAAACAGAAATGATGGAGTCAATAATTATCAAAAGCGAAAACAGTAGATAACTGTAAACTAGATCTGTTGCTAAAGTAAACAACAGGCGTCCACTGTGCCATCCACAGTACTAATAACTGCAACAGCCTGAGTGATGGGAGCAGAATCATGTCAACCAGATAGTTATAATATGTGGTAAAAATATTGTTCATTAAGAGAAAATAAATATGATGAGAAGGCAAAAGAAAGTTGATAATGTTCAAAATCTTAACAGAGAGAAAGCAGAAGAGATGTAACACATGATGGCTATAAAGAAGGAGGAAAAATAGATTTAAAAAGTAAAGTAAGTAATGGGAGAAAGTGAGGACAAAAGACTTGGCTGTTAGAGGGAGAAGACAGGAAAGAAAGACAAACAAGAGAAAGAAGCAAAACAAAACAGAACACAAAAGTACAAACAAAAACCCCTAGCTCCCAAAAGGAAAAATAGCAATCATTTAGAAATGCCAAATGAGATATTTTGGTCATGTTGTGGGGCACAACTTAAGAACAGACCAATCACCACTGATAAGTCCAAATTTGAGAGTCTTTATTAAGCCGGCTTGATGACTGTCTCAAACAATGCCCCAAAAATGGCTATTGGGAGAACAGCCCGACCACAGGGTTGAAGGGGTTCTTATACCAAAATTTACGTTAATCATAAATGTCTGTTCCTAAGATTCGAAATTATAAACTAACATCAGGAGATCATCAAAAAAGGAGTGGGTCACCTGGGTGCAACCTATAGAATGATTATTAATAACCACACAATTACATTTACATGGTACATTGGTTAGGAATGATTACTAATAACTACATGGTTACTGCTTTCACAGTACATTGGTTAGGGGCAATAGAGGTCAAAAGAGCAATTCTTTACTACATAGGATTTGCCATTGTATATTATTGAACATGTCACATCAAGTAACTTATGATGGGTACAGAGGCGGGGTGTTCCCATGGGAGAAAATTATTTCCCACATAACATGGAGTCTCAGAGCCAAATAGAGTCTATTTAGTTAATTCCCTTATAGTCTGGCCTATAATATTCTCAGGGTACTAGATTTATCAGCCCATCACAGTCAGATTTTTCTCAACTGTAACTAAATGATCTGACCAGCACAATTATGGAGGAGGAAAGGTTTATTTGAGTGCTCGCAGTTTCAGAGGTCTGAGTCCACAGAAGCCTGGCTCCATTCCTCAGGGCTCGAGGTGAGGCAGAACATCATGGCAGAAGAGTGTGGCGGAGAAAAGCAGCTCACATCATCAGGAAGCAGAGAAAGAGACTCCACTGGAATATATACACCACAAAGCTATGCCCCAATTCCCACCTCCTTTAGTCACAACCTACCTGCCTCAAGTTACCACTCAGTTAATTCCATCAGAGTAATTCACTGATTAGGTTAAGACTCTCAAAACCCAATCATTTCTCCTCTGAACCTTCTTACACTGTCTCACATGTGATCTTTTGAGGGACCCCTCACATCCAAACCTTAAAATGAGACCAAAAATATATATATCCATGAACAAATCAGTCCAGCAAAAATACGCAAAAATACACACAAAAAGGGGGGAGGGATTAAAGTTTCTTAATGAAAAATGAAAGAATTTTCTTTCTCCACCAAGAAACAGTCAACAGGGTGAATGGTCATTGCCTGTTATCAACAGGCCTTCTTTCCATTTGTTTTGGGCATGTACCCCTTTAGAGTAAGGGTTAGAGGTTACTACTCTTCTTCTTTATGTGTTGTGTACCAAGCTTACAGCTTGAGTGGCCTAAAACCAAAGCTGATTGAAATAGATTTCAACTTCCCTTCTCACCAGAAGATAGTGGGATGAGATGGGAGGTATTGTTGTCTGGAGTTTTGTTGTAACAGACCAGATGGATCTCCTCCCCAGGTGGGGCTGCTGCAGGGTTCTAAGTGGGGAGCTCTGGTGGTTGGGGCTTCACTCTAATAAGACTTTATGGTCTTTGTTGGGTGATATCTGCTGGTATATGCTAAGAAAAGGTTATATCGACACATGCCTAGAATTGGGTGAATGTCAATCTTTGCTGTGAGTCTGGATCTCAGAGGCCTCCAGAGAATTCTGCTGGGGAACCATGCTACTGCCAATGAATATGACCTTCCCAGGTTTAATACCTGAGTGTATTCATACCTGCCCGCCTGCCCACCTCTTCATCTTCCTAACCATCTTCAGTGGGTCACATGAACTGCCAGATTCAAAGGCAAGTAAGTTTCACTGAGTCACCCTGGGTTCAATCTTCTCTCTGCCTCTTTCACTGATGTGCTAACAGGTAAAACTTAAACCTGGGCACTTGCACAAAGGCACTTGCCAGGACAGTATGGCAACATTTGCTATGATCTTTGAGGTTCCTGTAGCAGAAGACTGCAGCCTGACCTCTTCAAGATGTCTCCTTGCCTCAGGTCTGAGTTTGCCTGTTGAGAAACAGAGCACTTTTCAAGAACCAGCTCACTGTGCAGCCTCTGGATTTCAGACTGCTTTTCTGATCTACAGGTTTTTTCCATGCCAATTTTGTCTGTTGTGTTTCTTTCTCTGTTTGTATCATCCCTCCCCTCTGCAGTGAACCAGCACCATTGCCACAACCAGCTTTTCTCTGGTGGACTCTTTCTTGTTCTTTGTCCAATTCACCTAAATTTCTGAGTCTCTAAGGCTCTGATTTTGTGATGTTGAATTTCAATGAATTTCCTCTTTCACCCACCTCACTGAAAAGCAGTATTCCCACTGCTGATCCCCAAGCCATGAGCAGCTGGAAGTGCAGCCTTCCTTCAATCTGCCATCTTGTATCCCCCTTCCTCATGTAATTAATCATTACTGTTTTATCTTTATTTGTAATGTCATGAACTCACCAGTTTGTCAGAGTTCTGGAAATATTTATTTAGTCCATTGATCTAAAGGTTATCAGAAATCTGCACATAAAGATACTTGTTTAGGGCTGGTTCTTTAGCACAGTAGTAGAGGACTTGCCTAGCTTGAGTTTCTGTGACTCTGCTGTAGTAGAGGTCTCATTCCAGTAGACAAAAGCATACTACACATTCCTTTGAAACAGGGCCTTTGCTCTTCCTTGAGTGAGAGACTTAAGATACTTGGGAGCCCTACTGTGTGCAAGGGAGGTTCCATGAGATAAGCCATTCAGACACTCTGAATGAGAGACCCACCTCAATCTACCGAACCACTGGAATTACAGGTACATGACTCCATGCCTAGACACCACCTGTATTTCACAGATTATATCACTGACACATAGGTTTGGATCCCAGAAATTGCTGGTATTTCCCCCAAGGGAAAGAGAACCAATCCTACCAATGTCTATATCATCAAACCTCCCCCATATCTGTTCTGAGAGCTGGGAATAGTTATTGCATAACATAAGTAAGAGGATGAAATTTAATTTCAGCAGAATAGACTCTTAGAAGCCATCTGAGGTCTACATGTTTATTTACATGTCACACTATGGTGATATAAAATATTTCTGGAAATTCTAATACTTCACCACCACCAAGCTCAACTTTTATTGAAGACATACTCATCTCAAGTACTAGACAACATAAATCTTGCTTTGGCTTACCCAAGGGTCAGTGCAATGTGTAGGTCTCCTCACTAAACCTTAGACCATTGCCCAGACCCATTAATGATGACATTAATGGCATAAAAGGAAGGAAGTATCAGAGTGCATATTCTATAGGGTTAATATGTGAAGGGTTCAAGACTCAAAGATAACTTTCAACTTGTTCTACTTCAAAAAGGCAATAGTTGGGAACACATCTGTTTGCCTTAAGAGCTGCACACCTGGTCTCATTTCCATTTTCTGAGTTTTCCATGTATTAAAAATGTCAAAAGTGAGAAAGGCAGGTGTGGTCACATCTACAATTCCAGATACTTGAGAGGCTGAGGTGAGAGGATTTCAAGTCTGAGACCAGGCTTAGCAAATTATAGAGACCCTTCTCAAACACGGATTAAAAACATGGAAAACCTGGTCATGGGTATTCACAGTTTAAAATCACGAATGATCTCCCCAGTGCATAAAAGTGGAAACAAACCCCCCAGTGGATCCCTCAAGGCCCTTCATGACCTGGCCCTGCCCTGTACTCCAGCATCTTCTTCCCCTCCCCTGTTGGTCTCCCACTGTTCAGCCAACACAGTCCCCACATGCTAAACAGGCTTCTGTACCCCACCACCCCAGCTCACCTGTAGCTCCCTGCTTGGAAACCTGACTTGGGCCTCAATGAAGTGACTTTCTTCTTCAGAGTTCAGCTCAGGTATCTTCTACCACCTTCCAGCCTGATTCCAGTTTCTTCCACTGGTGGAGTTATGGGCCTGATCTATGAGTGGAGCAGTCTGGATTTGGGGGGCCCTCTGAAGTTAAGAACAACTTGTTCATTCTGAGAATGCAAGCCCTCCCATGCCTAAGGAAACTGAGATGGACATTGCCCTGCCTGACCTGTTAGCATGGGCTAACTAAATCTGTATATATGTGTTTCCTGCTTTCCTTCCATTTTTGCTTATTCTTCAGGCCAATTAAATCTACATATGTACATCAACTTTTGTTTCTAAGAACAGTAACTTCTTCGACCTAACTGCCTCTCCCCAGTTTGAACAAACTGCACAAAGTGAAGACAGAATTGGGGACAGGCAGTTAGTATAGAAATAGGGGATTGGGTCAAATCAAGGAAACGGAGGCCATGAAAAATATCTGTCTCTAGAAGTTGGAGACTTCCCCTGGGAGAATGGAATGTCAAGGATCTCAGGAGTCCATTGATTATCAAATTTACCTGCCTTTATCAAGGACTGAAGGCAAGGAGCTGCTAATTAATGCCCCCTGGACACTTATCTGCCTGAATCACCTTGGCCCTCCCCCTGCCCATGGCTTCTCACTTTATGCAAAACCAAACCATCCTAGTCACTGTAGGCAGGAAGGGGAGAGATAAGGGGGGAGAAAACTGGAGGACAAAAGAGACTTTAACCTGTAAAAGATGTAGGGTGCGCTCACTTCTTGGGACTTTAGAACATCAGCCATGGCACCCTTCTTCCTCCCAGGAGAAGTCTGTATTATTACCTTTAAATAAAACCTGCTTAATATGCTTGCCTTGGCATGCTTCTCTAGTGTTCAGACTTCAACATTAGAGGGAGCAGAACTCGTCACCGGTAAATGGTGGTATCACATTCATGAAGGACTGCTTGCTGGAGGAAGTGTTCCCTGGAGGTAGGTGACCTTGGCAACAGGTTAGAGGAGTGGGAAGTGCTCTGGAGGCATTTCTTTTCTCTTGAATCAACCTCCGACCTCCCTCTTCCTGACTGGGTCATCCGTCATCTACATCCATTTTCCCCCATCTCAGTATTATGTCAACAGCCATTGGAGTGTGAGGCACCACTCAGAGGTGCAGCCCAGACAGAGAGAGGGTCAGGGCAGAGGAAAGTGCCAGCGACAGAAGGACCTGGACAAGTTCAAATGGTCCCAAAGCCTGGGGGGTGGTGATCCTCCTAGGAGGAGAGGACTAAGGGCGTGCCTGGCTTTCCCTCCTGCCCTGTGTGGGATCAGGTTGCTGGTGTACATTCATCCCATCTTCCCTCCAGCCTGCCAGACAGCTCTTCTCATCCAAGCTTTGTTCCCAGCTTCCCGAGCACGGGTGGCGTGGAAGTGGGACTCTGGTCTTGATGTGTGGGGCTGCTTTCTCCTGCCCTGGAATCTGAGAAGACCAACAGCACAGAGTTTTCTAATGAGCCAGCCTATTAGCTTATTACCAAACTTTGAAAAGAAAACTCTGGGTTTGATTAGATAAAATACAAAGGAAAAATAATATCTTTAAAATACAAGCATCACCCCTTCAAACAAGCTTTCCAGTATGCTACTGAGAGCTGGGAATTTAGGGTGTACTCGTTTTTCCCCCTTGGAAGTGTCTTGGGAGGATTGGTGTTAATTCTTTAAGTGTTTGGTAGAGCTCACTGGGGAAGCTGACTGGTCCTGGGATTTTCTTTTCTGGGTGTTTTTTGATTACAGATTCAGTCTCTTTGCTAGTTGTAGATATGTTTAGGTTTTTCTGTGTTGCCTTGAGTGAGATTTGGTGGTTTGTGTATGTATAGAAATCATTCCATTTCTCTGGGTTATTAATTTGTTGATGTACAATTAGTGGTGTGATATATATACTTTTACAAAGGGTATTGGGATAGTGTTGGAAAGGGCTTATCTGGATTTAGTTAAACTGAAGCCCAAAGTAAACTTGTTAACATGTTGAGAACAAAGGAATAAAAACTGAGGGAAGAATTCCGTATTGAATTTCTTGCTTGTCAGAAGTCATTGCCATACCAAGTTTACAATAGCATGCCTCAGTGAGGGCTACTCCAAGAAAATATTCTTGTTCAGAAGGAATTTATCTGGTGTGCAATAAATGGTATAAGCCCTGATATGCCAGTGCATGCTGGCATGTGGTTCCTTTGCCTCTGAAGGATGTCTTGAAAACTAATATTGCAATGCCTCCAACTTTGTTCTCTTTTGCCTAAGATTGCTTTAGATATCCAGGGTCTCTTTTAGTTCCCTAAGAAATTTTTTTGGTACTGCATGATTGAACCCAGTGGGGTTTAACCACTTAACTACATCCCTGCCCTTTATATTTTGAGGCAGTGTTTCACTATGTTGCTTAGGGCCTTGCTAAGTTGCTGAGGCTCGCTTTGAACTTGTGATCCTCCTGACTCAGGCTCCTGAGCTGCTGGGATTACAGGCATGCACCACCATGCCTGGCTGGTTCCATAAGCAATTTAGAATTTTTTCTACTTCTATGAAGGATGTCACTGGTGTTTTGATGGGGAGTTAATCAAATGTATAAATGTCTTTAGGTAGTATGCACATATTAGTAATGTTAATTCTTCTAATCCATAAGCATGGGAAGTCTTTCCATTTGTTTGTGTGTCCTCTTCAATTCTTTTCATCAGTATTTGGCAATTTCCACTGTACATGATTTTCACTTCCTTGTTTACATCTCTTCCGTGTTATTTTGTATTGTTCCCTTTTTTTCCCCCCTAGAATGTGATTGCTTTTTTGACTTTTTCTTTGGTGAATTCACTGCTGGTATATTGAAAGGGCTACTGATTTGGTTGTGTTGATTTTGCATCCCTCTACTGCCCTGAATATGCTAATCAGTTACAAGGGTCTTTTGGTAGAGTCATATAGAATCATATCATCATCTGCAAGCAGGGATGTTTTAATTATTTTGTTTCTGTGACTTTCATTTATTTCTCTTGCTTAATTTCTCTGATTAAAATGTCTAGTACTTTACAGAATAAGAGCAGTGAGAGTGGACATCCCATCTTCCTCCTTATCATAGAGGAAAATTATCAGGTTTTCCTCACACAGCATGACGTCAGCTGTGGGTTTGTCACATGTCCCTTTATTTGTTGAGGCATGATCCTTCTATGTCTAATATGCTAGGGCTTTTATCATGAAGGGATGTTCAATTTTGCTAAATGCTGTTTTGCATTTATTAAGGTGATCATATGATTGTGTGTGTGTGTCTGTGTGTGTGTGTGTGTGTGTGTTATTTATGAATGAACCCAGGGCCTTGCCCATGCTAGGTTAGCACTCTATCAACTGAGTTACACCCCCAGAACAAATCATTTGATTTTGATCTTCATTCTATTTCCATGATGTGTTATATTTATTGATTTACATATATTGAACCATTCTTGCATCCTTGGAATGAAACTAACTTCATCGTACTATATGATCTTACTGATGTGGTCTTGAACTGAATTTCCTAGGATTTTGTTGAGGGTTTTGCATCCATTTACATCAGTGATGTTGGTCTATAGTTTCCTTCGTCATTGTGTACTTATCAGGGTTTTTGGTATCAGGGTAATGCTAGCCTCACAGACTAATTTGGATGTGTTACCTTCCTTTCAATTTTTTGGAAACATTAGAGAAGACTTGGTGTTAATTCTTCTTTAAAAATTTGGTAAAATTCTGAATGGGGATGTAACTCAGAGGTAGTACACTTGCCTGGTATCTGCAAGATTCTGGGTTCAATCCATAGTACCTCCAGAAAAAAGTTCCTTTGTTAAAAGTTTGGTAAAATGAAGTCATCTGGTCTTTGGGTTTTTGGCTCTTTGGGTTGTTGGGATATATATGATTCAATTTCATTACTTGTTATAGTCTCTTAAAGTTTTTGTGTTTTCTTTATTTCTTTGAGTGTGTTTTTTTGTTTGTTTGTTTTGTTTTTTTGTTTGTTTTTGTCCTGATGTTTCAATTTTGGCTTGCCATATGTGTCCAGAAACTTATCCATTTCTTTTTGGTTTTCTAATTTATTAGCACATAGTTTTTCATTCTGATCTCATGAGGAAAGTCATTAGCAGAGAGAAAAAGTAGCTACTGTGGGTAATTTGGCAGAACCTAACCTAAGAAATCTTTTTGACTACCTTGCAGGTAACTTTGACAATTTCACTAATACAACATTTTGTTCAAACTTATACTGGTGGGTCCTTTTTAATACTTTGCTCTCTTTATTTAACCTAGTTATGGGATAATAAGTGATAACATTGATAAATATTACCAACAAGACAATGTGCTATTATCAATACAACATGCTGTTTATACGTAACTCCCTCTGGGGAAATTGAAGCCCAACTATGTAACATCATATAACAAGGTGGGCAATTACAAGCCTCATTCAGTTCCCCTTGGGTATTTGATTTATTCAGATGGTTGCCTTCAAGCCTAAGTCATAAATCACCATGATTATGTATACTGGTATTATGGTATTTCTATTAATATTACTTTGCATAATCCCAGTGATTCAAGAAGGTGAGGTGGGAGAATCACAAATTCAAGGCCAGCCTGGGCAATTTAGTGAGACCCTGTCTCTAAAATTAGTAATGGGGACTGGAGATGTAGCCTACTTATAGAATGTCCCTGGGTTCAAACCTCAGTATCACAAAAAATGCAAATAATAAAAATATCACTTTATAGTATTTCCTTTTAAAATGAAGCACCTGTTTTCTGTCAGATCTCTGCAGTAATACAACTCTGCAGAAGTATGGTTTGCCTCACACTTTGAGAAAACAACCAGCAACTATGGAACAGACATGATTTAGTTTAGCAATGAAATCCAGATGAACCAGGCCTTACAGTTCTCATTTTGGTCTCCATGTTACTCAAATGTGAGTAAAAAGATCTTGACATTGAGTTCCAGTCATTAACTTCTTCCTAGTGCCACATGGAATGTGACCAACTAACTGGGACATGTCTATCCCAGCAATAGGAACATGGACAGTCTACCTAATATTAGGTAGCAGGTGGACATGAGCCATGTGAACATGGAGTTTAAAGGGTTAATTCTGTGGACTGAGCCTAAATACTCTCAGCATGCCTTTCTTTGAAGCAGTTCATACAAATTTCAGCCAAGTCATGGTTTAAAAAGTACCAATGGGTTAATTCTCTGTTGGAGTGTAGCTAGCAAAGATTTTCTCCATTCTATAGTTTCTGTAGTTTCTCTCGTCACTTTCTTTTTTTGTTTAAGGGAATTATATTATATTATTTATTTATTTATTTATTTATTTATTATTTTTCACACTGCATTTTGATTCATTGTACACAAATGGGGTTCATCACTTTGTATGGTTGTACACGACGTAGATTCATACCATTCATGTAAACGTACATGTACATAGGGTAATGATATCTGTCTCATTCCACCATTTTTCATACCCCCTCCCTCTTATTTCCTTCTACATAATCTAAAGTTCCTCCATTCTTCTCTCACTCCCCACCACTTCATTCCCATTATATATCATCCACTTATCAGGGAAAACATTTGACCTTTGGATATTTGTGATTGGCTTATTTCACCTACCATGATATTCTACAATTCCATCCATTCCCTTTGCTGTGGAAAAGCTTTGAAATTTGATGCCATCCTATTTACAAACTGTTGGCATTAATTCCCGAGTTTTAGGGTCCTATATGCTGGAGTGTTGACCCTACATTTTTCTTTAGCAGTTGCACAGCTTCCGGTCTAATTCCTAGGTCTTCAATCCATTTTGAGTGAATTTTTGTATCAAAAAAGTGTCTAGTTTCATTCTTCTATATATGATAACAACTTTTCCTAGCACGATTGGTTTAATAGACTCTTTTCTCCAATGTATGTTTTTGGCACCATTGTCAAGGGCCAGATGATTATATCTGTATGGGTTTGTCTCTGTGTCTTCTATTCTGTACATCTGTTTTTATGCCTGTACCATGCAGTTTGTTACTATAGCTCTCTGGTGTAATTTGAGGTCAGGCATTCTGATGCCTCCAGCACCATGTTTTTCACTTAGGATTGCTTAGGCTGTTCTGAGTCTCTAATTCTTCCAAATGAATTTTAGGACTGGTTTTTCTAGTTCGGTTAAGAACTCAATTCATATTTTGCTGGAGATTGCATTGAATCTATATATTGCATTTGGTAGTATGACCATTTTAACAAAAATAATTCTGCCTATCCAAGAACACAGGAGATCTGTCCATTTTTTTGTGTCTTCTTCAATTTCTTTCTTCAGTGTTCTATAGCTTTTGCTGTAGAGGTTTTTCACCTCCTTGCTTAGATTTACTCCTAGGTATTATTTTATTTTTTTTAAGTATGCTGAGTGGAATTGTTTTATTTTTTCTTAAGAGATTCATTGTTTATGTATAAGAAAGTTATTGATTTTTGTAGTTGATTTTGCATCTTGCTATTTTGCTAAATGTGATTGTTAGTTCTAGCAGTCTTTTAGGGAAGCTTTTTATACCTTCTAAGTATAGCATCACATCATCTGCAAAGAGTACTAATTTAATTCTTCTTTCCTATTTTTAATTCCTTTTATTTCCTTCTCTTGTCTAATTGCTCTAGCAAGTTTTCTAGCACTATATGCTTTGCTGTACTTTTAATAAATCCTTGTCTTGCTTGGTACAAAGGCACAAGAACTGAGAGAACAACACAATTGCTGGTAAAGATTTTACTTCAGGCATTATCCTAACACTGTTAGCACAAATTGATTGATCAGCAACATTTTTGGAGAAATATCTGTGTGTGTGTGTGTGTGTGTGTGTGTGTGTGTGTGTTTGTGTGTTTGTGCATGTGTGCAGTACTGGGAATTGAACCCAGGCACACTTCATCAATGATCCACATCAGTGGATCCTTCTTATTTTTTACTTTTAGACAGGGCCTTGCTAAATTGCTGAATGTGGCCTGAAACTTGCCATTTTCCTGCCTCATACTCCCAAGGTGCTTGGATTACAGATGTGTGCCACCAACCCAGCTTGGAGAAACATCTTGATTAAAAAAAAACAAAAAGGGAAATGTGTTGGGAGTGGGTTGTGGCTCAGTGGTAGAGCACTTGCCTGGCATGTGTGAGGCACTGGGTTTGATTCTCAACACAACATACAAATAAATAAATAAAGGTTCATCAACAACAAATAAAATATTTTTTAAGAAAGGAGAAATGTGCAAGTTGAAGATGCCAAGATGATATCATTCTTCTCACACCCAGATGAAATTGAAGCAAAGAAGTAGTGAAGGGAGAGGCTCCTGCTGCCTAAGATAAGCAGTTTTAAATTATTTTCTAAAGTTCCACAAAATGTTCCTTCCTTTTCTACAGGAATCCCACACTTTGCATACCTCACCTGCATATGTGTAGATTTATATAACAAAGTTTTTTTTAACATTTTTTAAGACTGCCATAATTCAGAAAAGATTCCCATGACAGAACACAAGCTGAAATTAGAGAATTAAAATTAAAACTACACTGAGATTCCATCTCAGTCCAGTCACAATGGCAATTATTAAGAATACAAGTAACAATAATTACTGATGAAGATGTGGGGGAAAAGGTACACTCATACATTGCAAATTGGTGCAAACACTCTGGAAAGCAGTAAGGAAATTCCTCAGAGAATTTGAAATGGAACCACCATTTGACCCAGTTATCCCACTCCTCGGCATGTACCCAAAGGACTTAAGATCAGCATACTGTAGTGACACAGCCACATCAGTGTTCATAGCAGCTCAATCCACAATTGCTAAGCTATGGAATCAACCTATGTGTCCTTCAACAGATGAATGGATAAAGAAAATGTGTTATGTATACACAATTGAATATTCCTCAGCCATAAATAAAAATAAAATTATGGTATTTCCTGGTAAATGGATTGTTTTAATCAGCTTTTTCACTGCTGTGACCAATATACTGCACCAGAACAAATGTAGAGGAGGAAAGGTTTATTTGAATGCTCAGTTTCAGACGTCTTAGTCCTTAGAAGGCCAGTTCCATTCCAGGAGGTTCAAGTGAGGAAGAACATCAAGGCAGAAGAGTGTGGCAAAGGGAAGCAGCTCATATGATGATCAGGAAGCAGAGAGAGACTCCACTTGTCAGATATCTCAAAGTCACACCCCCACAATGCCCCAACTCCTCCAGTTACCACTTAGTTAATCCCATCATGGGATTAATTCACTGATTGCGTTAAGACTCTCACAACACAATCATTTCTTCTCCAAACTTTCTTGCATTGGCTCACACGTGAGCTTTTGGGGGACACCTCCCATCCAAACCATAACAGCAGAGACGTAAACTCCAGAACTGGGTATGAAGGCTGGACAAATTCTCTATCACACAAGACCCTGTGACCCTACCTCCATCACCAAATTGACTATTAACTGCCTTCCTAGGGAAAATTTCCTATTTGATCATTTTGCAGCAAGTTGCATTGAGGACGTCTGGAGAGAACACACTTAGCCAGACCACCTTGTGGGACATGTTGTTTTAATGCTGTTCACAGAACCATGCCCCCATTCCACTTATATCCTAGAATGTGTCCTGTCCACGTGTTCCCAGGCTCCAGGGAGGAAACACTGAAGGACGGTGTGGTTGGCCAGATCAGCTGCAAGACAGGAAAGAGGCAGAGACTGAGCAACTGGGAGAGATACAGACCTGGAGGGGGCTGGGGAGATGTAGGGCTCACCCTCCCAGAGGGCCAAGTGCCCAGCCCCCTCCCTACCACAGTCCCTCTTCCAGTCTCACCTTGATTAAGGCAGGTCCTTACCTCCTGCAGGTCCTGGAGGTGGGGGACGTGGGACACCAAGACGTCTCACCATGGATCTTCAGCTTCGCAACAAACTTCTTGTGGCGGCCAAAGGACTGAGGACAGCAGAGCTCAAAGCAGGGCCAGTAGGTGCAGGTGGGGCCACAGCGCTGCGTCCGGTTCAGGGGCAGGATGGTGTCATAGTCACAGCACTGCTCCCAGGGGTTGTAGATCCTGTCCCCACACCTGGGCGCCGGCTGGCACAGCCATGGTTCTGAGCAAATGTGATGCATGTGAGACCCAGAGTTTGTGTCCCTCCCCAGGAAAGAGATGGAAATCACCAAGTGGTGGCCCCAGGCAGGCTCTGACCCCTGCCAAGAGGCCTCCTGTCCCCTCCCTCCAGGTTGTCCTTACCTGTGCTTCCATCTGTGCCTGCAGCCAGGAGCAAGACGATGCCCACACACACTGCAATGGTGGGGGAAAGAACTTAGTGTGGTGGGGCTGGAAGGGACACCCTCTGGGAAGGCAGGTGTGGTCAGAAGTTGGCTTCAACTTAGATTCAGGAGAGCTTGGAGATCTTTGGGATATATATTGGCGGAACTGACTTTGCAGAATGTGTCCCTGAGAAGGGACGGAAAGCAGGATAGCCATGGGCTGAGCTGAGCTTTAGCTGGACTATTTGTCTACTGAGGAAGGAACAGATGGGAGATGAAGGAATTCTTTCCACATAGGCAGGAAGGAGCAGGTGGTTGAGTAAGGCAGCTATGCAGGGTGGGGCAGGGTGAGACTGATTTTACAAAATGACTGGACCAGAGTCCTCCTCACTCTGCCACCAGTCTTTGTTCCCCCTCTGCCCTGAACAGAGTTTCCACTCAAATCAGAGCACACACTCTTGGCACTAACAAGTTCTGACAGGTCTCATCCTGATGGAATGCATGCAGGGTAAAATGGCAGGGGCCAGAGAACAATCTGGGAGGTTGCTGAAAGGCATAACGGAGGGACACAGCATCTGGGGGGTCCCCAGAAAAGGTCTGGAAAGTGGAGAGCAGAGGTGTGAGGGTCAGGAGTGTGAAGAGAGAAGAGGAGGGGCTCAGAGAGCAGGAGAAGAGACCGATGAGGCCAGGGGAGGAAAAGGCAGGAAGAGTCAGGCATGCTGGGAACACTGTAGCCCAGCTCCTGGGAAAATGGAGGCAGGGAGATGACAGCATGAGTCTACCCTGAGCAACATGGCAGGACTCTAGGGCTGGATATGTGGTTCAGGGGTAGAGCACTTGTCTAGCACGTGCATGTCCCTGGCTTCAATTCCCAGTACTGGGGGGAAGGGGTGGGAGAGGGAGAGAGAGGAGAAAAGAAAAGAGAAAAGGGAAAGAAGGAGAAATGAGCAGAGATGGGGAGAGATGGAGAGGTGGGGAGAGACACAGGAGGTGAGCAGGGGTGGAGGGAGAGCAGTGAAGAGAGGAAAAGGAAGTGTTAGGAGACACCTGAGAGGAGGGGAAAACCAGGAAGGAGGCAGGGGAAACAGGAGGAATCTGGGTATAGAAAAGAAGGCAGGGGAGAGGAGAGAGCAAGAGCAGCAGAGAAGAGACAGAGAAGACCAGGGGAGGGAGAGACAGCAGAGGAGGGGAAGGCCAAGCAGCAGGGCTGCAGCCATCTGGGCAGTGCTGGCTGTGAGGTGGGGTCTCTGAAGGGCAGAGTTAGAGTTAGGTCTGCAGGAGGGGGAGGGCCTGAGCAGCCAGGCCTGGGCTGGGCTGGGTCCCCCTTACCTAGTACGGGATCTCTGGTCTTCATATGGTCAATTCCAGCTTCATGCTGCAAGGATGACTCAGAGATTAAGCGAACTTGGAGAAGAAAGAAAGGACATTCATAGATGAGAGGGGGAGGATGAGAGGTGGAGATTGTTTCTATTGAGAAAAAAGTAACACAGGACAAAGCAATGCTGTCACGAAAGAGTGGCAGAGAGTACAGAGAACCTCTCAGGCAACCCCTCAGTACCACCTCTGAGACAGGAGCAGCCTGGCTGTAATCACCACGCTGTTGCAATAGGTTTCATTTTCAAACATGCCCCAGGAACATTTGCACGGAGTCCAGATGACCAGCGAAGCAGGTGGGCAGGTGCAAGGCGGCGCAGCGAGGGAGCGGGAGGGTGGGAAGGAGTGTGAGGCCAGTAAACAGGTGGCAGGTAACCACCAAGCCACATCCCCAGCTCTTTTTATTTTTTATTTTGAGACAGAGTCTCACTAAGTTGCTTAGGGTCTCATAAAGTTGCTGAGGCTTGTTTTGAACTTGTCATCCTCCTGCCTTGGCCTCCTGAGCTGCTAGGATTATAAGCATGAGCCACAGCACCTGGCAACAGGTACAGTATTTAAAATACAAAATGCAAATGAAACAACAAGACAATAACAAAGGCAGTTTCCATAACTGTCTTGAGCCATGACCTAAGCTTGAAAGTAACCATCTGGATAAGTAAAATGTCCAAGGGGAACTGGGTGAGATCTGTTACTCATCCAGCCTGTTCTCTGATGTTTTTGCAGGTGGGCCTCAATTTCCCCAGAAGTAGTTGCCTAGACATTGCATTTAGTGCTGCTAATAGCACATTACCTTATTTAACTAAATTGATAATCTGCAGCAAAATTATCATTTGATAGCTCATGATTGGGTTGAATGAAGAGCAGCACTATAAACCAGTAATAGCAGATTATAGTTTTTCCTTAGAAATGTAATTGTTTTTCCTCTAGTAACACCAATTTTTACCAAATATAGTTAAAAATCTTTTTTTCAGAGTCAGCTTAGTTTGGGCTTGATTATTTACATAAGTGTAGCAAGAAAAGAGATTTGCCTTACAGCACTGTCAGATTTAGAAACATTTTGAGGTTAGAAAGCCAAACTAAGGTGGAGTTTAGTTTTTACCTGCAGTACCCCCTTTCTTGAGGTTCCAGGGTCTGCCAGGAGATGACAATTATATTCACTCACTGTAAGGCTGGGAATCCACAATGTACAGTGGCTCATACCTGTAATCCCAGCAATTTGGGAGGCTGAGGCAGGAGGATCACATATTTGAGGCCAGGCTCAGTGACTTGGCAAGACCCTATCTCAAAATAAGAACATTTAAAAGGCTTTGAATATAGCTCCATGGTAAAGCACCCCTGGGCTCAATCCCTTGTACTGAATAAAAAAGTAAAAACAAAAATTTTTAGGTAAAAATCTGTCTTAAATAAAAGACATAAAAATTTACAAGTTTTGTCAATTCATTTGTTCTCATGTGATTTTCTTTTTCCATACATTTATTGATGCCTATATTTGCACCTAATGGTGGAATTTATTGTTAGTATTCATACACGCACACACTATAACTATGTAATTTGGTCAATATCATTCCCCTGTCCCTCCACTCTTCTGTCCTCGTGGTCCCATCCCTCTATTCTACTGATATGCCTTCAATTTTCGTGAGATCTCTCCCCCACCTACTTTATCTGCCTTTTCCCTTTCTAGCTTCCACATGTGAAGGAAAATCCACAACCCTTGACTTTTGGAGTTTGACTTATTTCGATTAACATAATGTTCTCAAGTTCTATCTATTTTCCCACCAATGATGTAATTTCCCTTTCCTTTATGACTGAATAAAACTCCATTCTGTATGTACACCACATTTTTCTTATCCATTCACACACTGACAGACACCTAGGCTGCTCTCATAGTTTCACTCTTGTGAATTGTTCAGCTATAAAAGTGGGTATGCATTTATTGCTATACTATGACTGACTTTAATTCTTTTTTTTTCCATTCTTTTTTTATTTAGCTTTTAATTGTTTACAAACTGCATTTTGATTCATTGTACACAAATGAGGTACATCATTTCATTTCTATGGTTGCACACAAAATAGATTCAATCCATTCGTGTAGTCATACATGTACATAGGGTAATGATGTCTGTCTCATTCCATCATTTTTTAGACCCCCTCCCTCTCATTTTCTTCTACATATTCTAAAGTTCCTCAATTCTTCTCTCATTCCCCACCCCCCCACCCCCATTATATATCATTCTCCACTTATCAGGGAAAACATTCATTTTTGTTTTTTTGGATTTGGCTTATTTCACTTAGAATGATATTCTCTAATTCCATCCATTTATTTGCAAATGCCATAATATTATTATTCTTTATGGCTGAATAGCATTCCATTGTGTATATATATACCAGAGTTTCTTTATTCATTCATCTGTTGAAGTGTATCTAGGTTGGTTCCACAATCTAGCTATTGTGAACTGAGCTGCTATAAACATTGATGTGGCTGTGTTACTGTAGTTTGCTGATTTTAGGTCCTTTGGATATAAACCAAGGAGTGGTATAAGTGGGTCAAAAGGTGGGTCCATTCCAAATTTTCTGAGGATTCTCCATACTGCTTTCCAGAGTGGCTGCACCAATTGGCAACTCCATCAGCAATGTAAAAGTGTACCTTTTTCCCCACATCCACTCCAATATCCATTATTGTTTGTGTTCTTGATAATAACCATTCTAATTAGAGTAAGATAAAATCTTAGAGTTGTTTTAATTTACATTTCTCTAATTCCTAGTGATTTTGAACACTTTTTCATATATTTATTAATTGCCTGTGTGTTTACTTCTGTAAAGTGTCTGTCCAGTTCCTTGGCACATTTATTGATTGGGTTCTTTGTATTTTTGGTGTAGAATTTGGTAAGTTCTTTATAAATTTTGGAGATGAGTGCTCTATCTGAAGTGTGTGTGGAAAAGATTTTCTCCCACTCTGTAGGCTTTTTATTCACATTCTTGATTTTATCCTTTGCTGAGATAAAACTTTTTAGTTTGTGTCCATCCCATTTACTGATCCTTGCTTTGATTTCTTGTGCTTTGGGAGTCTTGTTGAGGAAGTCTGATCCTAAGCCAACATGATGAAGATTTGGGCCCACTTTGTCTTCTATTAGGGCAGGGTATAGCTGGGTCAAATGGTGATTCCACTTCTACTCTCTTGAGGACTCCCATACTGATTTCTGTAGTGTTTATACTAATTTACAGTGCCACCAAGAGTGTAAAAATGCTTTTTTCTCCACATCATCTCCAGTAATTATTTTTGTTTTTATTCTTGCTGACTGCCATTCTAACTGCAGTGAGATGAAAGTGTAGCTTTGATTTATATGTACCTGATTGCTAATGATGTGAAATATTTTTTCCCATGTTTTTTGGCCATTTGTAATATTTCCTTTGAGAAATGTATATTTGGTTAATTTACCCACTTAAAAATTGGGTTATTTGGTTTTTGGGACTTGAGGTTTTTGAGTTTTCTATATATTCTGTATCTTAATTAATTTTGGCTTAAAGTATGCTTTGTCAAATGTGAGAGTAACTACTTCTGCTTGTTTGGGGGCTTCATTTGCATGTGTATCAATCTCCATCCTTTCACTTTCAGTCTGTGGCTGCCTTTGCCTGTGAGGTGATTCTCTTGCAAACAACATAAAACTGGGTCTTGTTTTTTACTTCATCGACCAACCTATGTATTTTAATTGGAGAGTTGAGATCTTTCAGATTCAAAGCTGTTATAGAGAGATGTTAAATAATTCCTTCCATTTTGATTTACATTTCTTGATTAAACATGTTTTGATTAAACATTTATAATGTTTAATTTGGTTCTGTTTCTCATTTGCTTATGTGCTCTTCAAATGATATTTGTCCTTTTGTGAGTTCAGAGGTTTCTGTTCTATATCTTCTGTGTGTAGTATTTCTTTCTCTTCTATAGTACCAGTTTAGCCGTCATGATTTTTTAAGTTTCTCCTCACCTTGGATAATTTTTTATTTTTCTTTGATTCTGAAGGATAGCTTTGCTATATATAGAAATCTTGACAGTAACTTTCTTTCTTTCAGAACTTGGAACACATCATTTCAAGCCCTTCTGGATTTTAGAGTTTGTGCCAAGAAATCAGAAGTATTGACTTGCCTCTAAATGTGACCTGACATTTTTCTCTTGAGAATTTTAAAATTTGATTTTTGTTCTCTATGTTATACATTTTAGTTATGATGCATGATAGAAAGGTTATTTTTTTGATCTTCTCCTTTTGGGGTTCTAAATGTCTTCTGTATCTGCATGTCCATCTTGTTCTCAAGGTTTGGGAAGTTTTTTTTGGTTATTATTTCCCGAAAGAGGATATCTGTGCCATTAACCCACATCTCACAACCCTATTTGAGTCTAACAGTTCTTAAAATTTGTCTCTTAATGTTGTCCCAGAGTCCTTGTGTATTCTGATAATGTTTACTTATTTTCTTTAATACTCTCTGGACATTCAAGGATGCCACTTTTGTCTTCCAGCTTTGATATTCTGTCTTCAGCATTGTCCATTCTATGAGGGAGACATTGACCCTAATATTTTATATTAATATTTAATATTTGATTTGATTTATTGTGTCTTTCATTTCCAAGATTTCTGTTTGGCTTTTTTCAGTATCTCACTCTCATTATTGAATTTCTCATTCATATACTCAAATGACTTACTTAATTCATTCAGTGGTTTTTATGTGTGTATTCTCTTGGAATTCATTGACCATTTTTATAAACATTATTTTGAATTGTTTATCTAGCATTTCATCCACTTCAATATCTTTGGAGTTAGTTGCTGGTGAGATATGAACATTAGGAAGGTACCTTGTTTTTTCATATTGCATTACTGTGTTGGGATTTATATGTCTCTTGGGATAGATTTTCCTTCCACTCTTATCTGTGGATCTTTTTAGAGCACAACCATCTCTTGTCAAAGTGTCCCAGAATGCTCTGGGGTTTCAGCCCTCATAGGTGTGGTGCCCACAGTTTTTGTGCTAATTCTATTTTTGCTGTAAGAGTGAATGTCCATGAGTAGGAGGGGCCCCTTCCAGTGATTGCTACTTGGGGTCTGGTTGTTTGGGGGGTTTTGCCTCTCTTTGTATTAAAGTATTGTTGAAGTGTGAATGTTGTTAATTTGTGTATGGAACAGGGTATGCTGCCTCCTGACTGGGTCTAACTCAGCAGCAGAGTATCTACCCTGTGAGCTTGTAGTGTCCCAGTAGATTACCAGTCCCTCACAGAAAAGGGGGAAATAAACAATAGCAATAACCAATGCAAACAATGCACTGCATTAAAATAAATACCCAGTGCCTGCTATGACATCTACAACACTAAATACTACAGAAACAGAAAGGATGGGGTCAGTAATTATCAAAAGCAAAAACAGTAGAGAAATGTAAAATAGATCTGTTGTTAAAGTAAACAACAGGCGTCCACTGTGCCATCCACAGTACTAATAACTGCAACCACCTCAGTGATGGAAGCAGAGTCATGGCAACCAGAGTTATAATATATGGTAAAGACACTGTTCATTAAGAGAAGAAATGTGATGAGAAGGCAAAAGAAATTTGGGAATGTTCACAATGTTAACCGAGAGAAAGCAGAAGAGATGTAACATGTGATGGCTATAAAGGAGGAGGAAAAATAGATTAAAAAAGTAAAGTAAGTAACAAGAGAAAGTGAGGACAAGAGACTTGGCTGTTAGAGGGAGAAGACAGGAAAGACAAACAAGCAAGAGAAGCAAGCAAAACAAAACAGAACAAAAAAGTACAAACACCCCTAGTCCCTAAAAGACAAGGAAAAATAACAATCATTTAGAAATGCTAAATATGAGATGTTTTTGTCAGATTTTTCTCTGCGGTGACTAAATGATCTGACCAGCAGAATTATGGAGGAGGAAAAGTTTATTTGAGGGCTCACAGTTTCAGAGGTCTGAGTCCACAGAAGGCTGGCTCCATTCCTCAGGGCTTCAGGTGAGGTTGAACATCATGGCAGAAGAGTGTGGCAGAGAAAAGTAGCTCACATCATCAGGAAGCAGAGAAAGAGACTCCACTGGAATATATATACGTATTGTTGTCTGGAGTTTCATTGTAACAGACCAGATGGATGTCCTCCCCAGGTGGGGCTGCTGCAGGGTTCTAAGTGGGGAGCTCTGGTGGCTGGGCTTCACTCTAATAAGACCTTATGGTCTTTGTTGGGTGGTATCTGCTGTGAAAAGGTTAGATCAACACACCCCTATGGTTGGGTGATGCCAATCTCTGCTGGGAATCTGGATCTCAGGAGACTTCAGAGAATTATACAGGTGAGGCATGTAACTTACTATGAATATGGCCTTCCCAGGTTTAATCCTTGAGTGTATTCATGCCTCCATGCCTACCCACCTCTTCAGTTACCCAATCATCTTCAGTGGATCACATGAACTGCCAGACTCCATTACTGTCTTGAGTCCCCCTGGGTACAATATTATCCGTGCCTCTTTCACTCATATTCTGATAGGTACATCTTAGGTCACACATAGGTCACACATCTTGGGTCATACTTGCCAGGACAGTATGGCAACATTTGCTGTGATCTTTGAGGTTCCTGTAGCAGCAGGATGCAGCCTGGCCTCCTCAAGATGACTCCTTGCCTCAGTTCTCAGTTTTCCAGTTGAGAAACACAGAGCACTTTTCAGGAACCAGCTCACTGTGCAGCCTCTGGAGTTCAAGCTGCTTTTCTGGTCTACAGGTTTCTTCCTTGCTGATTTTGTCTGTTGTCTTTCTTTCTCTGTTTGTATCATCCCTCCCCTCTGCAGTGAACCAGCACCACTGCCACAACCAGCTTCTCTCTGGTGGACTCTTTCTTGTCCTTTGTCCAATTCACCTAAATTTCTGAGTCTCTAATGCTCTGATTTTGTGATGCTGAATTTCAGTGAATTTTCTCTTTTACCCACCTCACTGAGAAGCAGTATTCCCATGACTTGAGCCCTGAATTGTGAGCAGCTGGAAGTGCAGCCTTCCTCCAATCTGCCATCTTGAATCCCCCTTCCTCATGTAATTAATCTTTACCGTTTTATCTTTATTTGTAATGTCATGAACTCACAAGTTTGTCAGAATTCTGGAGATATCCACTTAGTCCATTGATCATAAGGTTATCACAAATCTGCCCTTAAATGTACTTGTTTGGGACTGGTTCTATAGCACAATAGTAGAGGGAACCCTAGCATGAGTTTCTGTGACTCTGCTGGCAGGAGAGGGCTCACTCTTTAGACAAAACCATACTACACATTCCTTTGAAACAGGGCCTTTGCTCTACCTTGAAGAGAGAGACTTAAATCTTAAGATACTTTGAAGCCCTATTGTGTGCAAGGGAGGTTCCATGAAAGAAGCCATTCAGATACTCTGAATGAGAGGTTGGAGGTGTAGTTTGGTGGTAGAGCACTTGCCTAGCATGTCCTAGTGCCTGGGTTCATTCCCAGAAAACAACACACACACACACACACACACACACACACACACACACCAGGTAACAAGAGGGCATTTTGTTAAAAAAGTATGAGGCATCTTCTTGAGTGTTTCCAAGGCCTTTGAAAGAATGAAATGATCTCACCTTGAGTTTGATCTTCACCACAGAAGTTTTCATTGTGTCTGTTATTTTATTTTTTATTTTTTTTTTTTGTTTTGAGAATTTTGTCATTTGGAGAGGCAAGTGATTTGTAACTGTGCTATTTTTGAATCCAGCAAGTCCTGATACTTCTATAGACATTCTATGAAATTTTCATAAAAAGATATTCTCTCTCTCTCTCTTCTCACATCTAATCTTATTTGTAACTAAAAAATCCAAATGTTATACAGAATATTATGCATAGAAATAGACGTAGTCAAATGCATGAGTTCATTAGGTATTTCTGCTATTTTTTCAGATACCACAAGTGTTCTTCTTACCAAAAGTTCCCCTAGTATATGAGATCATGCTTTTTTAAGATTTCAGTAATAATTTTCTCTGTTCTCTCAGTTTTATAAATAGTCAAACTACATCCATTTATTACATTTCTGGTCTATACAATCTTCTTTAGGTCTCTTACTTATAGCAGCTCCTTAGCCTCAGATACCAATTTCTGGTCTAGTGATATTGTAGGAGTGAGTACTAATCAGTGCATAGGAAAGCTTGCAGTGAGGTAAGAGGACTCTAAAGAGTGTGATAGTGAAGGAAATGGAAAGGAGAAGCTGGGTGCTTTCCCTGTTGCCAATGTTTGGGTGAGAATCAAAGCAGAGTGACCCTGGTTGTAAAGTCATAAAGCATCTGAAGAAGTCCATCTGCTCAGTGGGCATGCCACCTACCCATAGGTCCTCCCTGCCATAGGTACAGTGCAGCCCTCCACTGTACCCTGGCCAACAACCACCAGGGAACACTGGGAGAAAGAACATGTCCAAAACCTCTCCATTGAGTCTTCTGAGTTCTTTCTTTGGTAGCAGTAAACACTGTGCTTGGGGTAATTGCAATTCTGGGGTTGAACAGATGTGGTGCTTCATCAGAAAAGGCCATAAAGGTGAGACAGAAAATAATCATTTTATTGTTTTCATGGATTTTGTGGGTCAGGAGTTTGGACAGGGCACAGTGGAAATGGGGTATCTGCTTCATTATTTCTGGAGGTTCATTAAAGAAAAATTGAAAGCTAAGTATGACTCAATGGTCAGGGGCTGGAATCACTTGGAAGCTTCCTTTCACAAATATTTTGCACCTGGGACAGGGAGACTGAAAAGCTCAGTGTATCTGGGACTCTCTTAAACCACTCAGGACCTCTCCATGTGGAGAGGGCTTTTTGGGCTTTTGAAAAGCTGGAGGCTCTGTTCTAAATGGGAACATCTCAGGGTGGATCATTCAGAGCCAATGTTCCAGGACAGACAGATGGAACAGACAGGTGGCAAGGTCATACTGCAGAGGAATCTGCAGGATAGTGAACATGGTTATTTTCATCTTTGAATAATGCATCTGACACACCACAGTGACACTTCTGCTCTTCCCCTGCCTGATCTATGAGTTCTTTCATGATGTCTCCACCTTTTTCAGCCATCTCTTTCTTTCTTTTATTATTTTTATGTTTTTACTTTATTTTTGAGAGATCCAAGATGGCAGAGTAGAGGGAGACTGCATTCCTTGTTGCTCCATACTCGGTTTTCAAGAAGAGAATATCTGTTTCAAGGTGAGGCAGTCTTAGTTGCTTATCAATCCCCTGCTGTTTACCCCATTTGTCCACTGTGATCACCTGCAGTCTGTCAGCATATCAACTACTTTTTGAGTGCAGATTGCTTACTGATTGGTGCCTATCATCCGCCTTTGCCTGCCTCTTGCCTGCCCATCACCCACCTTTTACCTACCCATCACCCACAGAATGAGGTCCACCCACTGATCATCTGTTGGTAGCTGGCAGACAGACAGCAGGCTGCCAGTGGATCAACAACTGCCTGCTGTTGCCTGGAAGTCCACTGTCACAGAACCTGTAGGTTTGGTTACACATGGCTGCCACCATTTTGAGACAACAGCCAGGACCTATAGGACCCCTGGGCCAGACTGACTGAGTTCCATCTCCAGGATCCCCAGACAAACTGATCACACACTGCCTCCAGGACCCCTCAACCAGACCAACCACACCCTGCCTCCAGGACTCCTGGCTGACCATGCCCACATCCTGAGCTGCAGGTCCTCATTTACCAACAAATTTGGAAGCCAGAATGACCATCTTGGCTTATCCTGCAAGTGGTAGCTCCCATTTTTAGGTGGGGCAAATCCCATCCTGAGATGCCTGCTGGAGCCTGGAAGCTCATTGTCAGGTACCTTTCATGCATCAGACTACTGAAGACTGGGAGGTTTTAAATACTTTATAGTTATAGTATACTTCTTTTTCTTTCTTTCTTCTTTTTGACAATTTTTATTTTGGTGGTACTTGGGATTGAACCCAGGGGTACTCTACCATTGAACTACATCCACCTTTGTGAGACAGCATCTCACAATGTTGCCCAGGCTGACCTTGAACTCGCCATTCTCCCACCTCAGTCTACTGAACTGATTAGAGGTAAGTGACATCATGCCTGGAAACCATCTGTGTTTCACAGAGTGTGTCACTGACACACATAGGTTTGGATCCCAGAAATTGCTGGTATTTCCCCAAAGGAAAGAGAACCAATCCTACCAATGTCTGTATCATCAAACCTCCCACATATTTGTTCTGAGAGTTGGGAATGGTTATTACATAACATATAATAACCATTATATTATGGTTATTAAAATAACCATAATATAATGGCTATATTAACATATTACATATGTTATATATAATAACATATATAAGAGGATAAAAGTTAATTTCAGCAGGATAGACTCTTAGGGGGTATCTGAGGTCTACATGTTTATTTACATGCCACACCATGGTGATATATAAAATTGCTGGAAATCCTACTTCACCATACTCATCTCAAGTAGTAGACAACATAAGACTTGCTTTGACTTACCCAAGGGTCAGTCCAATGTGTAGGGCTCCCCACAGAACATTAGACCAATGTCCAGGCCCATTAATCATGGCATTAATGGCATAAAAAGAAGGAAGTCTCAGAGTGCATATTCTACAGGGTTAATATGTGAGGGATCAAGATTCAAAGATGGCTTACAACTTGTTCTACTTCAAAAAGGCAATAGTTGGGAACATAGATCTGTTTCCTTAAGTTTCCATTTATCAAAAATGTAAAAAATGAGGGAGCCAGGTTTGTGCACATTGATAATTCCAGATACATGAGAGGCTGAGGTGGAAGGATTCTAAGTCTGAGACCAGTCTCAGAAAATCATAGAGACCCTTCTCAAAATAAAAAGTAAAATAAAAGGAACTGAAAGACTTGGAATGTGGCTCAGTGGTTCAGTGTACCTGGGTCCATAAAAGATAAATGACTGAGGATGAAGCTCAGTTCAGTGGGTTCAATATCCCAGTAAAAAAAAAAAAGCAGTGTTACAAAATCATGTTTTATTTTAAATATTATCTTTAATTTTGTTTAAGTACTGGGGATTGAGCCCAGGGGTGCTTTACCACTGAGCCACTCTTCCAGTCTTTTATACTTTTTCATTTTGAGACAGAAACTAAGTTGCTGTGGGCCTCACTAGGTTGTTAAAGTTGGCCTCAAACCTAAATCCTCCTTCCTCAGCCCCCTGAGTCTCTGGGATTACATGTATGTGTCACTGCTCAGAGCATTATTTTTCTTCAGTGCCAAAGATCAAACCCAGGGCCTTAAACATGCTAGGAAAGCACTCTACCATTGAGTCACATCCCCAATGCTTGTTAAATTTGATGTGACTACCTTGAAAAGTTTCAATATTTGGGAGTTGTTTAATTTACAAAATCATAGATTGATAGTGTGCTGCAGGGAGTATAAAGGGGACGGGTGGACTTTGCCTTATCCCCCTGGGAGTCTGTGATGGAGGGAGTCACCTCATGGGAAGGATAACAGTGACTCTATAAGGTTGTGAGGTCTGAACCTGGTGATCCACTGTCCACAGCGTCAGAGTCAGCTGCATTCAGGAGCCATGAATCTGGGAAGAGCCAGAGAAACTGAAATCAAGAGGGAGTTGCTGAACTCAGAGCTCCCCAGGACCTGCTGACTTCAGGTCACACCTTAGAACTGTTCTCCAGGTGAGGAGGTGACGGAGTATCTTGGCAGGGGTCAGGAATCCTAAAGCTGCAGTGCCGTCATATACTAGACCTGTGCTGTGCATTATGACAGCCACTGGGCACATGGCTATTTAAATCTGTTAACATTAAATAAAATTGACTTCAATGCCTCAGGTCCACTAACCACATTTCCAGTGCTCATCAGTCATGGGTGATTTGCGATTACCTTATCAGGCAGTGCAAACAGATGTCTTCATTGAAATCAAGGAGTATCTCAGTGATTGAATTAATAAAATTAATGATATAAAAGAGTCTCCACCCAGAATGTGATATGAGGAAATCTCTGATTATTTTAATTAGACCCAAAATGGAAATACTTAAAATGTAGTTAGCATAAAGTCCATGTGTCGTATACTTTAAGCTGGTAAATATTATTGTAAGCTCTAGGGCAAGAGCTGGTGGCCAAACAAAAGTGGGCAGAAAGCAGACGAAACAAGCTTTATTGGAATTTGGCTCACAGGCAAAATCCCCAGCCCCCCCGCCAGTGTACAGTTCGGGGTGGAGATCCAGAGAAAATTACCCATGGCCCCAGCTTCCCAGGATCTTTATAGGCTGGAATAGGCAGGGGGGTCCTGCTGAATGATAGGTGAATGTAAGTGTCAGTGGAGTTTAGCTGTCCCTGTTGGATTGGCTGCTGTTTGGCATGCTGCCCACTGCCTCAGTTGTTTTGCTTTCTCTCATGTAGCTGCTCAAGTCCTGACTTAACATCCCAACCTTTTTGGTGATATAGGGTGACTGAGTCCATCTGGCTACTTCCTGCATGTTAAGGGGCAACGTGGGGAAAAAAAGGTTCAGGTTCTAGGTCGGTGGGGAAGTGGCTATAAGAGTGTAGGAGCATCTAATTTTATGTCACCCTGGCAACCTCACTCGTGTGGTTCCAGGCAAACATGAGAACACAGGGAGAAATCATTAGTAGAAATCGTATCACAAATAGGGGAGTAAGGATAGGGGTCAGCAGGAGATAAGAGTGGAGTTCAGTCATCCTGGCCAGGGGTCATTCGATTGTTGTTGCTTCAGCCTTTCACTCAGATGCCTGAGAGTTTTGACGTTCTTCTTGACCAGTTCAGTTTCAATGATGCATTAGCAGCATTCTTCTCTTAAGAATAGTCATGTTCCCCTTTTGTATGCTGTCAGAAGAACTAGTGATTGACCATTCTATAAGGAAACTTGAGTGATAGATGTTATTCGTCTTTGTACAGATGCCAGGGAGGCAGCAGATGCTGCTACCACCTCTTAGAGTTGCTGTTCTAGCTTTTGGGTGGCAGTGACTGCATCACTGAGTCCTCTTGTTGCTATAACCTGTGTTTAGTAGAGATCCCTATATTTCTGTGACTTAGGGTTAGATAATCATACTAACAACCTAGATTACGCCTACATGTGCAGCTTAGGAGGATCTGTAAGCCTTAAACTGACTAAAAATTTCTGACTCTTCTAGTTTCTTCTGATAGTTATCAGTCTGTTTTCTAGGGGGTTAACACAAGAGTACATCTTAAGTTACATCTGACTATTGGTTCTTTTAAATGCCCAAGAATGGCTATATTTTAGCTTTAACTGTTTTGCTAGGTGTTTAAGACCAAGCTGGTCAAATTCAACTGTTCCTGTCTGGTAAGAGTTGGCTGAGTTCCCACAGGGGTCACTTGTGGGGAATTAAGAGCAGCTTCTTAACTCCATTAGTACCATTCATTAGGCAGGGTCTCCTTGATGAGGTGGCTTCCCTCGGAAACATCAGGGATGTTTCCATTTTTCATGACCTTCCTCTGCAGCAGGTGCACCAATTGATTTTTTATCTTCCAGTGGTCTCATAAATCTCCCTGATCAGGAGGTCATGTGGCCCAGAATTGCAAAGCTCCTTAAAGGAGTTCTCTTGTTCCCTGGATTCAGGCTGACTCTGAGGGCAAGAGCCAAATACTTGGATTTTCTTCTCCTCTTTGGAGAAGAAAATCATTCAGCAGGACCCCCCTGCCTATTCCAGCCTATAAAAATCCTGGGAAACTGGGGTCATGTGTAATTTTCTCTGGTTCTCCACCCTGAACTGTACACTGGGGGGCGGGGCTGGGAATTTTGCCTGAGAGCCAAATTCCAATCTCAGTCTCAAAGTTTGATCTTACACATCCAGCAAGTTAGTTTCACCAGTCATAAAGTAAAAGTATTGGACTTTAACTTCACTGTCTATAATTTTACAGTTATCTACCCCCTTTTATCTAATTGGGGTCTATATTATCTCTCCTATCAGTGATGACTTACTATTTCAAGTTAATTTATGTTGTTTGCTCTTGAAGCAGTACTTCTGTAAAAAAATTAATTAGGCAACAGTTATAGAGTTCATAAGGAAAATGGAATCACCAACAGTAAAACATTCAGTTTGTGCAATAGCTGTCTTGAATTTTGACTGGGTTATTCATTATATCCCATGTTTGAGATCATAGTAATCTTTACAACAAACTTCAAACTTTTGAACACAATTTGAAATGAGCTAAAGAGTGGCTTAATTTGGAGCCATCCTAACATGCAGCAGGATGGGAGGCAGAGCCTTATCTCAGGTAAGGAGGGGCACTTCACAAATCTTAGGTAAAATATTCTAGTTCTGAAGTTGATCGTTGCCTCTTTCTTAAATATCATTTTAAGAAGTTACTAAAGACTAAAACTTAACAGACACAATGTCCAGAGTAAATTAGTGTTTTCAAAGGAATCTTTGTCATTTTAACATATAGATTAATCTTTGGTTTGTATCAGTTCATTAGTATTTGACCTTAGGAGAAACCTTAAATAGCTTTAAGTAATGGTCTCATGTACATATACCAACTCAGTTACATGTAATCTTGTTGAAACTTGCCTTTTACTTACACACAGGCTTTCTTAGCACTTACTTAAAATCTCGTGTGTTTTATCACACAAAGACTTTTTTACCCAGAAACATTTTCTTTTCCCTTCTACTGAATATATTTCCATACTTGGAATCCTCTATTTTTCTTTCCTCTCTGGTGATCCCTTTGTGGTGAGAAATTCATGCTCCTTCCAAATAGCCAAATATGAGTGAGCAATCAAGAAGGCATATTTGGAATCTGTGTAGATGTCAACCTGTTTACCATTGGATAGAATTAAGGCCCTAATGAGAGCAAAGAGTTTGGCTTTTGGGGAAGTGGTTCTTCTGGAAGGCATTTGGCTTCTGGAACTGAGGTGGTGGTGACTACTGCATAAGTGGTTGTAGGCATCCATCGGGCCCCAGTACAGAACTGCCATCTACACAAATGGTTAGGTCAGGTGAGGGGAGTGGGTAATCAAAGAGGTCTTTACAAGGTGAATGTAGGGCCTCCAGCATCAGTGACCGGAGTTGCTGATGATTGAGGGAGGAGGGCACAGTGGGAGAAGTGTAGCAGGGATGAGAGAAGAAGAACAGAGAGTAATGGTGGGGTTTTCTATAAAAAGGAGATAAATTCTTGAATCCATGATGGGCTCAGGAGTGGAAGGGATTTATGGCTTAAGAGGTCCTGTAGTCCATTGGTGGAGAACACAGTTATTGGTTGGAGTATTGTGAGTTTTAGCGTTTCCTTAGTTAATTCAGTTGCTACTGTTAGTGCCCAGAGACTTGATAACCACCCACAAACAGTAGAAACAAGATGCTTGGAGAGATATGCCACTGCTGTGTAGGGAAGTCCAGTTGGTTGTGCAAGAAGGCCAGTGGCAACACCCTGTAAATTAATCAGATGTCTCCAAGAAACACATTTGAGTCATCCCACACATGTCAAATCCTTATTTTACTATAAAAACCAAGATATCAGATAGGTATATTGAACAGTATTTGTGGTCTCTTTTCTGTTGGAGTAAAGTTCTAGAAACAATTGATTAATATCAATTAACATTTTTAAACTTGACCACCTGGAGATTTGCGAGGTAAGTCATGATATCATCTACACGATTTTTGGACAAACAATAGACAGACAACACGATATACACATAACACAAAAACAAAGGCTTTGTAGTTTTATAGGTGGTATTTCCATTGCAATGTAACAGATGTTCAAAAACTCAAGTTCAATAAAACTATAACTATAAAATATAAAATATATATCATTTAAGATATATAGAAAGTATATATATAAAATATAGAATTTAAGGGAAAAAACAATAGTCCTTGAAAAATGACATGGCCATTAATTATTACTTTGTTGGAGTTCTGTTTAAAGGCTCTTTTTGCACCTGTGGGGTGAGTTATGTCTATTAGGTGGAACTGGTCAGCATAATCTTGTGCCTGCTGGAATTAGCATTGTTAGTATGGGGTGAGAGTGGAAGAAAGACATGCCAGCTGAGATAATACGTCTGGGAAAGATATCTAAATTCCTTAATATAAGTAGAGGAGTCAGCAGAGAAAGACCCTAAATGTTTCTCAGTCTGGGAAAGATCCTGGAGTGAGAATGGAATGTGGGCTTCCACAATGCCCTCTGCACCTTTGCACCAGCCACCTCCCAGGGGGGACAAAGAAGCTCTGGGTTAGGCAGTGGGAGGGTCTGATGAGATTGTGTGTGCATGTTAACAGGGGAGGATGACATGGAGTGGGTGGAGGGAAATTCTGGAGGAGGAGAAGGAGGAGAGGTGGGAGGGCTCTGCATAGGAAGAGGAGAAGGGGCTGCATCTACAGGAGGAAGGGGAGCATGTTTGGCTGCAGGAGGAGAGGATGAAAAGGAGGAGGAATTCTGGCCAGAGTATGGATGGGGAGAAATTTGGGACCAGTCCAGTGAGGAGAACTTGGGTGGTGGAACAGGGAGAAGAAAGGACGGGGTGAGCAAAAATCCTGAAAAAGTTTGCAAATGGCCATTAGTGTCCTCTGGTAGCCATCTTGAGCCATTATCTGGAATATACTGAGGCCAATTACAGCCTAAGTCTTGGGTGAGTCCCAGTTAAGTGAAATTACACTGAAAAATGGCAGGCGGGCCAAAAGCCAAAACATCTTTTGACATTTTGGGGTCCGGAATGGAATAAACTGGAGGTGAGGACATCTCCACAGCTATCAGATCCCAAATGAAATGGGCACAGGTCTGTGGTGCACGCAAGGACAGACCTTGCGCAGATCAGGATCAGATGGTAAAGATTAAAATTGTGAATGGGAAACCCCAGGGAACTTACCCAATCTGTTGCTGGATAAAGAGAAATGGGTTGGAGCAGAACAGAGCAGAGCTTAGGGGAATGGAATCTCCTGGTTCCTCTGAGGAGAAGGTGGACATCAACCCTGATGGGGGGAAGCCCAAAAACCCTCCTGGGTTTTGGCACCAAATGTAAGCTTGAGGGCAGGGCTGGTGGCCAAACAAAAGTGAACAGAAAGCAGCCAAAGCCAGCTTTATTGGAATTTGGCTCTCAGGCAAAATTCCCAGTCCCCTGGGGTACAGGTCAGGGTGGAGAGCTGGAGAAAATCAGACATGTCCCTGGCTGTCCAGGGTCTTTATAGGCCAGAATAGGCGGCAGGGGTGTCCTGCTGAGCGATAGGTGGTCACAAGGGTCAGTGGAGTTTATCTGCCCCTGTTTGATTGGTGGCTGTTTGGTGCTCTGCCCGCTACCTCAGTCGTTTTGCTTTCTCTCATGTAGCCACTCAAGTCCTGACTTAACAATTATGATATGTAAACTATATCTCGATAAAGAGGCTAAACTGTAGTCAGTATAAATTATATTAACACAAAATCACTTATATACAACTATGTCTTTCTTTAACTGTGAAGCAAACAGCAGGACATGCAGAGACCTTTTGGAAACAAGGTAGTGTATATGAAGTTATAGTTAAATAAGGGCCTGTCAAACACTACAAGGGAATTGAGATGGTGCCTTACTATAACTGGTCATATTTTTGTGTTTTCTCTCAGGAAAAGCAAGACTTCCGGGCAGAGACAAAGGACAGTGTCTTCTTCAGATCAACAGAGAGTAACCAGAGCACATGCATTTGTTTGCCTTCCCTGAATGCATTCCACAGAGGTCCAGGTGATGCTGGCACATAGAGTTGGTTGCATTTGCCAGACATTAGCCCCAGAGTTAGGGAATATGAATTTTTCCTAAAATGCTGTAAGCCTGTGTGGCCTTTGTCCCAAAGGAGGATAGCATCATTATTATGCAGGACACTAAACAATTAACCCTTTGTTTTGGAGGGAGACATTATTTTATTTTCCCAGGTTATTCACTGAATAAATGTCCTTGAAGATTGTGGAGCAAAGGGATCATCCATGCCTCACCTCAAGGCATGGAACAATGCAAGAGATCATGGAGAACTGTCTCCAACATCAGCAAACCAATGTTTGATTTAAATAGATTAATATATAAACAAAGATAAAAGGTTTAGGGAAATGTTGCCTTTATGTAATGATAACTGTGACAGTGAAACCAGATTTAGAGATGAAACTGGATCCTCTGCTGCAGGACTCAGGGTGGAGAGGATCTGTCTGGGTTACAGCTATCTGTCATAGACTATGCCTGCTAGTGTTGCAGAGTGAAAGAGTAAGGCTTATTCAAATAAGAAGAAGGCAACAGGGTTCTCACTGAGCAAGAGGGGTCCCCACAGGGGAATGCCACTTGAGTGTACTAGTCTTGGGGCTCATATGGCCACTGGGTAGAGGCACTGCTCAATATTTATGCTGATCAGGTATTGGAGACTTGCCAAGGCTGTTCAGGCCCATGACATTCTGACTGGTTGTGCTCTCTCACTGCTTGAGCTTGGAATTTTCTGTAGCCTGTACTTGGGTTCTTCCTCTTTTCCTTTTGCCTCATTTGTGAGACAAAGGAGTTGGCTAGAATGTTTGGAACATTCCTGCAGGGCATTATGTTTTGAGACATGTGATGTCCCCCGGAAGTGAAGAGGTCAAATGATTGGGTTGTGAGAGCCCTAACCTAATCAGTGCATTAATTCTCTGATAGGGATTAGCTGAATGGTACCCGTAGGTAGGTAGGATGTGACTGGAGGAGCTGGGCATTGGGGGCATGACTTTTGGGTGTATGTTTTGTCCATAGTAAGGGAACCTCCTCCCCCTCTAGTACTGAGGATTGAACCAAGGGGCACTCTACCACTGAGCTCCATCTCGTCCTTTCCTTATTTTTTACTTTGAGACAGGGTCTCATTAAGTTGCTAAGGGTCTTGTTAAGTTGCTCTCAGAACTAGTTCCTATTTGTCCAGACACACTAGCATAAAAACTGCAGGAGTTGTTGTCCAGAGCACATACTCCATCTTCCTGAGCCAACAATTAAACTAGAGCTATCCTATTTTCTGTTACCATTTGGGTGAGTGAGTCTAAAGATTTTCCAAGAAGTTTAAAGTCTTGTCCAGTTACTAAGACAAAGACCCCACAGTTACTTTCTAAGCTATTCCTTCCACCCGTCCAATAGGTGGTCTCGTTAGTTTGATACCCTAACTGTACTTAGACCTGGACCTGTCTTCCTGCGGAGCCTGCATCCTGCAGAGGAGATAGTGCCCAGGGGGTCATTGGTGAAAACTTGTCTCCTTTGGTGGACTGAAAACATATCCCTCTCCCATGTTCTGGCCATCTTTTCCCAACCCATGCTCTACACAGCACATCCTCATACAACCCTAGATGGCTTTGTTTTTTTGTCACTACAATTGTGCCCCTAAGGTAAGCATAGGTGTTCATGTTCAAAACTAGCATCTACCTTATCTTTAGGAGTGAGTGAAGGGTCAAGTTTTCATTTGCTTAATGGAGATAGGCTTGTGATTTTAAGGAGGTCCAAGGAGACCTTTATTGTTTATGGACTAATGCAGACTGTGGACCCATTGTTCCCAGTGGTTGTGAATCTCTCATGTACTTTTGAAGTAGAGCATGGGTAGGGCACCTGTACAATTGGAAATACCAGGGTGCTTGTGTAATGATGGCTTAGAGGAGTGTTGAGGCCATTCGAATCAGTACCAATGAGTATTATTACAGCTGGAGTCTGTGGCTTTATTACAGGAAAAGAAGGCAGTAGAGAGGTTTGTTTGGTACTGAGAATTGAAGCTAGGGGCATTTTACCACTGAGATACTGAGCTATATCCCCAGTTTTCTTTTTTCAATTTTTATTTTCAACAAGATCTCATGGAATTGCTGAGGATCTCACTTAATTTCTGAGGCTGGCCTCAGGTTTGTGATCCTCCTGCCTCAGCCAATGTTGCTGGGAGTATAGGTAGGATCTACCGTCCCCAGAACTAGAAGGTTTTTTTAAACTTGCCTGAAGCTCTATTTTGAAGGTCCACACATAGGATTTCTAAAGCCATGTGTTGCAAAAATCAGAATTTCTCTTCACTCCCATAGATGAACTGGTGTGAGGCTGCTGGGTGGGTGGGTAGCTACTGACACTGACCTGTGAGAGCAGTAGTCCACGTTCCTGAGTCCCCTCCTGTGTGTCTGGCTTTATATGTGCTGTCTTTTCACAGAACAGTTTCTTCATTCAATAAAGCTCTTTGTGGTCGCACCTCTCCTTACCGAACCACTAAAAACCACAGTCTGTTCACCATCTTTACAGTTGGTCCACCCAGGAATGTTATAGAAATGAGATCTCACCATATCCACCTTTTGATAGTGGCTTTTTTGACCAACCCCCCCGTCTTTGAGATCCATCCAAGTTGTCCGAATCAATGGTTTTTTAAAAAATTTGTTCTAATTAGTTATACTTAAAAGTAGAATGCATTTTGACATATTACACATATGTGGAGAATGACTTCTCATTCTTCTGGTTGTACATGAAGTAGAATTACATTGGTTGTGTAATTATATAGGCACATGGGAAAGTATGTCTGATTCACTTTACTACCTTTCCTATTCCCATTCCCCCAAAGTATTTCTATTCTTCCCTATATCCCCTCCACTTATTGTGATTTAGAATATGCATATTAGAGAGAACAGTAGGCCTTTGGTTTTCTAGAATTGGCTTATTTCACTTAGCATGATGTTCTCTAGTTCCATTCATTTACCAACAAATGCCATAATTTCATTTCTCTTTATGACTGAGTAATATTCCATTGTGTACACATACTACATTTTCTTTATACATTCATCTGTTGAAGAGCACCTAGGCTTGTTGCTCGTTCCATAGTTTAACTATTGTGAATGGAGCTGCTATAAACATTGATGTGGCTGCATCATTGTAGTATGCTGATTTTAATTCTTTTGGGTATATGCTGAGGCGTGTGATAACTGGGTCAAATGGTGGTTCCATTCCAAGTTTATGAGGATTCTCCTTGTTGCTTTCCAGAGTGGTTGCACCAATTTGTAATCCCACCAACAATGTGTGAGTGTACCTATTTCCAAATCCTTGCCAACATTTATTCGTGCTTGTATTCTTGAAATTGCCATTCTGACTGGAGTGAGATAAAATCTCAGTGTAGTTTCAATTTGCATTTCTCTAAGCACTGGAGATGTTGAACGTTTTCTCATATATTCGTTGACCATTCATATTTCTTCTTTGTGAAGTGCCTGTTCAGTTCCTTTGCCCATTCATTAATTGGGTTATTTGTAGTTTTGTTGTTAAGTTTTTTGAGTTCCTTATATATACTGGAGATTAATGCTGTATCTGAGGTGCATGTGGCAAAGATTTTCTCCCATTCTGTAGACTCTCTCTTCATGTTCTTGGTTGTTTTATGTGCTGGGAAGGACCTTTTTAGTTTGAATCCATCCCATTTATTGATTCTTGATTTTACATTTTGAATTTTAGAAGTCTTGTTGAAGAAGTCAGATCTTAAGTCAACATGATGTAAATTTGGGTCTACTTTTTCTTCAATTAGGTGCAGGATCTAAAGCCTAAGTTTTTGATCCAATTATAGTGGAGTTTTATGCAGGGAGAGGGATAGGTTTAATTTCATTTTGTCAATAGCTTTTTTGTGGTTGTTGTTTTATTACTGAGTCACATTTCATCATATGAGTTACCAGGGCCTATTGGTTCACCTGGTGATGGACATTTGTGCTTTTTATAGTTTTGGTTTATTACAAGTATAATAGCCATAAACATTCATTCTTTTTGTGGGTGGGACATAATCTTTTCTTTCTCAGAGATAAGTGCCCAGGAGTGTGGGTGCTGGGTTAGGTGGTAAATGTGTTGTGGGACTCTCATGCAGAGACAGGGCACCACGGTGTTCAGCAGGAAGCAGCATTTATTAATGCCAGCACCGTCTAGAAGTCTCAGCCCCAAACACAGGAGGCATTGCCTCATGTACCTTTTGTTATTTCCTGCTCACTTGCTATGTCTTTGTCTCCTGTATGAGAGAATACACATTCTGACTGGGCATTCCATTTTTATAGTGCAGAGTTGCAGTGGAGTTGTGGAAAGTGCACGTGGATACTGATGGCACCACGTTGTCTTTCCTTTGCCCTGAGAATGTCCCTATCACAAATGAGTCTTTAATTTTATAAGGAACAATCAAAATGTTTCCCAAATGTTGTGACGTTTTCCATTGCAACTACATTGAAAAACTGAGGGGCAGTCCATTGCTGCCTTCATTTTCAGTCCCAGACCCCCTTGATGACTCATGATGCTGAACACTTCCAGTACTTATTTGCAACTTGTTATCTTCTTTGGCAAGGTGCTGCTCTTACCGTTACTGATTTATTTGTTTTTCTTACTGTTTGATTTTGAGAGGTTTCCATCCCGTACACTTTGTAACTCACAGGACTTGAGATATTTGTCCTATGTCAAATATATGATGTGCAATATTTTCTCCCAAAAGTTTTACATTTTTTGAAATTCTATTTATCAATGTTTGCTTTTATGCTTTCTTTTACATGCTATGTCTCCAGATTTTTTTCCTCCAATGTTTTCTTCCAAGAGTCACAGTTTTACATTTATATTTGGATCGATTCTGATTTAAATATGATAAGAAGTATAGTTACAGATTTTTTATTTATTTATTTATTTATTTTGTCCTGGCAGATGAATGCCTAATTCTCTCACCACCATTGATTGAAAGACTGTGATTTCCCCATGGAATTGCCTTGTTGCCTTGACAAAAGTCACATGGCCATAACTGGATCTATTTCTGGTCTGTCTCATGATCTGTTGATCTATATGTCCATCCATTTGTCAAATATGTGCCTTCTTTATGATCATGGTTTTATATTGATTCTTCAAACTGGGGATTGTGAGTCTTCTGGACTATTTTTTTTCCTTAATATATATATATATATATTTTTTTTTTTTTGCAGTGCTGGGGATCAAACCCAGGGCCTTGTGCTTGCAAGGTGAGTACTCTACCAACTGAGCTATCTCCCCAGCCCATTACTACATTTTTGTCAGTTCTGATTTGTCTCACCTGTCCATGCACATTTAAAAAATAAGTTTGTATGTATTTTTAAAAATTTCCTTTCCTATCACCCTCCCTTCCCTTCATTCCCCTCTGTCTACTCTTACTTTCCTGTGTACACATGAGTACACCACCATCATGAACCTCACCACCATGTACATCCATGAGAAATCAATTAAAAAAATAACTATGGGTAAATGCTAGAAAGATCAATAGAGGGGAGGGAGCAGGGGCGGAGAGAGGAAATGGGAAGGAGAGATACTGGGGTCAGAGTTAGAAGAAGATATACTGCTTGCTTGTATGATCATGTCAAAATGGATTCTACTGTCATGTATAACTAAAAAGAACCAATAATAAATAAAGATTCCTGCTGGGATCTTGACTGGGGTTGTTAAGTCTATAGATTAATTAATTTCTATTATGTCTTCCAAATCACAAAAGAGAGATGATTTAAATCTCCATTTATTTATTTTGTGTTTGATTTTGAGCATCTGCTACACACCCCTTCTGTGTGTTTTACTGGACATATACCAAAGTATTTCATGGGACTGTTTTTAAAATTTCAGTTTCCAGATGTTCAAGCTAAATTAGGTAAATATTTAATATTTGTGTTTTGAATTTTTATCTTACAACCTTCCTAATGCCTATTATGATCAGTTCCAGGAACTTTTCTTTATATTCAGATAAATGACTCCCCTTGTTCCCTGGTGATCTTCTGCATTCACTGGAAAAAATAAGTGAGGATTAAGTTCAGCTGGTATACATCTGGGTGGAGCATTCTCATTGTTCCAGCACAGAAGAGTCTGGCAGACTCAGGAGCAGCTTCTGTAAAGTCATTGATATTTGTTTCTATTTCAGAATGCTGTCACAAGGTAGTCTCTCCTTATCACCCACACCTATGTTTTGTAATTAAGTCTGAGGTTTTCTGTCTCACCTCACTTAGGCTAATGCTGCAGGCCATGAAACTGTTTGGCTATAGTGTGGAAAACTTTACATTACAAAAAACTTTTCTTTACTGTTGTAGTCATTGGGTCTATTTTATTTTGGTGTTACCATGCACCAAGGACACAGGGATCTGGCACCTGTGACTAGTCTTGCTGTTGCAGAATCTGGAATCTAAAAAAGGGCTTGTTGGAATTTTTTAAAATTTTGTTTTGTTTTACTGGTCGAATCTATTAGACTGACTCTTGCTTGAAAATTAGTTTGATGTAATTTTTCTTTGCTGGGGTCCAGCCCTAGCAGCAGTCAGGGGTCCGAGGTGGATGAGAGGCGTCAGCGCGGTGGAGAAACAGCATATAGAGACACCAAGCGTTCTGAGGCTGAGTCTGCATCTTTTATTGTTCACAGTCTTTTTGTATTTTTTTTTGATATTGATTACATCATTTCATGGTTAATACAAGGAAATGTTAAATAAAAAATCTTCAAGAGTATAATTAATGATCTTATTCAATAAACATGTTTTTACTGTATGATAGCTTATAAAGAAAAACAGTTCCCAGGAAGGTAGAGGGCACCATGCTCCGTTTAGTTTTAATTTCCCTAAAAGAATACGATGTTAAGTTTCTGTAGGAGTTACCCCTTCCAAAAACTCTAATGTTAGTTATTAACAGTGGAATGTTTTTGTTATTACTAACAGAGAATAGAGGAATCAGCTTATAGTTAATATTTATTCTACTTCATGTACTCAATGATGGACTAAAACTGTAACTAGACATAGGAAGAATACAAATTGTACCTATGATTAACCTATTTATTTATTAACTGGGAAAAATATCCTTAAACTTAATCATAAACACTAAGAAAGCAATGAAGACCAAACACCACATCAAAGCTCAGAGAATATTCTCATATACTTATATATAACTTTTAGAGAATTTGTATACAAAAAGAAATCACAGGCTCCTTACAAATTTGAGCAAATCATAATTGCTTATTTATAATTTCATCTAAGTATTAATATTAAACTTTGCTGTATGTTATTTTGTGTACCAGCACCATGAAATCTCCCCAGTATTCACTATAATCTGAATCTAAGAATATATTGATTATTAGTATTAAAAGCAACTGCACATGGAGACATGACACACCTATGGCCCCCAAGAGGGAGGATGATCTTTCAACAGAATGGTGTCAAGTGTTGAATCCTCTACTCCAACAGAACTGTGTCAAGTGTTGGAGTGGCAGGAAATAGATGCAGCATTTCTTCATAGATATTTTATTTATACTGATTAATTCTAGAAATTGTGTATGATTTTCCTCCACAGTTAGTTCCCTTCACCTGGGTTTTCTTTTTCATTTGTTAAGGATTTGTGGGCTGTGGACTTGGAGTTATGAAATCACCTAATTAATTTAGGACACAGGAATGTAATTATTCTCTGTTTTCCTAGACGTTTTTCTGTGTAAGTGGGGTGGGGCTATCATCATGGGTGGGAATCCTGTTCGAATGCATGGGCCAGGAGAAGGTGGACACACACAAACACACACACACACACACACATGACAAATGAGAGGAGGGATAATAATTGATATGCGTGTACCAATATGAAGTATTGCACATCCAATTAAAGAGAGGACAGAAGGGGTTTTCTCCCACTGAGGTTGCACTTGTACAGTTCCAATGTTCTACCTTATCCCTCTTTAACCGTCCTAAAGTTGTCACTGTATGCTGGGGAGGAAAACAACAGAAAATGGAGAAGCACACCATACTAGTGCTCCATGTGTTACCTCATCACACAAATAATGATTGATGGTGACAATAAAAAAATACTAAGAAACATGGATGGAGCATTTCTTTGGATGAGAAACCTTAGGAAAAATAAAGGCACTGCCTTTCCATCTGATCTACGAATCCCAGAGGTCTATCCTGAGACTGACTGATCCTTTTTGTTTGTTCGTTTTGTACAGTCGAGAGGAGTTTCCAAAGCCTTCAGATTTTCAAAGTCTTCTGGATCATGATACAACTTTTTATTTCCCCTAAAATAACTCTGAAGAATTATACAGAGTAGATCGGGAGATGAATGTGGTCTGAGTCCGGGTTAGAACAGCCTTTGCAACTTGCAGGTTGAGGAGTACCACAGCCTAGAAACAACCAGTGGCCCATGGGTGGTTTGCACAGAGATGAGGGAGGGCCTGGGGATTCTTCCAAATTTTGGTTGGACCCTCAATGAGGGTCAATACAGGGCCCAGAGTCACAACTTTGAAAGTTCCCACTATAGCACGTGCCTTGAGATTTCTATAGCATGTGCCTTGGGATTTCAAGGGGGATATGAGAAGAGGGCAGCCAATGGGGGCAGACCGAGCAGCTCAATTCACTGGTGTGTGGCTTTATCCTACACATAAGTATGACTTCATGCACCACCCTTTCCGGTACACTGTGGCCTTTGTTGAAAAAGGAGCTGGCAAGCCCTTCCCTGGGAATGGCACAGAATTCCTATATAAGTCACAGCTCACAAGCCCCAAACCAGCTCTGCTGCTGCTCCACCACCTGCTGCTCCCCAGTCTCAATGGATCTATGGTACTCAGACTCTTGGGTAAGGAGACTCCAGCCCCAAGTCAAGCCTAAGTGTTACTGCATCCCTGAGGTGCCTCTGAGTCTCAGCCTTAATCCTTTCTTCCCTTTTCAGTTCTCAGCTTTCCACTGCTAATAACTCTCCCCTCCCCGATCATCTCTGACTGCACTGCAGTCTCTCTGCCCACCTGCAAAGTTCAGCAGCTTCCCTCTTCCAAGAGCCCTCCTGCATGTCCTCACCTATCGACCCAGACCCCAGGACTCAAACCCATAATTCATCTCAAAACCCACTCAGCCATTACAGCAATCCAAGAAGCTCAGTGACATGGTCCTGTGGCCCCTGACCATGGCAAGTCAGTTAAACTTCCAGCATCACTTTCGTTTCCCTTCTGTTCTCAGTTGCTGTCTTCATGTCTGAACTCCTGGTCTCATCAGGCTCAGAAGGAGGCACAGGTGAGAACAGGGGTGTTAAGGAGGGAGGAGGCAGCTCTGTGCATGGGGGCAGGCCCTTGGAGCCCACCCAACTCTGACTCTTCCAGCTGCTGCCCCGTGGCTGTGCCAGCCGGTGCCCCAGTGTGGGGACCGGATCTACAACCCCTTGGAGCAGTGCTGTGTGGACGACACCATCCTGCCCCTGCAGCGGACCCAACTCTGTGGCCTCAACTGCATCTACTGGCCCTGCTTTGAGTTCTGCTGTCCCGAGTCCTTTGGCCCCCAGAAGAACTTCATTCTGAAGCTGAAAGTTCGGGGTGTGAAGTCCCAGTGCCACTCAGCCCCCATCTCCAGGGACTGTGGCAGGTAGGACCCTGCCCCTGGTTGTGGCAGGCAGGGGGAGGGAAAGAGAAGGGCAATCTGGATGTCTACACCTCTCCTTTGAGCATCCCTTGCCCTGTGGTCTGACCTCTAGCTCTTTCTCAAATCTTTTCATTAGTCTTCTTGTCTGTGATTTGTAATTACTTGTTTTCTTCCTTTTTGCAACAGAGAGATGTTTTCCCAAAGACATGAAAGAAACCCAACTTTCTCTAAGACTATTCACCAGGAGAGACTGAGGTAGGCTTCAGGATGTGTACAATAGCTAAAAAGAAGTCAGAGATGAACTTAGAGACCTAATCTGAGTAAATTTTCCCAGAGAACTTGTAAACTGCTACTTGTTGACTCATAACCCTTTAAATGAGAACCACCTGTTCTGAGGACATGTTAATGGGTGATGTTCTATAGTATTGTGAGGCCATCAGCTTCCTCATACCACAGTTCTGAGTAAGGAGAGTTCAGAGCTTCACTCACTCTCAGATACAGAGCAGTCCAGGAGGGCAGTGAGGTCATGGGAATGGGGACATTTTTCCATGTACAAGTGTACCGACTCTGCTTGTTTTGAACTCTTACCAAGACTTTGTTCATTTCTGGGTGCTGTTGGGTGTGAGCTGTCCTGTTGTGGCCTATGCCCATTAATACAGACCAGACACATTTGTGTCTCTCCACCATCAGAACTGATTAACAATAAATTCCCAGGCTACACCACTTTCAGTGGTTGTAGTTCATCAAATACCTGAGGGTCACTGATAGTCATAAGCTGGGGAATCACAGGTTCTTTTATTTCAATCTCAACTACTAATATCTACAAAACTCATGTCACACAACACACTTTAGGTTAGGGTGGCCACTGGGGCCCAGGACACTGAACTGAGAGCAAAGGCAGAGAGTCACCAGAGGTGGTCAGATAATGTTACTGAACTTGTTCAGGGAGGAAAAGTGTCAGAGATCAGAACTTATTCTTGGCCAAGGTCCCAACAGGCTGTAGTTTCAGAGTGTCACCTTGGAGTGGACCGTGTATGATTGTCACAGGCAGGAGAAACTATGCTATGGTAAAGTCATAGCCTACATACACACAGATGCACAGAGACAGCATAGAACAGAGATTCAGAGATTTGTCATTGTGGAGAATGTTTAAAAACCTAGGGGTAAATGGAATAAATGGATAAATTAATTAATCATGCTAATAAAAATGACCACCTATGAAGTTACTGAATTAATCAGAAGCACATGAATACATGGGCAGATCAAACTCGTATCAGGAAAAACCAGGCCCATGAGTTTTTAAAACACATCAGACCACAATATGAAACAATCACCTCACCTGAGGCCCATAAAATGAGGAGTACCCCAAGACTGAACACGGCAGTACCCTGACCCTTGTCACTCAAAAGGAACCTTGCCAAAAAATCTCCATAGCAAGTGTGAGGTGAAGAAAGTTTGGTGCTCCATTTTCAAAATATAGTATTTAGCTTCAAATATGAAATGCCTTGGGATGTAAGAAAGGCAGCTAGAGAATGAATAGCTAAAACAGGTTACAAGAGAATGTAAACAGTCACAGTCTCTTGACAGACAGGAGGGGAGAATGAAGCATTCCCCACACTGACCAACAGAGCTGAGCTGCTTATGTGCCAAAAGGCCCTCAATCCAAGGGGACTTTTCCACCCAAGAGACAAAGGGAAGTGGGTAAACTGAAGGGACATATCGTTAAATAACCCAATAGAAGAGAGTGAAACCTAGGTGGTGCTGGGGAAGATGGCGCCCAGGGCACTCAGCCCAGGAGGATGGGAGGGACCTGCCCCTCTAGGGTTTCCAGGTTGCATCAGACCTGCTGGCACACCCTTAGAGATGTTGTCCAAATGTTGCTGGTGTGTCCCTGACCACCAAGCACCTGGTCTTGCAAGACTATCATCAAAGTAAAGCCTCACTTTTTGCTGTTCCTTGAGTCTCTTGGTTCATCTTTGGACTGGGACAAGTGGGCATCCTTCTCACAGCAAGGAATCTGTGCATCTCTCTTCTCAGGCCCCTGCATAGTGGGGATTCTCCTGCCCGTGATATGATGACCACCCATGGCCCATTCCAAGGCAAGACTCCAAACTGACACTCTGGAATGGCCATCTGTCAGGACCCTGGTCTGGAATTAGCTCTGAGCTGACAGTTCTGCTCCCTGAACAAGTTCCTCACTGGTTCAAGAATTCTGTCTGACCATCTGCAGTGACTCTGCCTCTCTCTGCTCTCTAATTCCCATGTTCTCAGTTCAACCTCCTCAGTCCCAGAGGCGGCCCTAGCACTTTCTTGGCTTTCTGCAGTATGTATTGGTGTAAAGAGTGATGTGTGTCCTGAGCTATTAGAAGCTATGATTGGAATGAAAGAACCTGTGATTGCCTGACTTATGACGATCAGGTGACCCACAAGTATTCACTGAACATCAACTGCTGAAAGTGGTGTAGCCTGTGAATTTATCATCATTCAATAAATACTGACTTTGTGGAAAGATACAGATGTGTTTGGTCTGTTTCTGGCACAGCTTGCTAACATCAGTAATATACCCAGAAGAGATTTTTCCAGGTTGCATCAGACCTGCTGGTGCACCCTTAGAGATGTTGCCCAAGAGATTCCTAAATCTTCCTCACCCAGTACTGGGAAAGGGGATTTCTGGCTGTTGCTACAATCTCGGTCCTTGTCTCCAAAGCCAATTCAAAAAGGAGGACCTGGTTTTGAGAAAGAAAAAAGAAGTTTTATTTATTTGCTAGCAAAGGAGAAATACAGGGACTACTGCCCCAAAGCTGTGACTCTCCCCATCAGATGGGATAGGGGAGTTTTAAAGGAGCTCTTCAAGAGTTACATTCCAGGTGTGCCCTGACAAGAGTCCCAAGGTGCCCTGAAACTGTGTTAGAATTCACTTGTTAATTTGGAATAGTCTTCTTCCACATCCTCAGCAGGCATCTCTTTCCTGTGGTGCATGGATAGCTCAAGGTAATCTTGTTCCCTGCCCCCTAGGTTAGGGAGGGGGAGAGGGAGAAGAGAAAAAGGAAAACTTGTTCCTTTAAAAATAAGCCTCAGAGCTATATTCAAAAGGGCAAGAGGACCACTGTTACATTTCCCCACTGTCAATTTCTACATTCCATTTCTGTGGTAAAATGGGCACCAACATCTCCAAGCTGCTTCCTGCTAAGAGAGGACAGATTTGAGGGGAAGTGACCCAAAGCCCTTGTTTTCTGTTAGGTGGGGCATGGACAGTTAGGTGTTTTCAGCATCACAGCAGTCCAGAGGTCATGGTGGCAGTTGGAAGGTGACTGATCAAGGTACACACAGGGCAAGGTTCATGCTAGCACAACAATAAATGACAGTAAAGCATTAATTTTTTTGGTAAACCATCAATACATAACAATTAGTATTTCAGCCAGTTTCTGAAAGAGGACAAACTTGTGATTTTATAGTCCTTTGTGATAGTTATTAGGCATTTTATAAAACGATCCTTCCTTTACAGCTTCCAGCTCTACTTGCTTTTGGTAAGGCTGACACAAGTGTACATCTTAAGTTATATAATTTAAAAAACTTTTTTTTTTCTTTTTAATTGTCCATGTAGGACTGTCCTCAGGCTATATCCTCCTGACAGGTGTTTAAGACCAATCTGATCAAAACAGACCTTGTTTCTATCTACTCTTAAGGGCCAGCTGAGATTCCTTAGAGATCACTCTTGAGGACCTGTGTAAAGACTCCTGGTTCCTTTATTTTTCCTCTACCAGTGGTACCATGTGTCAGGTCTGGGTCTTGATGACCATATGGGGCTTCTCTTGGAAGCATCAGGAACATTTCTCTCTCCAGTGACCATCCTCTTTGCAGAATGGGCACCAGCAGTTGGCTTTCTGTTCTCTAAGATCCTCTCAATCTTCCTGATTAGCAGATGAGGTGACTCACTGACTTTCAGAGCCCTTAGAGGGGTCCCTCCTGTCATTCTCGTCATTCTCTGGGTTCTCTCTGAGTTTAGAGGGCAAGGATCAAATATTGTCAGCTCTTTCCTTGAACCTTTTACTTCCTTGACTTTGGTCTCCAAGGTTTTGGTTTTAAACACCCAGCATGTCAGTTTCATCAGTCTTAAAGAGGGAGTAACAGGTTATAACTTCAATATCTATAATTCTACAGTCATTTATCCCTTCTATTTATTTGGAGTCTGTATTAGTTCTGGAAGTTAGCTTTACATCCTGTCTGTCCTCTATAGATGATGGCCTATATCTCATATTAACTCTGGTTGTTATATAGGAAGTTACACTTCTGTAAGGCACTAACAGATAACAGTTAAGGTTTACAAGGAAAATACAAAATGAAATTAACTATAGCAAAAACACAATCAGTTTGTAAAATAGCTATGGTCCAAGAAACATAAATTTTTTATGATCCCAACCTTACTTATTTATACTATATCTTCTGTTTATTTTGAGGTCACAGTAATCTTTACAACAAAAATCGAACTTTTGAATGCAACTTTAACTGAGCTTAAGTCTAGCCTATTTGGAAGTCATTCTAACATGGAGTAAGGTGGGAGGCTGAGCTTTATCTCAGATATAGTGGGGCTCTTTACAAATAACAATACAACATTACATCTGAAACATGAATCAAAGAAAAGCTAAGAAAACTTTTGTGATTGTAAAACCAGACGTGGTTGTGAAATGAAATTACATAACCATTATGGTAAGAGTTCAGTACCTGTGGAAGGGGTGAGTTCCCCTCCTCTCTTTGTCTTTCTCCAGGAAGCCTCATTAACCATTGTTCCCTACCTTTTAGATTGTCAATAACTGCCCTAAGATTCTGACTACTCCCTCCTGAAATGTAAAAGATGTCTGTGGAAAGAGCTGTTTCTTCTTATCTGTTCTATGAGCATGCTTTATGTTAGAGACCCTGCATAAGGTCTTTAGCTGCATAGGCTAGGAATTCTTTTTAAAAAAAGAGGAAAAAGTACCAATTATAGGATGGGTCTAAGGTGACATCAAATAACCTATAAGTATTGTGAGAAACTGTGGATCAGGGCTCAGAATTTGGACTTTTTGTTTTCCTCTGGGCCTGTCAGTGTGAAATAAATCTTGAAGTTCTCCTCTCCAAGTGCTGCTTGCTGCTTCTGGACCAGTCTGTTTCCGGCAACACTCTTGACCCTTTTTTTTGTGGGAAAGTGGCAAAATGTTTGCAAGTTTTACAATATCCACCTTTAAACAGATCAGGCTCTCATTATCTTTTTAAAATACATTTAAATTTCAACCCCAGTGTAAAAAGGAACATAAAATTTTATATATCTTAATGATAATAGGTACAGTTACAGAACATTAAATGATATAAATTTCCAATTTAATTTATTATTTCTTGATGATTTAAAATTACCATGTAAGACAATTTTAGTTTGGAGTACACCATCTTGGTGAAGTACTCTTCCAAGTTTTATATCTTAAAATTTGTATACTAGAAGAACATGAGTATACTTAATAGAAAAAAAAAAAAACTAATAATGTCACCATTACACAGCTGTCCTCATATTCAGTAGGTTTAATTTTCATAGTAAAATTTCAGAATCCACAGATATTTACAGGTTTGCAGAGTTTAGCAGTACTAGCAAAAATCAAGGATAGCCTTAAATCTCTTTTACATTTGGGGAACAATGTTAATAATTAGAATTAGCCTAAGTCAAAGCAGAAAGATGAAAATTGGTTTTTTAAAAGGCAGTGTTGCCCTTTTATGTCAGATGCAATGTATAAAAGATAGCACTTATTGCTTAAACTGAAATGACCTTTCATGTTACAAACTTTTAGAGAACATTTAGATAAGGCTCAAACATATTTGGTTTAGATGTATACATATCTCTAGTCATGTATATTTAGGTTATTCATGAAAATCAAGCCTGGTCAAGATCTTCAGTCATCTGTTTGTCTGACAAAGAAAAATCCTAAAAGCAACGGACATCACACTTTATTACTTTATAGGTGTCAAGTCTTGTGCAAATTGGCACTTATCAGTGCGAGATTGTTTAACAGGCAGAAGAGGCAGAGCAGGATACCTGGCTAAGCTGACTCATTGTACAAGTTAAACGGCTTTCCAGAAGAGAAGGAATGCCTCTTTCTTAAGCGGTTATTAGTTTTTCCTCTGAGTCAGGTTATTTCGTCCTAAAGCAATCTTGGTGAGGATGACACGGACCACTTTCTCAGGATCCCTTTAGCCTAAAGACCTCACTCACTCATAGTAGACCTCCAGCAGAGCAGGTTCTGTTTGCTTTTCCTGGAAGGCACTTGCAAATGAAGCAGTTTTGGTTAAGCATTTCAGTGCACTCTTTTGTCCCAGAGGGGCAGGAAAATGGAAATGGAGGTGCACCCAAATGGAGGTTACAAAAGCTTCAGACTTAAGGACTAAAAGTACACAGCCAAATAGAAATTCATGAGCCAAGCCAACAGCCTTGGTACCTTCCCAACATCTACACAGCATAGATTCCAACAATTAGCCTTAAGGCTTTTTGATGTCTATTCAGCATGGACTCTGATCAATGCCTTTATCCAGAAGCCTAAGTTCCTGAACGAGTATACTCAAGTGGAAAAGCTTTCTGCCAGTTTCCCCCTCACATCACAGGGAATCCCATCTTTTTTCCTCTCATTTAAATTTTTTTTTTAAAATTTTATCCTCTGTCACCATCCATGGATTACATTCTTTGAACTCACGTGACAAGAACCCAGAAAGAAAATCAATGAGGTGTATGGCTCACATAGATTTCATTTATCTGCAGAAGCAGAAAACTGAACCCTGTTCTCAAACCCCAATTTTTTTTCACATGGGCAAAGAGTGGCTAGAAAGCAGGGTAGATGTCAGGTTCTCTTTGCCCATTTCTCTAACAGACAAGGCAGCTCTCTTGGGATTTTCTTTTTTCTCCTTTACCACAGGACTGGTGTCCGTGACCCACGGCAGGATGATCTGCAGCTGCCTGGGGCCAGGCTGAGAAGTAGTACTCAAACTGTCAGCACCAGGTTGAAGAGAAAAAAATTTTCCTTTTTATCCTCTTTTGCTGTCCTGCTATACTCACACACTAGAGGGAGCACCTTTTTGCATCCAATTTATTTTTTGCCTATTAAGACTCATTATATAATTGCATACATTCCTGTACATACAGAATCTTTCACTTTTTAAAATCTCTGACAGACAAACAGCCAACTGCAAGATTGTATGATAATTCAGGAAACTCTTCAAAGACCAGAAAACATTTTTTTTTCTTAGGTTTGTACCTATAGGTGACCCATGCAGCCAAGATCTTTCCCAAGAAACAATCTATAGAATCAACACAGTATTGCCTATATCTTAAGGGTCCATAAACAAATGTAAACAAATGACAAACAAACAGAGTCTCCCCAAACCATGGAAAACAGACAGGAACCTTTAAAACAGACAAACCAGATGGGAAAAATTCCCCCCAAGTTCCAACTCCAGCTTAACCATTACATTTACACCAGTGGTGCCACAGATGTCCCCATGAAAAGGCACCAGATATTCCCACCAAGGGAAAGCAGATGTGTAGAATCAAGGGTCTCAGTGTGCCCACCAGGGGAGCTTACCAAATGGACAAGGTGTCGAGACTTTACTGCATTCAATTTTCTTTTTCTCAAAGTAGACCAAGATGGAGCAGTCCTTACAGTGCAGGGAAGGAAGGGGGAATTTCCCAGAGCAAAAGGGACTTCAGCAGCTGCTGGGAATCCCTCAGTCCCTCCCTTTACTTATGGGAACAGCTTCTCTGGTTTGACACAAGACGCACTCGCTCGTCTCCTAACTTTCCAGTAGTCAGCTTTCAAAAGTTCACTTTACATTCTTAGCATGAAAGTGTGGTTGCTTGGAGAGCCAGGCCTGCCCAAGAAAGACGGAATGAAGCTGCTCTCAGGTCCCACCTGGCATACTAAATTTTTTGCCAAAACTTGGTTCTTGTCCCCGATGCCAATTGAATAACTAGGACACGGTTTTGAGAAAAAAGAAAAGAAAGTTGTATTTCTTTGCTGGCAAAGGAGAAACACAGGGGACTCCTGTCCCAAAGGCTGTGATTCTGCCCACTAGGAGAGATGGATGGGGGGTTGGTAAAAGGGCTCTTCAAGGGTTACTTTTCGTGTGTGCTCTGGAAGGGGGTTCCAGGGCACCTCCAGGATGGGTTAGGATTCAATTATTTATTTGGGAGATAGTCATCTCCCAGATCTTCAGCAGGCATCTCCTTCCTGTGGAGCACAGATAGCTCAGGGTAATCTTTTTTCCTGCCCCCAGGTTAGGGAGTAGGAGAGAGAGAAGTGAAAAAGTTAAACATTTTCCTTTAAAAACTAAGCCTCAGAGCTATATTCAAAGGGCAAATCACCACTGTTGCATGGTGACTATTACTTGACTGTATGGGTCACAGAGCTCCATTTCAGGAACGTGAATCACCCTCACCTCAGATGTGACACTTCTGTGGAAGTTGGTGAGTAGAGCAAGCTACTGAAACCACACAGAGTGGAACTCTTGTAAGAACCCACGAAAACCATACCAGACATGGGAATTGAAAAAAGAGGGTTTATTAAGCAAACAGAGTGTCTCCCTGCAGGGTAAGAGAGAAAATGAGAGGAAAAGAGAGAGAGCATGTGCAAGAGAGAGTGTGAAAAGTGAGGAGGAGAGTGAAAGAAAGTGAGTAGGAGAGAGAAAGCATGAGAAAAGATGATGGGGAAGTTATCCTTAAGAAGTTTAATTCCACCGGGCTAACAGGGAACCAATAACCAATAACCAATAACCAATAATGGAGAAGGATACTTGCAAGCTGACTGATGAACCAATAACTAACTAGGATGTTCACAGACTGACAAGTAGTCAGGAGGTGGGGAAATGGCTGCAGCGGAAAGGGCAGGGGAGCAGTTTTATATTATATCCCATTCCCCCTTTTCTGTTTTTATAAGAAAATCTTTTGTTCTCCAGTTCTTTCCTCCCCTTATCTCTCCTTCCTGCCTAAGTTACTAGGGCTGGTTTTTCAGATGAGATGTAAAAAGTGCATTCTCCCAGGGGCAGTCTTCAACTTCCAGACTTCCAGAGGCAGATGACTTTCATGGACTTCATTTCCTTGATTTGACTGATCCTGTATTTCTACACTAATTGTCTGTCCCCAATTCTGGCTTAATTACCCCCTCTAATTTTAGGAACTCCTTTACTTCTGTAGGGAAAGTGGGGGGGATGACCACTCTGGCTTCTTTGAGCTGGAAGGGGGCAGTGTGGTGCAATCAGTTTGGAGTTCCCTTTACAGAAATCGGGTCAATCAGAGTCCATGGTGGAAGTCTGGTTGGGGAAGAGCAGGTTGTAAAGGCATCTGGGGGTGGGTGCTTCTATGAGAGAAGAACAAAAAGACATGAGTACTGAAATGAGATTAGTACAAAATAAATGTTGCAGAATCTGGAATTTGCCAATGAATATCATGAAGATGATGGAAGTCAATAATTCCTCACCAGGGGGTGGAAGAACTGAGAAGTTGTTCCCATAACAAGGCCTAGCAAAAGCTGGAGAGGACAAGGCCTGTATGTAGGAACTTTAACATTGTCCAGGTCATCAGGAATGTAAACACAACATTTAATAGAGATCTCTATATTTCTGTTACTAGCAAACATAGATTAAGCCTAACTGTGTCTGTAGGCCTTAGACTGACTAAAAACTTCTGACTCTGGCAGTTTCTCTTGTTAGTTATGAGGCACATTTGCCTAAGAATCTCTCTTTTGTAGCTTTTAGTCTTTATTCTAGTGGGTTAACACAAGTGTACATCTTAAGTTACATTTAACTATTATACAAAATAGAAACACCAACAGTAAAACATTCAGTTTGTGAAATAGCTATCTTGAATTTTGGTTGAGTTATTCATTATATCCCCTGTTGAGATCACAGTAATCTTTTCAACAAACATCAAACTCTTAACACAACTTTAAATGAGTTAAAGTCTGGCTTACTTTGGAGCCAATCTAACATGGAGCAGGATGAGGCAGAGCCTTATCTCAGGTAAGGCAGGGCTCTTCACAAATCTTAAGTAAAATGTTCTAATCCTGATGCTAAATTTTTCCTCTTTTGCCATGACCAGCATGACCAAATTCTCAAGTTCAGTGAGGGGCAAAGGAATATTAGAAAATAAAAGTTTATAAACACAGATATTGAAGATTAAGCTGAGATCAGATGGAGCTCTGTTCTCTGATGGAAATGAAGATCTAAAGAGTTATGTCAGCAATCTTTACATATGTCTTATTATTAGGTTAAAGACTATGTAAGCATTATTCTTTTTTTCAGGAAAGTAACAGAGACTAGGACATCTATGTGACTTTTTTCAGAGCTGCAAAGTGCAATGTTAGGAGCTCCATGTAGCTCTCAAGGAAGTCCACTGTCCAATGTTACTGTAAGGTGGGCAGGAACCAGATAAGGGAGCTGATGAAACACGGGTTATCTAGCAAAAGAATTCCTTCCTGCCCAAGAACTGTGTTCCTGAGATCAATGTCAGAACTGAAAGGACACCTGTACAGAGGCTCCCCAGGGAGGGTACTGCCACAGCAGTTAGGCATCTTGTGCCCCTGCACAGGAACCCTCCCAGGCACCAGGCATACCACAGTCATGGGATCATCAGAGACCCTAATCTCAGTCACTTTTGTCCCATTTTTGCTACTGCACATTACATTCTTTCTTAAAAGTCATTTTAAGAAGTTTACATATATTGACTCCTGAGTCTATATGAACATTAGTTAACACAATTTACCATTATATCTAAAACATGAATTAAAGAAAGTCTGAGAGAGCTTTAACTTTCCTTTTGTGTGGCAAAGTGGCAAAATGTTTTGATGTTTCATGATATTAACATTTAAACAAATTAGGCTCTCACTAACTTTTAGAAATACATTTGCATTTAAATTTTTTATCTCAGTGTAAAAAAGTAACAATTTTTACTATACCCTATTGATGACAGGTCCTATAATAGAACATTAAATGATAAGTTTAAAAGTACCATTACAGACAAGTTTAATTTGGAGAATAGCAGCATGATAAATTTTCTGCTTTAAAGGCTTGTATACCTGGAAAATATGAGCACATTTAATATACAAAGAATAATGTTTTAAAGTATGTTACTCCATGGAATAACTTTGTAAATTGATCAGATGTCTCTAACAAACACGTTTGAGTAATCCCATATATGTCAACTCAAATTCACTCATCTTATTGTAAAAACAAAAAACCAAGATATCAGACAAGTGTAAAAATACCACAATATCAGACAAGTGTACCAACAGTATTTGCCATCTCTTTCCTGTTGAAGAAAAGTCCTAGAAAAATTGATGTTAGACATTTTATAAACATCAACATTTTATTAGTTTGACCACCTAGAGACTTGTGAGTTAATTTTAAAGACATTTTGCTTCTATTAGTTTACCCAATTTAAATAGAGCCTTTTTAAATCATGTGAATTAAATGTATTTGGATCCATTTTTTTAAATTTTAATTTTATGCATGCTTATATTTAACACAAAATCAAGAAGGCCTTGTAATGTTTATCTCCATTGCAATGTAACAGATATTTGAAAGTAACTCTAGAGTTGGATAAAATGAACTGATCAAAAATCATTAATCTAGGTCTGTAGGATCAAAATTGTGAGCTCAAAAATATAGCATTAAAAAAAAAACAGGAGTCCTGGAAGAAAAATGATAATAGCTATTAATTATTGCTTGATTGAGAAGAAGAAGGGCAGAGAGAAGAGGTAAAAGGGAGAGATAAAGTATTCTGTGTTGCAGCACATGAGAAATTTAAAATGGACCTCTTTTTCTTCCTTGGGTTTGAGACTGGTCCCCCACTAAGAATTCTGGCTTCTTCCATTTACATTTCAATGTAAGCCTTGACTGAGATCTAAAAGGGGCTAACAGGTTCTAGCAGAAACTTGATGCCTAGGGCATTTTAACCCTTTTTCCTGGTTAGTAGTCAATTCAGGTTTGGATGCAGAAAATTGTGAAACATTATCTCCCACTACTTTTGAGGAATGGGGCTGCTATATCATACTTCTCACTGGGACATGCCACTGATTTTTGGGCTGATTACTCCCTCCACACTGGCATATGCAGGACCTTGTGGCAGGAGGAATAGGTGGGCTGGGCAAGGGAATGGAAGTAGAAACAGAACTGAGTCAAAGTCAGAGGAGAAGGAGGGATTAAGAGGGGGAGAAGAAGCCAAAAGGAAGTGTTCAAGTTGCAGGAAGAGCCAAGAAGCAAGAGAGAAGAGACTTGAAGATAAGGAATTCCTTTCCCTCTGCCCACTTGCTCACAGAAGCTGTGTGTCATTACATGGCCATTTTGGATTGATTATCTAAAGGGTACACAAACGAATTTTGATGACTTTAAGCTGGGGTCAGGCAAAGGGTTCTAAAGTTGTCTAGTAGACATCCCAGGGGTGAATCTGCTGGAATGGAGGACCCAGATCCTATGGTGGAGACTTGTACAGCCGAGTCTGTGGCCTGGTGTCCTGAGGCCATAGAGTAGTCGGCTGGAGATGAGGAGGCAGCACAGTGATGGTGTCGTCACACAAGCATCAATGTGGGCCAGGCAAAAGCCCAGGGGTTGAGGACCTGATATCAGGGTTTTTGAGTTTGAATGTTAGCGTGAGCATAAAGACGAGCCTCAGCCCTGAGAGAGAATCTCCACCATAAAATCAGGAACCCACCAGGCAGATGAGACTGACTAAGGGTGCCAGCCTTAACTATAAAATTCGTGACTGGGGGTTAAATCAGCCTAGGGGAACCCGCCTAGGGGACTCATCAATCTGAAATCCGGTGATGAATGCAGAGCAGAGCAGAGCATCTGGGCAGAATGAAAGGTGATGCTGTGTCCAGGGGGCACTGGGGCATCAGATGGGTTTCCACTTGCCCTAGAGACAGTGGAAGAGCTCATCTGAGTCACAGCACCATTGTAAGAATCCACAAAAACCACACTGGACACGGGAATTGACATAAGAGGGTTTATTAAGCAAACAGAGTGCCTCCCTGCAGGGTAAGAGAGAAAATAAGAGGAAAAGAGAAAGTGTATGCAAGTGAGAGTGTGAAAAGTGAGGAGGACAGAGAAAGCATGAGAAAATATGGTGGGATAGCTATCCTTAAGCAGTTTAATTCCGCCAGGCTAAGAGGGGACCTATCATCGCCCACCGCCCGCGGAGGCAATGATAACGCGTACGCTTCTTTTTCACACGAACAAAAAAGCCCAAAAGACAAAGACCAACGAACAATGAACAACAAACAAAGACCAATGAACAATCACCTTTATTCGAGAAAGTGTCTGGGTTATATAGCAAGCATAAGCCAATCAGAGTCAGTTTGAGATATTAGCCTATCAAGGATCAGTCTCTAGGCAGTTACAAGAATCACCTCATATACAGCAGCCAATCAGAGTTCTGAGACAAGAATCACCTCATATACAGCAGCCAATCAGAGTTCTGAGATATTAGCCTATCAAGGATCAGTTTACAGCAGCCAATCAGAGTTACTTATAAGTATGGCTTATTCTGGCAAGCTGCCAGGCGCCATCTTAGAGATCAGGCCAGGGTGTGGCTCTGGGGCCCTCAGAGCCCGCCCCTGACATCTCCCCCTTATTCTTTAAATAAAGAAAAGATGACTTGGGACCATGCCTGTCTTAGGTTGTCCATGGCAAATTACATCCTTACCCATCATTGGAATTCTGACCTCCAGGCGTCAGAACCCTGTCTTAGGTTGGTATGCATTTCCACGGATCTTACCCATCTTTGACTACTGGTCCAGCATGCTTAGCCATACTTGGGGGGATGTGCCTGTCTCAATGGCTGTCAAAGCCTGTACTATAGCCCGTCGATGACGTCGGGCATCTTGGCGAGCTCTGATTTGGCTGCATATAACATATCCCTAAGCAGATAATAATCAGAACAGCTCCAGCCCACTGTTTTGTCAATCCCAGGGCTTTAGATAACAAAGAGAACATTTTGGATACCGATGCAACTTGAACCCTGGTGGCATTGATTGAGTATTTCAGCTCGTAGCTGACTGGTTTTTAGATAACATAGCCGCAGAGCTAAGGTTATTATAAGCAATAGGGGTGACACACACTGCTCTTAAAGGATAAACACATCCCAGTCCCAAAAGTTCTTGCAAGATATCCACTTGTTCTTGTAGTAAGTCCACTCTTTGATTTACAAGGAGTATGCCTGCTGTTAGATGTTGGTTTAGGGTCTCTTTAGTCTGTAAGGCTGCAGCTGTATTTTCGGTCAAGTGATTGTTGTTGCTGTCCGTATGGTTGTATCAATGCTGCGGTTGCGGCTGCTACCGTGGCGACCACGGCCGCTGTGATGCCAAAATCTCTCCTGTTTCTTGATAGTAACACTGGCAATTCCGCATCTGTAACAGAGACTGGGACTGGTAGGAAGGTAGGAATACGCATTAAGACTGCCCGTGAGAACCTAGAAGCATTCCAACATTGAGAGAGATTGAGAGAAACATCTTTTTTGTTTGTTAGCAGAAACATAAAAGGGGGAAAAAACACAAACTGGCATAGGTGGAAACATAATATTTCTGGTCCTCCTAAGAGAGCAAAGAAAGGTTGTAAGTTAGTATATCCTGAGGTTGAAGTGAAGAGTAGCCATCTGTCAGGAGGATGGACACGTCTCATGCCTAAATGAACATCATTATTTGTAAAATTATTAAAATTGGGAGTGAAGAAGAACCCTTGTTGAACCAGGAGAAGCTGGTATAGGCAATCCCGTAGAAGCATTAGTGCTAAATATGGGAGGGAATAAAGAGGAGGTATTAGTTAAAGGCAGAGGATATGGCCAAGCTCTAACTATAGCCCATAAGTTCCGAGTCTGGCTGTCCAGTTGTGTCCTTATTGTTGTCACTCTCATGTTGTATTGTTCTGGTCAGTCTCTCAGGAATCCAGACTGGAGTTTGTTGATCCTGTGGAAAGACACAAACAGATCCTCGGACCCAATGTAAAACGGGATCCGGACCTTTCCATGCTCCAGTTAACACGTCCTTCCATTGCACCCAATGTTGTGGAGCGGGGCTGGGCGAGGTGTGATGGTCGGCAGCTGAGCGCCCATCATTGTCAAGAGTTAAAAAATTTAGAATAAAAAGAGCTAGATTTAATTTATCTTTGGTGGATCTAAAGGAGACCCCTATTCCCCCTTTTTGTTTTATTAAACAATTTTTTAGGGTAAGGTGGGTTCTTTCTACAATACCTTGACCTTGTGGATTATAAGGAATTCCGGTAATTAATTGTATATTGAATGTGTCTGCAAACTGTTTGAAACTTTTAGATGTATAGGCAGGTCCATCGTCTGTCTTAATGATTTTTGGAATGCCCCAACAGGCAAAGGCTTGTAAACAATGTTGAATGACATTGGAAACCTTTTCTCCAGATAATGCAGAAGCCATAATAACTCCTGAACTGGTATCAGTAGACACATGTACATATCCGAGATGACCAAATTCTAATATATGAGTTACATCCATTTGCCATATATGATTTGGCAAAAGACCTCGGGGATTAACTCCAATTGACTGTACTGGGATAAGGGGTGCACAGTGTTGACAGTTTTTGACTATCTGTCGAGCAATGTGTTTTGGAATTTGAAATTTTCTTACTAAGGTAGTAGAATTAACATGAAATTTGTCATGGAAAAGTTTTGATTGTTCTTCCACAGAAAACACAAAGGAAGATCTAGTAGCCAAATCTACAATAGTATTTCCTTTAGATAAAGGTCCTGGCAAATTAGTGTGGGTCCTGATATGTCCCACATAGAAAGATTCACAACATTGAAGGATTAGTTTTTGTAGACTAGAAAAATTAGGAGCAATAGTAGAATGTGGAGAGATATAAGGTACTCTTTCCAAAGCAGATAAAGAGTTGACAATATAATAGCTGTCTGTTAATAGGCTAAAAGGCACATAATTTAGTAATTTGAAAGCCATAGTTACTGCAGCCAATTCGGTAACTTGAGCGGAGTGGGGTTGAATAATGAGAGTATAGACTTTGTCATTGATGAGAACAGCCCTAACTCCATTTTTAGATCCATCAGTAAAAATGGTTGTACAATTTTTTATAGGATTAGATCTAGTGACTTTAGGGAAAATGATGGGAGTATTTTTACAGAATTGGATCCAAGGATGTTTGGGGTAATGATTATCAAAAGTTGCAGTAGTGGTACAGTAGAGTACAGTCCAATCTGAATCATTATTTATTAGCCATGATAGTTGATTGACAGTATATGGAGTAATAATGGTTGTTGGTTGTACACCAAAGGTGGTGATACATGTTTCTATGCCTTTGAGTACTAGCTGAGCCATAGCAGTAGGATAGGACTATAACATTTTTGTAGGAGAACTAGAGAGATGAATGCTTTATAGTGGACCACCTTGCCATAAAACACCTGAGGGGCTATGACTCTCAGGAAAAATAATCAACATTAATGGCTGTGACGGATCACAGCGAACTATCTGACACGATTGTAACCGTTCTTGAACCAATTGTATAGCCCTTTTTGCTTCAGGGGTTAGACTTCTACTAGAATTTAAATCAGGGTCACCTTTAAGGATGTCAAATAAAGGCTTTAACTCTCCTGTAGATAATTTTAAATAAGGTCTGATCCAATTGACATCTCCTAATAATTTTTGATAATCATTTAGGGTTTTTAATTGGTCTGTTCTGATAGTAAGCTTTAAAGGTTGGACTGTAGCAGCAGACAGTTTTGTTCCTAGATAATGTTGTAGTTCTCCTGTTTGTAATTTTTCTGGTGCTATGGTTAATCCCCAAAAACTTAATTTTTCAGTCATGAACTGTAATGCCTGTGTTAGAATGTCTCTATCTTTATGACATATTAATATGTCATCCATATAATGATAGATAAGCAATTCCTGAAAGTTATTTCGAGTGGTTTTTAAAGCTTTATCTACATATATTTGGCACATTGTAGGGCTATTGGCCATGCCCTGAGGCAACACTATCCATTCATATCTTTGATGGGGTTGGGAATGATTTATGGCAGGCAGAGTGAAAGCAAGTCTCCAACAATCCTTTTTATGGAGGGGAATGGAGAAAAAACAGTCCTTTAAGTCTAATATAATGGTGGGTCAGTGTTTAGGTAAAGCTGAGACTAATGGTAACCCACATTGGATAGGTCCCATAGGATACATTTGATTATTAATGGCCCGAAGATCATGTAATAACCTCCATTTTCCTGATTTTTTCCTAATGAGAAATATTGGAGTATTCCAGGGAGAGGTAGAGGGTTGCAGGTGACCCGCATTAAGTTGCTCCCATACTAATTCATGAGCAGCCTCTAGTTTTTCCTTAGTGAGGGGCCACTGTGGTACCCAACAAGTCTTATCATCTTTCCATACTAATGGGATGGTGTTATCTACAGTGGCCCCTAGGAAAAACCCAATCCTGATGTATCATTTTTTGGAGCAGGTAGAGGGACAGGTTGGACCATACCTTGTTGTAGTTTTCCTAAACCTTTGTTTTCTTTATACCCCATTTTTTGTAACATATCTTTTACTGGAGTTCCTTGATAGATTATATCAGTAGTAAGTTTCATGTCCATTTGTTGTAAAACATCTCTACCCCATAGGGAAATAGGCAAGTTACACACATATGGTTGGAAAACTCCAGAATGTCCTTCCTCATCTTTCCAAGGCAGAAGTAGATGCACTTTGAGAGGGACTGTGAGCTATTCCCAGTCCCCTAAGAGTCTGATTTGCAGTAACAAGTGGCCAGTGTTTGGGTCAATCAAGAGCACTGATGATACTTTTATCAGCCCCTGTATCTAAAAGTCCTAACATTTGAACCCCACCTGCCTTAAGTTTTAAGAGTGGTCTTTCACCTAAACCCAGGGTAAGGCAGGCCATAGGGTCTCCAGTGGATCCAAATCCTTGTTTATCTCTTATTATACCTTCACTAGGCCAGAGAGAATGCTGACTAGGTAAAATGAGCATTTGAGCAATACAATCACCTGGAGAGATAACCGTAACACCTTTTGGGGAAGACACTAAGATTTTTACCTTGCCCTCACAGTCAGAATCTATTACTCCAGGATGTACTATTAACCCCTTTAGAGCAGTGGAGCTTCTGCCTAATAATAGCCCTACACTATCTTTTGGTATGATCCCATCCCAGTCTGAATCTACTGTTTGTACTCCCATCTCTGGGGTTAAGACCAATCTGGTGGTGGCATGGATGTCCAATCCTGCGCTTCCTGTTGTTGCTGTGCGCACCTCCCGTTCTCTGTTGGGGGATACCATTGTCGAGGCAACTGCTGAATGACCTTGTATATTTGTTGTGGGCCCCGGGGTGGGCCCGGTCTCCCTTTTTTTTGAAATTGAGGATTAGGGCCTAAGAAATTTCCCTCTTTGTCTCTCATAGATTGACAGATACTACTCCAATGATTGCCCTTTTTACAACGGGAACATAAGCCAGGTCCGGTGTTAGGTTGTGGAACTTTATTACAATTTGCTCACATGTGTCCCATTTGGCCACAGGCAAAGCAAGAACCCATTGATCCTTTGCTTCTCTTATGAGGACGGGGTGGATTAGACTGGGCCTGAGAAATGGCTGCCGCTAGTACTTGACTTTGTCTTTCTATGGCAGCAGCAAACATATTGCCCTGACCAGTAGCATCATTAATATCCCTGCTCACCTTTAGGTATGTTGAAAGATCTTTACTTTTCCATGGCGTTATAGCCTCTTTGCACCATTTGTTGGCTTGTTCATATGCCAATTGTTTTATAAGAGGCGTAGCTTGATCTGCATCTCCAAAGATGTAAGAGGCTGTTTGAATCAATCTATCCACAAAATCTGCATAAGGTTCATTGCTGCCTTGAATGACTTTAGACAATTGACCCTGCAAGTCACCAGTGCCTTGTAATGTCTTCCACGCCCTAGTAGCAGCAGTAGCCACTTGTGCATACGCTCCTGGATGATACTGTATTTGAGCTTGTAAATTATCATAAGGACCTGTGCCCATGAGCATGTCTAAGTTCCATTGAGGATTGCCTGCAGCTGCATTACGCCTGGCAGTATCTGAAGATATCTCTTGCCAAGACATCTTCCACATAAGATATTGCCCACCAGAAAGAGTGGCTCTTGTCAAATTAATCCAGTCCTGGGGTGTCAAATTTAAACTGGATATGGTTTCTACCAGGGCGATCGTAAAAGCAGCCTGTGGACCATATGTACTGACCACCTCTTTTAACTGTTTAACAAGTTTAAAATCTAATGCCTGATGATATCTTTGATTTTGAGGATCTTCAAAAACAGGATACGCTGCCGATCCCAAATGACTCCACTCTCTCCGCATTTTTTCATAAGGTGGCGGAGGAGGAGGAGGCTCAGGAGGCGCAGTAGGTGTCAGAGAGCATTCCTCCTTGAGTGTCCATTTTTGAACATATTTAGCTAGTTCCTCTCCTGATAATTCCCCTTCAGAGTTACTTCCCGATTCTTGTGTTTTTTGTGAACGGCATGAGCGTTCCTCTTTTATCTCCTCTAAAACTTGACTTCCCTCTGTAAAGGGCTCAACAAATTTGTCTTTGTGTCTAGACACCCTCTCACTAAAGACCATATAGCCATAGTTCCAACAGGCAGTGGATCTTGTCGATCTGCCCTATGAAGATCCTCTCCAAGATGTTCCCACTGTGGAATATTTAATAATCCTTCATCTAAAAACCAAGGAGCTACCTTCTCTATTGTATCTAAGAATGTTCTAGCAGTTTTGGTTTTTAAAGGTGTACCATTGGCCTTAAGCAGTTCCCGTAAGGGTTGTTGCATACGAACTTTTGATATTTCAGACCCCATCTTGTACAATGTAAGCCACGTTCCGCGTGCTTATCTAGTCCTTGAACCGCCTTTTGCTTACTTCACTGTTTTTGGACCGCTTTCTGCTTAGTCCACTGTTTTACTTTCCTTTGTGGACCGCCTTTCGCTTAGTCCAAGGTGTAGCTGCCTTTCGCGTGCTACTTTCACTTTAATACCTTTAATGTGGACCGCCTTTCGCTTAGTCCGGATAGTCGCATACCGTGAACGTCAACGCTGCCTTTCACTTGTTTATTTTTGGCCTTTTTATAACCGGTTTAACTTGTTAAAATTCTAGAATATCTTACCTTGTTTTCTTACTTATCCTTGTAAAGTTTTCATTCCCGGGTTTCGGCACCACTTATCATCGCCCACCGCCCACGGAGGCAATGATAACGCATACGCTTCTTTTTCACATGAACAAAAAATCCCAAAAGACAAAGACCAACGAACAATGAACAATGAACAACGAACAATGAACAATGAACAATCACCTTTATTCGAGAAAGTGTCTGGGTTATATAGCAAGCATAAGCCAATCAGAGTCAGTCTGAGATATTAGCCTATCAAGGATCAGTCTCTAGGCAGTTACAAGAATCACCTCATATACAGCAGCCAATCAGAGTTCTGAGACAAGAATCACCTCATATACAGCAGCCAATCAGAGTTCTGAGATATTAGCCTATCAAGGATCAGTTTACAGCAGCCAATCAAAGTTACTTATAAGTATGGCTTATTCTGGCAAGCTGCCAGGCGCCATCTTAGAGATCAGGCCAGGGTGTGGCTCTGGGGCCCTCAGAGCCCGCCCCTGACAGGGTCCAATAACGGAGAAGGATACTTGCAAGCTGACTGATGAACCAATAGCTAGCTAGGATGTTCACAGACTGACAAGTAGTCAGGAGGTGGGAAAATGGCTGCAGCGGAAAGGGCAGGGGAGCAGCTTTATATTATACTACAACTCTATTTTCTACTCAATCTCTTTATAAACCTAAAACAGTTATGAACTCTGTGCTTGTGCTTCTCCCAAAATTCCTTTAATAAAGATTTGAACCTGACTATGATTATAACTGGATGTGGGGCCTCTAAGGAAATAGCCCATGAAGTCCCACATTTTCAGTTCTGCAAATATTTCAACAAAATCAACACAGGTGATTAAAATATGTTGTAAATCATAATGTAGTGCTTATACATGTTACTGCATTACTCTTGGTATCATTATACTATAATTATATTCTTATTGTTGTGACATTATGCTATATATTATATACCATATTTAAGTTTTCCTAGGTGCTCCTCATAGAAGACAATGGGACAAAGTGAGTGCTAAGGTAAACTGAGATCATAAAGGTGGCACTATGATTCATAATGATTACTGTTGTAAGAGTGGCCACTTTATACTTTGAACACAGCCCTTGATGCTCTGCCACTGCACCTGATTTTTAAAATGGCCATGCTTCTTTTTCTTCCTCTCTCCCTGCTGCTCCTTAATCTGCCCCATCCAATTTCAGGGGTAACAGAATTACCTTTCTTCCCCATCCTAGGCACACTTATCTGCCCTTGGGTACACACCCACTTTAGGAATGAAATAATCCAGATTTTGGTGATGGTTCCAGAAGATATCAGGAATGACTATCTCCCCAATTAACAAGTGAATTACTGTTACACTGCTCCAAGTTGGAAAATTAGCTGCTCCCCCCCGCAGCCAGAAAGGCAGTTCCTGGAATCCATGTCATGGCCCTTTAGATTAAGGGAGTTAAAAATTGCCCAGAGACCTCTGACCCCTGACCGGATGCTTTAACTGCTAACTGCTTTCGTCTGCTTCTGTAAAACATGGCTTGCTTGCATTGGCTACTAACCCTGGTGGGTGATGTAATGCCACTTATACATCATTTTTCCTGTATATGCTGTAGGTTATCGACCCCAGGTGCCATCTCCCCTTGTACACCACTTTTAGGTGTTTGAGTGATCATCCCTGGCCAGCTGTAATAATGTCTTCTTTTGGTTTTATGTGATTGGCTTGGAGATTATTTTCTTGCAGTTTTCGCTCGCTGGGTACAACATTACCACCCCAGACAGAGAACACATATGGAATGGAAACTTTGAATCACTTCTATAAAAGCACCCCTGTTCCTGCTGATGGGTAGAATCACAGCCTCTGGAACAGAAGTCGTCTGTGTTTCTCCTTTGCTAGCAAAGCAATAAAACTTCTTCCTTTTTCTCGAAACCATGTTCTCACTATTGAATTGACATCAGGGACAAGGACCAAGATTTCAGCAACAGTGTCCCAAAGAGAAAAACCGCTGAAGAGCTCCTCTCTCTCTTTCCCTCTACTCCACCCTCTCTCTGTCTCTCCTTCCTTCCCTGCATGCACATAAAATGCCATGCATATAAGAAATAAAAAAATTCTTCCATTTAGGCAACATGGATGGAACTGGAGGACATTATGTTCATTGAAGTAAGTCTGACACAGACAAATACCACTTGTTTTTACTCTGGAAGTTAAATCAGTTGACCTCATAGAATTAGAGAGTAGAATAGAGGACCCTGGGACCAGGAAGGAGACGGGAAAGGTGAACATGAGAGAATGGATAAGGGTTCCAAAACAGTGTGGAGAGTGTGGTGGAGTGGTTAATTCTGACATTACATAGCATAATAGAGTGACTCTCATCTACACCAATTACTTACACATTCCAGAATAACTAGAGGAGGAAAGTCAGAACTTCCAGCACATGGAAATGATCATTTGAGGACATAGAAATGCTACTTACTTAGCATTTGATGCTTTATATTTCATTTGATAGTATTGCAGTGGACTCCTCCCTTCTGTTTGGCATTCTAAAATCTAAACAGAATCTCCACCTAGATGAATCAATGGTGAATAGCTTTTATTGTGCCATCAACTAACACAAAACAGGTCAATTAACTAGCAGAAGAGTAACCTGTCTGTCTGAAAAGAAAATGCAGGAGTTGATCCAAAGGGGTCAATGTTGATTCAAGGTTCTGAAGAAGACTGACACTCTTGCTGATTGAGAAGACCCTGCCCATCCTGCACTGTCTCTTTTCCCTCCTGCTTTGAGGAGCGAGTCCCTTTATTTTCTTCAGGCTGACTTTGAATGTACTTGATTCCTCCTACCAACACCTTTCTTGCATATACTGGTACCTGAGTGATGGGAAGCCTGAACATTTGTTTCCAGTGTACTTTGTGCATGAATTAAATAAGAGTATCTGATTTGATCATCACATACTGTATATACATATCAAATTAGTACACTGTCCCACATAAATATGTACAGTTCTGTGCCAATTAAAATTTTTAAATTAAAAAAAAAAAAAGACCCTGGGAGCACACAGGAGAAGGTGGCTGTCTGCAGACCTGGAAGAGAACCCTCACCAGAAACTGAACTGATGGATGCCTTGATCCAAGACCTCTCCCCTTCTCCAGAACTCTAAGAAGATACATGTCTATTGTTGAAGCCACCCAGTCTGTGATGTTTTGTTCTGGCACCTCAAGCTGACTCACAAAGTATCTTCATAATGTTATCCAAATGAGGAAAGACTTGAGTGGACTAAAGCAGTGGTCAGTAAGGAAGCAGCAGCCATTCATTTGGGCCAGGCTATGTTGTGGGGAAAACCCCAAATAATTCTCAAGCTTCACTTGCTCTTAGTTAACTTAAAAATCACTAACTTGGGATTTCACAGTGCTGGGCAGTTCATCACTAGTCTCCCACTAGGTTTTCTGTAGGTAACAGATCTGACATGTGGGTTTGTTTTTTTTTTGTGGTACTGGGGATTTGAACCCAGGGCCTTGTGCTTGTGAGGCAAGCACTCTACCAACTGAGCTATATCCCCAGGTTACTGTTCAGGGCTTGACGGCTGCTTTAGTTGAAAACACTGATTCATGTAAGCTATTTTTTTTTGTCATTCATAGAAAATTCAACCTTCCTGGAAGTCCTAGTCCAGTACCTAGACCTCTAGTGACGTGTCTTTTGCTTTTAGCAGTTGACCAGCTTTGATAAGCCCACCTAAAAGTTGGTGCCATTGGAGACTCTCTGGTTTTGTGCACTTTGAATAAAAAACTTCAAATCTTTGAGTATCCCTTATGAGAGTCAATAGAACAGAAGTGATTCTGGGAGAGGAGGAAATGGTGCCAGCATGTAAAAAGCCCTGGCTCCACCCCAGTACCAAAATAAAAGTATAGATAAACAGAAACATACTTCTAAATAATGTTGATGTAACCCGAAAGAAGACAGGGGAAATAAAATAGGGCTATATAGAGATCATGTCACAGGGGTTCACTTTATGCATTGACCATATCCCTACAGCTTAAATGCTTACATGCTTTTTAATTTTTCCCAACTTTCTCCTCCCTGTTCTCATTCCTCTGGATCACCTCTTTAAAAATTCCTGTTCCCCTTGACCAGGAGAATCACAGCCTTTGGGTCAAGGATCTTTTGTGTTTCTCCTTTGCTAGTATAAAACTTCTTTATCCTTGTTCTCAAAACCTTGTCTTCATTACTAGATTGGTATTGGGGACAAGGACCAAGCATTTAGTTACAATTAAACAGAAAACAAAAAAAATATTTTGATAGACTTAAGCATTACCATATTAATAACTGCATTAAATGTATGTGGTCTACCTCAACTAATTACAGGCAATGATGAACAGTGAATTTTTAAAACCATGTTATGTATAAAAATTCACTTCAAAAACAATGATATATTAGGTGGATAAAATAAAGTCAAAGGAAGTAATAATATATAAAAATAAAAATAAAAAATCACTGAAATAAAAAGCAACATGAATAACTTTAAAAACATGCTGAGCTAAGGAGCAGGTCTCCGTTGCATGTCTGTACTACACCTTAGTTATCCATTCACAGGCTGAAGGGCATTTGGTCAGTATGGCACTGTTTCTCCCTGTCCCCCATTGTTCCCCCTCCTCTCCCTGCCTTCCAGTTTCTCCCCCTCCTAATTTCCATCTCCTGTCTCTCCTGCTGTCTCCCCACCCCACCTCTCCTACCACCATCTGCCTGCTCTTCTCTGCTACTGATCTCTCTCCAGCTCCCCCAGCCTCTCCTAGTTCCATTTCCTTGCTCCCTAGGAGGTGACCCCTGAGAGTTTATGTGTGGGACAATCCAGGAAAGGTCAGAGGTAAAATGATTAGATTATGAGGACTGTCACTTAATCAGTGGATTGGTCCATTTCATGGATTAATAATTTGACAGAGTACTAGGTGTCAACTGTAGGCAGGTGGGGTGCAGCTGGAGAAAGCCGGTTGCTGGGGTGTTCCTTTGGGGATTTTATGTCTCTCTCCTGGCTTCTTCCTCCCTTGCTCTCTCTGCTACCCCCACCTTGACTGGAGCAGTTTTCCTCCATCAGGTGCTTCCACCTTGATCTTCTAAGTAGCCCTTGCAACTTATTTTTTTAACAGACATGTTTCTTTTCTTCCTCTTTCTGCTTCTCCCTAATCTCCCCACCTCCCTAACGTCAGGGAAACAGGATTACTTCTCTTCCATATCCTAGGCAGGGTTATCTGACCCTGAGTTCACACCCATCACAATAATGAAGTAATTCAGACTTTGGGGATGGCACCAGAAGATCTCAGAAATGACTCTCTCCCCAGTTAACAAGTCAATTACAACCCCAACAGAGAACATGTGGAGAATAGCCTTTGAATCACCTCTTTAAATGTCACCTGTTCCCCCTGATGGGAAGAATCACAGCCTCTGGGACAGGAATCCCTTGTGTTTCTCCCTTGCTAGCAATGCAGTAAACCTTCTTTTTCCTTTTTCTCAAAACCATGTCCTCATTATTGGATTGTTATTGGGACAAGGACCAAGCTTTCAGTAACAGTACTGGCAGCTGACTTGTACAGAGCCCAGTGATCACAGGAGCCATGCCGCAAATTTCCCCAAGTCCCCTTTTTGGGATAGAGCTAGGAAAGGTGGTATGAGGGGGACCACCTGCATCTAGGCTGCCAGCAGTGTGCCCTGGCCTCCTTGGAGACCCAGATCCAACCCAGTGATCTTGGGGCCAGTCCTCAGGCGCCACCTGGTGGCCACTTCATATTGTTTTCTCAAGTGTCATTAGCAAAGTCGGCCTGGGATGGAACCCAACAGCTGTGCACTGAGCAAAGTTCCAGGATGGCTGCAGTGACAGCAGGATCATGCTGGCCTGGGAGCAACTCATGGACTTGGTACCTGCAAATACCTGGGCGAGCTGACTTCTGGGTCACATGGGAGGGTGCTCTGAGCTAACTATTGTCTTGGTTGTGAGCTCCTCTCTCTCAAAATGTATCCACATTTGGATGCAAAGTGAGTAAAAACCACATCGCTCTTCCTCTTTCTGATTATTTGTCCTCTCTGCAGGGAAACTATCCAGTTTCTAGTCTTTCAGGAGGATTCAAGCAGGAGTTAAGACTTCAGTTGATCATAGAATTTGGTGCCCATGGCCTCCACAGGGATAGATATGAGGATTTAATGCATTCAGTTCCAAACTTTCAATCTTTGGATTACTTCAGTTAACATTGGTGCATTAAAATAGGTTGGAAATAAAATAGAGTTTGTATATTATTATTATAGCATAATTATACTTTTGTCATGACATAATTGAATTATATATGCCACAAATAAGTTTTTATAGGTGTTCCACAACAGGGGCAATGGGACAAAATTTAATTAGCAAATTAGACTCCCTTTCTATTCCTTCTCTTAGTGGTTATCCCTCTGTATCCCTGAAGGATTGGTTCTGGTACCCTGGTAGATACATAAATCTGTAGGTGCTCGAGTTCTTCGATTAAAATGCTGTAGTATCTATATATGACCTACACAGTCTTCCCTTATATTTTAAGCCTAGGTTTCTTATAATACCCAACACAATGTAAACATTAAATGAATAGCTGTTATGCTGTAGTATTTTGAGAATTTCAACCAGAAAAGTTTGTACATATTCAGTGCAGTTTCTTCTCGAGTCTTTTCTATTGCTGTTGATTGCATGAGGATGAAGAATTTGAGGATAAATACAATGGAAAAATATGTAAGTGCCCATTGTGTGTCAAATATGTATTAAGAACAGGAACATGTGGCAAAAAGGGAAAACAAGGTTCCTGCTCTTACATGAGACCTTCTTACCTGTGGAAGGCAGAAAATGGGGAATATAAACACATTGATAAGATTGTGACTTATATTCCTTGATTATAGGGGTGTCCACTACAGGATTCCTGGACCACACCAGTTCTGTACCCTCTAGTGTCCTCTTGAGCACTCACCTGTTGCTGTGCCTGCTGCACAGATGTGGGGACATGTTCTATGATTACCCCTTGAGAAACAATATTTAAATTTATCATATAAAACTAGGAATTAACAGGACCTTATGAAGAATCAGTGAAGAAGCAAATGAATTAAGGGCAATATCCCAGGTTAAGAACAAAGTGGGGGGTAGAGGATTATGTTTGCTTAATCCAGCAAAGAAACTGCAGTGTTCTCAGGGAAAATTCCTGTCCTGTGTGAAATGGAATTTGTGGAAGTCTCCTTGAAAATGACTTTGGAAATATGGATTGACAAGCAACTTTGTCATTACAACAATGACTAACAAATTGAGGGAGCTGTCCTGAGCACTACAGGCTGGGGAGAGACAACACTCCTTGCCTATCTACTGAAGTTCATGTTTCCAACATGACGGGTCTGTGGTCAGCACCACGGACAGAGCCCCGTTCATTCCCTGCAGTGGCATCTCCTGGCCAGAGAGTGGAGACAACTGAGAAGTACTCCACTCTGGGTCTAAAGAATATGTCCAAGGATGACACATTATGGGATGAATATGAAATTAATGAGTTCTGCAGGGACCAGAAGGTGCAGAAACCATAGGGTGTCAGTTTCTTACTACTGCTGCAGAATCAACTCTTCCTACATTGTGTGGCATGGAACAATCAACTTTATGATTGCTGGAGACCACAGGCCACATGGATAGCTCTGCTTAACTGGATCAGGATTAGTGGATCTTGGCAGGAATCACCCACATACCATGCTCAGTTGGTGGGTGCAGAATGGGTGCTGACTCATCTACCAAAAACTCACTCATGTTGTCTCAGAGGGAGACCTTGACTTAGGACACGTGGGATTCTGAGTATGTGAAAGTATGAAAGAATTTTAGCTCATGTCAGTTGAAGTACAGAGATGTATTTAGGGAAGTAAGGAATATAAATTCAAGGGCGAGAGCAGGCCATCACAAGAGGGAAGAGTGCTATTTTGGAGTCCCCAGCTCTTTTTTTTTTTTTATTTTTCCTATCGGCAATTGAACTCAGGGGCTACTGGGTTAAAGCACTGAGCCACATTCCCAGCTTTTTTATTTTGAGACCGAGTTTTGCTAAGTTGCTTAGGACCTTGCTAAGTTGCTGAGGCTGACTTTGAACCTATGATCCTCCTGCCTTAGCCTTCTGAGCTAATGGGATTACAGGTGTCACCACAACACCCTGCTTCCAGCTCCTTTTTTAAAGAAAAGTTAGAGTGTAGGAAGGTATGCAAGGATGACATCAGTCTGGGGATTGTGATGGTTCGTGGTGACCTGGTTGTCCTAGAATCCTTAGGCTGATAAGGCCTCCATTATTGGATCAGTGAATAATACTTGGACATTCCATAAATTGTAGGTTTCATAAAATGTCACATCTCTCTTTATTTAATCTATTTGTAAGTGGGTTGATAGCACACAAGGTAACTTTCATAAGTGCGTGATTTTATGGTAACCTTAAGATTTACAGACTTCCCAGAAATTTGGGAGTGACAGACCTGGGAGAGAGACCAGCTTGGGGAAGTATGTGGAAATTGAATAAGAATTATATTTCCTTGACCTTCCTCTATGTCCCCTCTCTACCTATTTTTAATTCCATCTATCTGACCTCAATGTGAGTGGTTAGGGGGCTCTAAGCAGACTGTGGGGTCTTCGGAGATCAGATGTAACTCTTGTTAACATGCCCCTAAGTGTCTCCAGGCTCCATCTGTTTCTCCACCTTTTGTCGCCTTTGGAATTCCTCCTCTTGTTCCTGTAGCTGTCTTGCCTGGGTTCAGCACTGCCCACATTTAGCCTCATCATCCAATTTTAATTAGTATGTAGTCAAGTTTCCCTCTGGCTGAGACCTAGCTAGGTAGGTGAGATCAAGTATGAGCTCTTGGTTCATTCCACCTTTGCTTTCTACCCACTCCAAGCTCCTGGAGAACAAGAATGCATCGCTTCACACAGAACTCAGGGCTCCAGTCCTGATCCACATAGTCTGCCCCCCACAATCCAGAATCACTATCTCTGGAATATATAGACATGTCTCCACCCGATTTTGGGCAAATCCTCCCACACCAGCATCCCTTGGAAATGCAGAATTCTCCTTTCCCCTCTGTACTTCCTGACATATATAGATTATATTTATGTTTTGGGCAAGAAAATATTTGTTCATTAAAAATAACACTCAAAAAATATTACACAGGGCTGGGGAGATAACTCAGTTGGTAGAGTGCTTGCCTTGCAAGCACAAGGACCTGGGTTCAATCACCAGTACCACAATAAATAAATAAGTAAGTAAGTAAATAAATAAATAAATACATAAATAAATAAATAAAAAGATTTAAAAAAATATCATGCAAGCCAGGCACAGTGGTGCACACTTGTAATCCCATCAACCTGGGAGATTGAGGCAGGAGGATTGCAAATTGAAGCCAGCCTCAGCAAAAGTGAGGTGTTAAGTAACTCAATGAGATCCTGTCTCTAAAGAAAATTAAAAAAAATAATTCTGGTGATGTGACTCTGTGATTGAGTGCCCCTTGCACACATATTTCTTGTTTTTAGCCACGAAGTCCTCTCCCTCTCTTGAGATTGCCCCATTCTTCCTTGAACATATATTTATTTTCCAAAATAAACTTCCATCTATGCCTTTGAATAAAATAATCACCTGACAGGGTCCAAGTAGTTATTTGTGTTATATATAAGAAAAAAACAGCCTGATGTGGTGGTGCCTGCCTGCAATCTCAGCGACTCTGGAGGTTAAGGCAGGATGGTCACAAGTTCAAGGCCCGCCTCAGCAATTCAGCAGGGAAATAAGCAATTTAGAAGGACCCTGTCTCAAAATAAAAACAAAAATGGCTGGGGATTTAGCTCAGTGGGCAAGCACCCCTGATTCAAATCCACAATGCCCCTGCAAAAAAAAGAAAAAAACTAAATTTTGCTTTCTCCTTAGCTGATACAGCCAGAAAGGTATGTGTTGTTATTGAACCCACTGAGGCAGAAGCTGGTTATGATTACTGAGTTCAAGAGAGCCATGTCACATTTTCTTTCCTCTTCTACATTCTTTAGTCATTTGAATATTTATTCTAATGTCACAAAGTTTTCCATGGTGACTCATCTCCCCCAGTAAGAAATCCCAGATCCAGTTAAGTTTATTGTTGAATGTCTGCTGATGGATCTTTGGGAGGAGGATGTTTGGTGCTTGTTCCTGCACAGATCTGGTGAGAGTGGAGGTCTCCAGACAAGGGCGTGACATGACTTCTTCAAGGACATGACATCTCACCAAGAGAAGGGTTATTTAGACACCTCAGTAGCCACTGGGGTGGATCCTATACCAAGTGTTGTATCTAATGCAAATTCTCATTTAGGATTCAAAAGTAAGTTTAATGTGGCATTTTAGTTACCTCATTATTGTGTGTGCTAATTAGATTACATTTGTATATTTTAATGAAATAAAGGCAAACCATTCCAGTGGTTATGGTTCACTTCTTGAACTTCAGCATGGAGGCAGCACAAGTGGCCCTGTCAGTGGGTTGGTCAGCTCCCCAATCCCTGCACTAAAACTCCTTCTACTGATTTTAGTCTGAGATGTTTCTTTTGGCTGCAGGGTTGCTGTTAATGATGATGGTTTGTTTGTTTGTTTTTTAAATACCAGGAATTGAACCCCAGGAGTGCTTGCAAATTGAGCCATATCCCCAGCCTTTTTTATTTTTTATTTTGAGGCAGGGTCTTCCTAAGTTGCTTACAGCCTTGCTAAGTTGCTGAGACTGGCTTTGAACTTGCCATCCTCATGCCTCAGTCTCTCAAGATGCTGGAATTACAGGCATGTGCCATGGTGACCAGCCTGCTTCAGTTCTTGCCACTACTGTGCAGCATTTTAAGCAGGAGGAATCTGACCTGATGCTGAACCAGCTCTTAGCTCCTAAGGCCCTGGTGCAGGAAGCATTTAGCAGCCTGCAAGCTTGCAGTGCACTGGTGGAGCAGAGTTATCTGCCTAGTCCAATCACATCTGGGGGAGGAGCAGCCTCTGGCACTGGAGAGGCCCTGATGCACCACCACCCACGCCTCCTGAAATGCCCTATGTATCTGTTGTCCATCACCTGGGAAAGGCTCCCTGGGGTCAGATGGAAATTATACCCTAATGCAAAATGTGACAGATTCAGGCTCCCTGCACACTTGATGCAGAGAAGAAACCCTTGACAAGAGGAAGCGCCAAGGTTTCTCTGTGTGGTAAAATATATTTCACATAAATAATAATCAAATGACAACTAGGGAATATATTTAAGTGTGAATAACCATTACAAGCATATATGAACAGCCGGACCATGAAATATATGAAGAAAAAGAGAGATAAGTGAAGGTAGACATGTATTGTTAGTTGTTGGAGAATGCAAATCTACACTTTCAATAATAGACAAAATATCTAGGTAGAAGATCAACAGAGGATTTGAAAATATTAGACCTAACAGACATATAAAAACACTCCATTCAGCAACAGGAGATAGAGGTTGTCTTTAGATACACATGGAACATTGTCCAGGATCAACCAGATCTTGATAAGTATAAAACCTTAAAGATATATACCAATAATATCTGAACACAAAAGAACCAGAATACAATAAAGGAAGAAAATAAAGAAAATTAAAAATTCATGGAAATGAAACAACCAAAGACCAAAGATTTCAAAAGAGAAATTGTAAAGTACTATAAGATAAATGAAGAGGAAAACAGCGTACAGATCCTTCAGAGATGCAGAATAGCAGTATGTTGGGGAAAAAGTATACTGTAAATTTAAAATATTTTTTTAAAAAAGAAATTTTTCAAATCATTATCCTAAATTTACACTTTCAGTAACCAGAAAAGGATATTTAGACTAAACCCTCTGAAAAAGAACAAGATGGTCAGGAAAGGAGGCAATGGGTTCCAACTAAGACCTGATTCAAAGGTGAGACCACACCAGGAGTATTAATGGGCACCATCGAGGCTTACTTCAAATATAAAAGAACCCAAGAATCACCTTGGGACCACTACAGCCAACTCCTTTGTCCCAGATAGGCAGGGAAAATGGAAGCTGGGAGTGTACTCAGGTGGGAGTTAGGCGAAGGATTAAAACTCAGGTAAAGAACACAGCCAATGGTCTTGATATTACATCAGGGCCTGTTTAACAAAGCTTTTCTCCATGCTCTACCCAAAACCATATAAGCCCCTAAGCTAGCACACCAAAATGGGTTTGCTTGCTATCTGACCCCCTCCCATAACTCAGGAATTTTCTCTCTTCTCACTTAAATAAACCCTACTCCACTTATTCTTCCCTTCTGTTATTGTCCATGGATTTTATTTTTTGCATTTATGAGACAAGAACCCAGAAGAAAATTGGTAAAGCAGGGAAAACACTCTCATCTCAAAACTCCAGTTTCATCATACCTAGAAGGAAATATTAAAGAATAGAGAAGAGATAAATGAAATAAATATAAAGCAATAGACCCAAAGGTTCAGTCTTTGGAAATATCAAGAAAACTGACAAATCTCTAGGAAGATTGAAGGGGGGATTCAAATTTAATAAAATCAGAAGTGAATATAGAAATATTAGACTTGCCCTTACAGAAATAAAGAGGGTAATATGAGAATGTGATGCACATGTGACAAATTAGATAGAAATGTTTGATCCTGAGTAAATTAGACATGGAATCACCATATGAACAAGCAATCTCACTCCTGGATATGTACCCAAAAGAAATGAAAGCAAAAACATGTGCTGCTGAATTGTATGTACACATTAAGACAGTTACAGTAGTAAATGCTGAATTTCTTAGGAGTACTTTACCAAAAAAAAAAAAAAAAAAAAAAAAAAAAAAGTAAAACATGAAGGGGAGTTTAAAAGAGCAGGAGGAGCTGTCCACATTGTCAGTGCTGACAAGTCCAATTGCTTTGATTTTTCTGCAGCTGAAGTGATGCTGGCTCTGAATGTCCTCACCTAACAGAGGAATTGTGGTGCCGAGCTGCTTGTGTGCAATGGAGGCCGGCCTGGTTTATCCAGATACACAGTCCTTGATAAACTTGGTCACAGAAATTGATCATTCCTTCCTTGTAGACAGTCTAAAACCACAACAGGGAACCAATTCTCAAGTGTCTGCCTTAAAAGCAAATCCAACGTAGCTTTCATCAGAGGCACATCCACTCAGGTCTCCTTGGCTTGCTACCCAGTCTATTAAAGGGTCTGAGTCATTCCATGGTGGGAAAGTAGAGGACAATCAGACAGGGAGGGAGGCTCTCTGAGACTTTGCTGGTGGGAAAGCATGGGTGCCTAGTCCATGGCTCCATGATACAAAGAGCCCATGACTGAACAGCTGTGAGTCTTTGAGGTCAACACTGTGTCTGAATCCTGTTTCTTTCCCTTCTAAAAATGTTTAAAAAATCAGGATTCTCTTTGGACTCCATATAAATTTGAGGATGAGTTTGTACATTTTGTTTTTGGTTAAAGACTTATAGGATACTCTCAGGGAATACCAGGGTAGGTGACTACAGCCTTGGGATACAGAAAGGTTCCAGGTGGTGACATCTAAACTTAAAGCTAGAGAATGAAGATGATCCACACAGAGTGTGGAAAGGATCATACAAGAGCAGTGGTATCTGAACCCAGCAGCATGAGCAGGTACACAGGACAAAGAAAGAGATGGAGGCACAGAAAATAGGGAGAGAATGATGAGGTCTACCCCTGGGGATGATGGGGGCTGAGACAAGGGAGGCATGTGTCTTTTGATAAGGAGCTCTATAAAGGAGGGTGAGGGGGAGCCACGGAGGGTTGGCAGGTCTTGGTGGGTGGACACCTGGCGCCCATCCCACCTCCTCAGGGCCTTACCATCTGCAGGACCTGGAAGCCTCAGACCACCCTTCCTCAATGATGGGGTTCTGGGTGTATCTGAAGCTCTGGGAGGCACATCTGTGGGGTTGGCAGGAGCTTCTGTGGCATCTCATGCCAGGAAATTAGCTCTGAGTTTCTGAAGGGCTGTAGAAGCTGCAGAAGTGGCACCAGGATCCTGGGTCACAGCACAGCAGATGGTTCTGCTTTCCTTCCTGAGGCCCCCCAGCCCCCGCCTCTGATACCCAGGCTCTTAGTTCACTGTATTACATGGGGGATCCAAGCAGGGCAGGAGTCAGGCCTGATCATCAGACTTTGGTCAACAGAAGCCCCTTTGCAGGGAACAGAGTCCGTCCCTTAAGTCCTAGTGATGTGGTTGGAGCACAGGACTGAAGCCTCCTCCTGCTCAGCCAGCAGAGGAGGGTCCTCCGTGCTCTGGGAAGCACCTGCCCCTCCTTCTACACACCTGGCATTCTCCCCATATTCCTGCCAGTTCCTAGGAGGAGCTTCCTGAGGCCAGATGGAAATAACACCCCAAGCCTGCCAGGACAGACTCATCTGTCTATTCCTGTGGAAAAGGGCAAGCCCTGGGGAAGCCTCGGAGAGCAGGAAGTGCCCACCTTCCCCTGGGCTTCACATTCCAGGAGCCCAGCTCTGCCAGCCCCTCCCAGGAGCCCTGGGGACCTCTGACCTGGATCCTACCCAGGGGTGTCTGTGAGCAGGCCCTGCCTGGGACAGTGGTTTTTGGAACCCCTGGACTGTAGCTCAGAAGACCTGGGTCCCAGTCCAGCCTGTGTCACTGACCAGCAGTGGGATGTGGGCAGTGGGGGTCTTGATTGGATCTTGGGAGTGAAACAAGAGAATTAAACAAATGACCTTTAGAGGTCAGAATTTAGCACTGACTTTAGCAATCTAGAGTCTTTATTAACCATGGGTGGAGTCCCAACACCCAAGGACCAGCTTCCACCAAGATGGCCCTTCTCCTGCTTCACAGAGATGGACATTCTTGTAGAAGACAGACCGTGGGCATTGACACCACACAGTGGACAGAACAGGGTTGGGGACTTGGAGGGTCTTCTGGTGGGACAGCATTTGTGCAAAAGACTTAGACATCTTGATAAGAAGCAGGGACAGAATTTGAACTCAGGGCTACCTGACCCCAATATGATGGCAGAGTCAGGGACATTCAGTGTTCACAGAACCCTACATTGGCCCTGGGGCTATTCCACCAACCCAGCCTGTGAGGTCCCTGTGCTCTGTCCTGACCTCCCTCCAATCTCATGCTCCAGCTCCTGACTCAGCTCAGAGACTAGGATGGAGGCCAAGGAGAGTCATCTGTGTCCTTCTTTCCTTGAGGACCCAACCTTGCCCTGAGAATGTGCTTCTCTATTACACCCTAGCTTAGGTCCAAGCCCTACATGGCCCTTTATTTTGGTAGAAAACAAAAATGTCCCCCAAAAATGTCTGAGGAATGGCCCCAAGAAATCAAGTCAAACCAAGTTGTGAAAACGAATCATTTTTTTGAAATTGTGATGAGACAGCTTCTGTATACCCAAGTGGTTAAAAGCATGCTGTGACTGAGTGGTAAAACAAAATTTACATTGACCTGTGGGATCCATAAAGCCACAAAGACTCATGAAAAATATAGTGGTCACTTTATCTGATATGAGTATGGAAAATTAATCAGAAGGGAGGAAGGACATTTTATATTGCTTAAGGGAATTATGCATCAGCAAGGCATAACAATCATAAATACTTATTCTCCAAACAATAGAGCATCTATGTATATCAAACAAACACTTCTCAATTTCAATAAGCAAATAGAACATGGCACAATAATGCTGGGTGACTTCAACACAGCTCTCTCACTGCTGGATAGGTCTTTCAAACAAAAAATTTACCAAAAAACTATAGAACTAAATAATGCAATCAATTTAGACTTAACAGACATATATAGACTATTTCATCCATCAAAAAGTGAATACGCTTTCTTCTCTGCAGCACACATATCTTTCTCTAAAATAGACCACCTGTTATGCCACAAAGCAACTCTCTGCAAATACAAAAAATAGAGATAATAACCTGCATTCTATAAGATTATAATGGAATAAAATTAGATATCAATAATAAATTAAAAATTGGAAGCCACTCTAACATATGGTGACTAAATTATACACTAATAAATGATGAATGGAGCAGAAGAAATCAGGGATGAAATAAAAAAATTTTTAGAGGTAAATGAAGATAGTGATACAACATATCAAAATCTCTCAGACACTATGAAGGCAGTGCTAAGAGGAAAGTTCATTGCATTGAGCTCATTCATTAAAAGAACAGAAAGTCAATGAATCCATGACCTAACATTACATCTAAAACTCCTAGAAAAAGAGCAAGAAATCAACACCAAAAGCAGTAGAAGAAAGGAAATAATTAAAATCAGAGATAAAATCAATGAAATTGAAACAAACAAACAAAGAAATTGACAAAACAGAAAGTTGGTTCTTTGAAAAGTAAATAAAATTGATAAACTCCTAGTCACCCTAACAAAGAGAAAGAGAAAAAAAGAACTCAAATTACTAAAATTGGTGATGAAAAAGGAAATATCACAACAGAAACTACTGAAATACAGGCAATAATTAGAATGTATTTTGAAAAATTATACTCCAATAACATAGAAAATCTTGAAGACATAGACAAATTTTTGGAGACATATGACCTACCCAAACTGAATTAAGAGTACACACACAATTTAAACATGTCAATGTCAAATAAGAGCAATGAAATAGAAGATGCCATAAAAAACCCTATCAACCAAGAAAAATTCAGGACCAGATGAATCTCAGCTGAGTTCTACAAGACCTACAAAGAAGAGTTAACACCAAATTATCCCACAATATAGAAAAGGAGGGAACACTTCCAAATTCATTCTATGAGACTAGTATCATCCTGATACCAAAATGAGATAAAAACACATCAAGGAAAGAAAATGTTGGACTAATATCACTGATGAATATAGATGCAAAAGTTCTCAATAAAATTCTGGCAAATTGCATATAGAATTATATTTAAAGATAGTGCACCACAATTAAGAAAGTTTCATCCCAGGGATGTAAGTTTTGTTCAACATACAGAAATAAAAAATGTAATTCATTACATCAATAGATTTAAGGAAAAGAATCATATGAACATCTCAACAGATGCAAAGAGAGGATTTGACAAAATACAGCACCCATTAATGTTCAAAACACTAGGAATAATAGGAACATACCTCAACATTATAAAAGCCATCTATGATATGCCCAGGGCTAACATCATTTAAAATGAAGAAAAATTGAAAGCATTTCCTCTAAAAACTGGAACAAGACAAGGATGCCCTCTTTCACCACTTTTATTCAATATTATCCTTGAAACTCTAGCCAGAGCAATTAGACAAAAGAAAGAAATTAAAGGGATATGAATAGGAAAAGAAGAACTCAAACTATCACTATTTCCCAATGATGTGATTCTATATTTAGAAGATTCAAAAAATTCCACCAGAGAACTTCTAGAATTCATAAATGAATTCAGCAAAGTAGCAGGATATAAAATCAACACCCGTAAAAAAACCAAATTCCTACATATCAGTGATGAATTTATGAAAGAGATATTAGCAAAACTACCCCATTCACAATAGCCTCAAAAGAATAAAATAATTGGGAATCAACATAACAAAGGAGTTGAAAGACCTGTACAATGGAAACTACAGAACACTAAAGAAAGAAATTGAAGAAGACCTTAGAAGATGGAAAGATGTCCCATGCTCCTGGATAGGCAGAATTGATATTGTCAAAACACTCATACTACCAAAAATACTGTACAGATTTAATGCAATTCCTATTGAAATTCCAAAAACATTATTCATATAAATAGAAAAGTCAGTCATGAAATTCATTTGGAAAAATAAGAGACCCAGAATAGTAAAAGCAATCCTTAGCATAAAAGTTAAGTAGGAGGCATCTCAATTCCAGACCTTCAGTTATACTACAGAGATATAATAACAAAATGGTGTGTTATTGGTGCCAAAACAGACATGGAACAGAATAGAAAACACAGACAAACCCACATAAATATGGTTATCTCATACTAGACAAAGGCACCAAAAACATACGTTGGAGAAAAGATAGCCTATTCAACACATGGTACTCGGAAAACTGGAAATCCATGTGTAATAAAATGAAACTAAACTCCTATGTCTCACCCTGCACAAAACTCAACTCTAAGAACAGAGACCCTGTACCTGATAGAAAAAAAAGTAGAAAAGTGGGCCCAAATCTTCACCATGTCAGCTTAGGATCTGACTTCCTTAACAAGATTCCTAAATCACAAGAAGTAAAATAAAGAATCAATAAGTGGGATAGATTCAAACTAAAAAGGTTCTTCCCAGCAAAAGAAACAATCAAGAACATAAGAGAGAGCCTACAGAATGTGAGAAAATCTTTACTACATGCATCTGAGATAGAGCATTAATCTCTAGGATATATAAAGAACTCAAAAACATGGACCGTCTTGGGAGGCTTTCAGAGTTCAGCAGTCTGCAAAGGACTGTGGGAAAAGTTGGAGACACTTGGGGTTCAGTGGAGCGGCTCCTGGAACTGAGAAAACATCATTCTGTAACATAGAGTGTTTTCCACTGAACTGAGCAGAGAGGCTGTTTTTACAGACAGCAAGGACTGAGCTAAGCAGAAACAGTACAAAAAGCAGACAAGTCTTTTCAAAGTTACTTTCTTTGTAAAGGTAGAAGCAGAGAGTGTCCTTCTCATGCCAGTTATGACTGGCTTGTTTAGGGAGTTATCTGCTATCTCTCACTCTCCCAACTGCCCAGCTGGTCATTTCTGCTTGATGAGGAAGAACCTTAGCACAAGTGACTCCATTTTGGCTTGGTCTGCTGGGCCCAATGCAGGGGCTCAGAGCCAACCAAGGCGTCCTGTGATGCCATGTAGCACCATCAACACAGAAAGTGCTCTGTAGACAGACACCAGAAAGCACTGAGCCCTGAATGGAAACAGGGAGGACCTTGAAGGGCTAGGAGAAGGGAAAGAGGCTGGTCTCAGGCTGCAGGAGGATTTGAGTCCCACTTCAAGTCAGCCTCCTCAGAACTCCTCTCCTGGGGGACAGGTGGACTCAGGTGTGACCTTGATGTGAACTAAGTTAAAGGGAAGATTAATGAGCCTGAGGAGGTGGGACAGGGCTGTGGGGCAACAGGCAGTCCTCATGTGGCTTCAGGGGTGGGAGAAATCCATTCAGACAAAGGAGCCGGTCCTCAATCTTGGAAGTCCTGCAGTTGGGCACTAGTGAGTGTCCAAGGGGGTCCTAATGCACCATGGTGCTTGACTCCTGTGTTCTCAAGTTGGTCCCAACCTTGTTCTTAACCATGTGTACTGACTAAGATCTGCTCATATTAAACTGGAGAACTGTGACAGAGGATTGGAGAGCAGTGACTGAGATCAGGGGTCTCTGATGACCTCATGGCTGTGGCATGCCTGGTGCCTGGGAATGTTCCTGTGCAACAGCACAGGATGCTCAGTTGCTGTGGCAATGCCCTGCCGGAGGAGGCTCTATGCAAGAGTCCTGTCAGCTCTGACCTTGATCTCAGGCACACAGCTCCTGGGAATAGAGGAATTCTCATGCTAGACAACCACAATGTTTCACCAGTTCTGCTTCCCCTGAGCCTTCCCACTCCAAGTAACTTTTAACAGTGGACTTTCATGAGAGCACACATAGCTCCTGACATTGTAATTTGGAACTGTGGATTGCAACTGTGAAAAAGTTACATAGATAGCCTAGTTTCTGTAACTTTCCTGAATACAAAGATTAATGCTTGCCTAGTCTTTAACTTGATAATGAGACATATACAAATAAAGATTGTAGATGTGATTCTCCATGATAGAGCAGCATTCCACCTGATCCCAGCCATTTATCTTCAAAATCTTTGTTTTATATTCTAACTCACAAGAATGAGGAGATTTGGCTGCAGCTGCCCTGGACTTGGCATTAAATTTCACTAGAGCTTAAGTTATCTTTCCCAGTTGGCACACAGAGAAGCAAGGCTTGTGTGGGATCAAGTTTAGGCCTCTATTTTTTCTCCCTTCCTTTTTGGGTGCTTTGGTGGAGATGGTGGTATCTGGGCAAGGGAGGAGTGGAGAGTGTCGGAATTGGGCAGGACCAGGTCAACCCAAGCATCCCAGGTTAGAGAGGGGCAAGGCTGAGTGATAGGCCTCTGTGCACCTGAACTAACGTTCAGCTGTTGGGGGGTGGCTTTGGGTAGTTGAGAGGTTTCACGGAGATTGAGGGAACCTGTTCAGGGACTGGTCTGACCTGGGAAACAAGCATTTCTCCTGCTCTTTTGGGGTTTTCAGTTGGGCATTTAGAAGAGCCAATAGGCTAATTCACAGTAGGAGGGGTGATGGGAATGGGCAAATTCTGAACAGGGGTGAAAGTTCAAGGCACTGTGAATATGAGAAGAAGCTGCCTCAGTAGAAGTTGCTGGTCTGTCCTGCCCCACTCTTCAGGGATGGTGATGGGTCAGGCCTGACACTAACAGGCTGCACCATGTTGGTTTTCCTCCAGAGGTCCTAGCAGGCCAGCTGCAGGTGGAGCCCACCAGGATGGGAGTTTACCTTGCTCTTGGAATACCACCTCCCCTGGGGCCCAAGGCGTGCTAGGTAAGTCTCTACCACTGAGTGCTTCCCCATCGCCCCTGCCAGTTTTGAGACCGGGTCTCCCAAGATGCCCAGGCTGGCCTTGAACTCACATCTTCCTGTCTCAGCTGGGATTATGGACCCACACTACGATGCCTGGCACAAGAATACATTTCTGTCAACAGCAGACTAAGTGTAGCAGCTTAGTAACCTAAGATTGTATCTCCTCATGACACTGTACACATTTTAGTTTGTGTGAGTGCACTCTAACATGTTGGCACAGTGACCTAATTGCCTAAGGACACTTTTCCAGAACCTATCCCATGTCAAGCAAATCATTTGCGTATCTGAAAGGACATTTGAAAGAGAAATAAAATGACAGCAGATGAAAACCTTGTTACAAGATAGAATATTTTATGCAATAGGACCACAAGAATGTGGGGAAGAACTGGGGAATGACACCAAACAGAGTGGGAGAAGGTGTGACAAAGTCACCGAGTGAGTGTGCCAGGATCTGATGTCACCTGAGGCTGTGCCTTGCAGTTCCTCAGGAATTTACAGAGTTACCATGTGATCCAGCAATTGCATGCAAAGGGACAGGTCTAAGAGTAATAAAAACATGTCAGGGTGACAGATCTAGTCACAGCAGATGAGTCCTATCTGTCCCCTTGGGAGACAACCCAAAAAATGTCCATCAGCTCTTCAACCAATGAACAAGTTTGGTTTATCCAAACATGAAAGGTTACTTGGCAGCAAAACACAATGAAATCCAGACATGTGAGACATTGATGAATTTTTGAAACATTATGCTAAATAAAAGACACAGATTCCAAAGGGTCATGTATGGCTCCATTCACATGAAGTACTGGAATAGACAAAACCATAGAGATGATAATTATATTAGTGATTGTCAGGGCTCAGAGGTAATGAAAATGATTGCCCAAATCTCTGAATAAATTAAGAAGCCATTAAATTCTCACATTAAATGTATAACTTATGGTATGTAAATGATAACTCAATGAAGCAACATTGGAAAGACTAAGTCACTTATTGAAATAATTCATCAAATAAATCCTTACTGACTGATATTTGTCAACACTGAGTTGACAATGAAGATAAAATAATAAACTAGATAAAGGAAAGAATAACTGTATGTTATGTGAGTTCTATCTCAAACAAAGCAGGATTGGACAGACTGTCAATTCAGTTATTGAAATAAGTCTTTAAATATGTCCATACTGACTAGGGTTTTTCAAAACCTAACTTGGCGATGAAGATCAAATAATAAACCAGAAACATCCTGTTCTTGCTTTCTGGTCTCGCAGTCTGGTGAGGATGGCAGCCATGGGCCACATGGCAAGAAGGCCTGATAAGGGTTCTGACAGGTGGATTCCCTGCACAAGTTTATTCGGTTTGCTTCTGGATCCAAAGGTGCAGATCAACCAACTTTATCAAAGTTCCTCTGAGGACGTCTGGGACTATCAGCACAAGCCTTATCTTGTGGCTTGTGCTGAGCTGTTTGTAATTGGCAAAATTATTTCTGAATTCTACTTATGGTTGCTTCAGACAAATTTTGATATTTCCATGAAATTTCTGGGTTCTGTCTTTCATGGGAAAGGCAGAGCTAGAAGAAACCTTTTGCTCTTAATTTGAAGGAGAGCAGAGGTCTTCTTCAGGCAGTGGGTGGACCTCAGCCAAAAAGTTGGGTCTCTTTAAAGTCCTCCCATGACAAGTGACCTCTGTCCCTTATGGAAGTTGCTGTCTGACTGGACCTTTGGCCAAGGAAAGAGAGTCTAAGCCTCCATCTCCTCAGCACCATTTCTTGGATCTCAGATCCCTGCCCATCTGGGAATGGTCCCTGGTTGTAATTATAGAAGCAGCTCAGCAACTCCCTGTCTTTAGCAGTAAGAGTGGTGTTCATCTTGTCACCTGCTGTGCCCTGTGCTGATCACACACAAAAACTCATCTGAAGACTAAGAGCCCCGGCAGATGTTCATTCCTTCTCCTGGGCCACCAGTAGTTAATCTTTGTCATTTTCAAATCAAAGTCAGAATCCTAGAAATGCTAGTTGGCATTTTGATGCAATATACCTGACTTTAACAATCCATGAAGGAGGTGTCATTATATACAATAAACAGAAATTGTATTGACCTATCCAGTTTAAAGGTAAGGGGTCAGGTTGTGTATTTTTGAGTCCAGCCTTACATTTATTCATAAAACCCTCAGGTCCTGTGCTCACTTCAGCAGCACATATACTAATATTAGAATGATGCAGAGTAATTTAACATGGCCTCTGCACAAGGGTGACATGCAAATTCATGAAGCATTCCATATTTTTAAACATCATTACCCTATGTACATGTATGATTACAGAAATGATGCGACTCTAGTTCATATACAACCAGAGAAACAACAGTTGTACCCCCTTTGTGTACAACGAATCAAAAAAACAAAACCCAGGTCCCCCAAGTTCAGCCTTCTTAATCATAAATCAAAGACTAGATTAGGGTTCCTCTGCCCTACAGAGCATCTGGGACTTTGGAGGCAATTTCCAAATACAGATTTATGTAGTTATCACAGAAATAAAAATGAGCAGTGGAGGGGAGGCAAAGTTCCACCTCACCCCTCTTAGGACCCCTGCTGGGCCTGGGATTTAAATGACCACAGACAGCCTAACAGGAGAAAAGAACACAAATTTATTTAATCCAAATTCTTATGTGGCATGGGAACCTTCCTGAGGAAATGAAGATCCACTGGACACAGAGGTGCATGCTGTGATCCCAGTTTTTCAGGAGGCCAAGGCAGAAAGATCACAAGCCTGGGCAACTTAGCAAGACTCTGTCTCAAAATAAAAGCAAAAGGATAGGGGATGCAGCTCAGTGGTAGAGCAGCCTGAGTTAAATCATCAGTACCACATAAAAATAAAAAAAATTTGAAAAGGACCTGAAGACCCAAAGAAGCTTAGTCAATCATTTCTGGGGCTGGGGATTTAGCTCAGTGGTACAGTGTTTGCCTAGCACCTAGCATGCATGAGATCCCAGGTTCATTCCCCAGAATCACACACACATACACACGCACACACACTTATTGCATAAACCAGAAGTAGTAGATTGTGATCAGGCCAGGGGACTTGAGCTAAGGCCATGGATTCCATAGAGAAGTGACTGGGAAGATCAGGGTAGGCTTAACATGTTTGGTTTGCTCAAAATTTCCTCAGTTTCTGCTTTTCATCATTGATTCTGAGAATGTTACTTTACAGGGAGGAATCTTTCATGAGGCATTTTCATTTCCCAATTTAAAAAAAGAAAACAGAATGAGGGTCTAAATGGTCCTCTTGTACCTGCTGCTTCTTAAGTGCCTTGGATTCTAAATAGTCAACATACTAGAGTGGCATACTGGGGACTGGTGTGTTTACTCCTCTGGCTGGTTCATTTGAACAAACATGAGAGCCATCAACCCTGCACTGCTGCAGTGGTCAATGTGAAAAGCCAAACCCAAAGCTCCTGTTCTAGAGGAGACAACCACCCTGGACCTGCATCCCTTGGGACCTGCATCCTGAGGCTATCGGGCCACTTCTCTGGTTCCCATCTCTCTCCCACTTTCAACTCCTTCTACCCCATGGACAGCGTGACTGATGAGGAGTCTGTATCCTCTCTCTCTGAACCCTGCACAGAAGAGACCCAACAGAGATGTAATGCTGGAGACTGCATCTCCCCAGGCAGGAGGGTCGGCCCACAGACATGAGCTAGGTTCCCCTGCAGAAGAGCGTGGTACCTCTGGCATGAGCATGGGAAATCATCTGACCACGCACCCAACACCAGATGACTGAGAGTCAGTTTGTAGATTGGGAAAGCTACAAGTGCCTTGGAATTTCCCTTTTCCACCCTTCAGAACCCCAGAGAGCTCATGCTAAAACAACTCACCAGAAATGCAGTAACCTCTCCCAGAGCTCCAGTCTACACAAAATGCAAGCACAGCGCTCCTAGGAAGCCCATATATGGCTGGTCACAGGAAGGGCTGCTTCCGGGTCCATCTTCAGTTTCACAAATGCATTTTCCACATTCTTTTCTTCTCCAGACACCTCTTCCTTCATCCTTTCTCTCTCTTTCTCCATCTCTTCCCTGAGATTTCACTGCCTGTTCCTTTGGATTATTGACTTATGATAGTTACTAAGTCTTTGTCATCCTCAACAAACACTTGATATGTGTTTTCATTTTTCCATACATGTGATGCTGGTAGACTCAAGTTGAAATTCGACTGCTGTTTTGGGGGCATCGGGAGGTGAGTCCTTTAAGAGGTGTGTGGATGGTTAAGAGAGATTAATGTATGTGTGAACCAGCACAGTGACCAAGACTGAATCCCTTCCAAATCCCAGGGATTTGGAAGACTGAAGCAGGAAGATTGGAATTTGAGACCAGCCTAGAAAGCATATCTGTCTCAAAATAAAATAAATAAATAAGTAAAAATGACTGGGGATGCCACTCAGTGGGAGAGCACCACGGGTTCAATCCCCAGTGCTGCAGAGAGGGTGGGGGGATTACTGTCTATTCTTCAGGAGTGCATAATTGCTGTTGCAGGTCTGGATTATTTAATAAGAGCTGGCTGTTATACAGCAAGGCTGCCCCTCAGGTCTTGCCTCTTTCACCCCTGCCAGAGTACACTTCCACTTTCCCATGAGTAGATGCCATATGAGGTTCCACCAGAAGCTGCACAGATGCTAAGGCCAGACTTTTCAATAAACCTGTATTCTTCATAAATCTCCCAGCATCAGGTATTCTGTTATAGCAAGAGAGAATTCTCAAAAAACTTGAAATTGAAAAGAACCAGAGTAATGCCATTTTCTTGTGACCTGACTCTATTGTATGCCTCCTTGTTATCTTTTCCTTTCAGCCTCCTGAAGCTATATCAATGCAGGACCTTCCCTCATCCCTGACTATGGCCCTGATATACAACAAAATGACTCTGAAATGTGTCATCAAACAGTTCTCTCATGTAATCAAACCGTCTGTCTCAACAGGATCTTCCTGACCTACATGTGCCTCAATTGTTCTCTACCCAAAGTTCATAAACTCTGTACTTCTTTTTTTTTTATTGTAAACAAATGGGATACATGTTGATTCTCTGTCTGTACATGGTGTAAAGGTATACCATTTGTGTAATCATAAATTTACATAGGGTAATGTTGTTTGATTCATTCTGCCATTTTTTCCCTTCCCCCCCTCCCCTCCCCCCCCCTCCCCTCCATCTATACAGTCCTTCCTTCCTCCATTCCTGCCCCCCTCCCTAAACCCAACTCCAACCCCAACACTAACCCTTCCCACCCCCCATTATGTGTCATCATCCACTTATTAGAGATATCATTCTTCCTTTGGTTTTTTGAGATTGGCTTACCTCACTTAGCATGATATTCTCCAGTTTCGTCCATTTGCCTGCAAATGCCATAATTTTATCATTCTTTATGCCTGAGTAATATTCCATTGTATATATATACCACAGTTTCTTTATCCATTCATCAATTGAAGGACATCTAGGTTGGTTCCACAATCTGGCTATTGTGAACTGAGCAGCTATGAACATTGATGTGGCTGTATCTCTGTAATATGCTGATTTTAAGTCCTTTGGGTATAGGCCAAGGAGTGGGATAGCTGGGTCAAATGGTGGTTCCATTCTAAGTTTTCCAAGGAATCTCCACACTGCTTTCCAGAGTGGCTGCACTAATTTGCAGCCCCACCAGCAATGTAAGAGTGTACCTTTCTCCCCACATCCTCGCCAACACCTGTTGTTGCTTGTATTCTTGATAATCGCCATTCTAATTGGGGTGAGATGGAATCTTAGGGTGGTTTTGATTTGCATTTCTCTTATTACTAGAGATGTTGAACATTTTTCCATATGTTTGTTGATTGCTTGTATATCTTCTTCTGTGAAGTGTCTATTCATTTCTTTAGCCCATTTGACAATTGGATTATTTACATTCTTGGTGTAGAGTTTTTTGAGTTCTTTATAGATTCTGGAGATTAGCGCTCTATCTGAAGTATCATTGGCAAAGATTTTCTCCCACTCTGTGGGCTCTTTCTTTGCATTGCTGATAGTTTCCTTTGCTGAGAGAAAGCTTTTTAGTTTGAATCTATCCCAGTTATTAATTCTTGCTTTTATTTCTTGTGCTATAGGAGTCCTGTTGAGGAAGTCTGGTCCTAAGCTGACATGTTGAAGCTCTGGACCTACTTTTTCTTCTATAAGATGCAAGGTCTCTGGTCTGATTCCGAGATCCTTAATCCATTTTGAGTTTAGTTTCATGCATGGTGAGAGATATGGGTTTAGTTTCATTCTGTTGCATATGGATTTCCAATTCTCCCAGCACCATTTGTTGAAGAGGCTATCTTTTCTCCATTGCATATTTTTGGCCCCTTTGTCTAGTATGAGAAAATTGTATTTATTTGGGTTTGTGTCCGTGTCCTCTATTCTGTACCATTGATCCACCTTTCTATTTTGGTACCAATACCATGCCATTTTTGTTACTATTGCTTTGTAGTAGAGTTGAAGATCTGGTATTGCGATACCCCCTGCTTCACTCTTTCTGCCAAGGATTGCTTTAGCTATTCTGGGTTTTTTATTCTTCCAGATGAATTTCATAATTGCTTGCTCTATTTCTGTAAGGTACATCATTGGGATTTTAATTGGAATTGCATTTAATCTGTATAGCACTTTTGGTAGTATGGTCATTTTGACAATATTAATTCTTCCTATCCAAGAACATGGGAGATCTTTCCATCTTCTAAGGTTTTCTTTAATTTCTTTCTTTAGTGTTCTGTAGTTCTCATTGTAGAGGTCTTTCACCTCTTTTGTGAGATTGTTTCCCAAATACTTTATTTTTTTCGAAGCTATTGTGAATGGGGTAGCTTTCCTAATTTCTCTTTCTGAAGATTTATCGCTTATGTATGAAAATGCCTTAGATTTATGTGCATTGATCTTATATCCCGCTACTTTACTGAATTCACTTATGAGATCTAAAAGTTTTCTGGTGGAATTTCCTGGTTCCTCTAAGTATACCATCATATCATGAGCAAATAGGGATAGATTGAGTTCTTCTTTTCCTATTCGTATCCCTTTAATTTCTTTGGTCTGTCTAATTGCTCTGGCTAGAGATTCAAGACGATATTGAATAGAAGTGGTGAAAGAGGGCATCCCTGACTTGTTCCAGTTTTTAGAGGGAATGCTTTCAGTTTTTCACCATTTAGAATGATATTAGCCATGGGTTTAGCGTAGATGGCCTTTACAATGTTAAGGAATGTTCCCACTATCCCTATTTTTTCTAGTGTTTTGAGCATGAAGGGGTGCTGTATTTTATCAAATGCTTTTTCTGCATCTATCAAAATAATCATGTGATTCTTGACTTTAAGTCTATTGATATGGTGAATGACATTTATTGATTTCCTGATGTTGAACCAACCTTGCATCCCTGGGATAAAATCCACTTGATCATGGTGCACTATCTTTTTAATATGTTTTTGTATGCGATTTGCTAAAATTTTGTTTAGAATTTTTGTGTCGATGTTCATTAAGGATATTGGTCTGAAATTTTCTTTCCTTGATATTTCTCTGTCTGGTTTAGGAATCAGGGTAATATTGGCTTCATAGAATGAGTTTGGGAGAGTTCCCTCCTCGTCTATTTTCTGGAATACTTTGAGAAGTATTGGAATGAGCTCTTCTTTAAAAGTTTTATAGAACTCGGCTGAGAACCCATCTGGTCCGGGACTTTTCTTTGTTGGAAGGCTTTTGATGACTTCTTCTATTTCATTACTTGAAATTGGTCTATTTAAATTGTGTTTGTCCTCCTCGTTCAGTTTAGGCAATTCATATGTCTCTAGAAACCTGTTGATGTCTTCAAAATTTTCTATTTTGTTGGAGTATAGATTTTCAAAATAGTTTCCAATTATGTTTTGTATTTCAGTCGTGTCTGTTGTGATATTTCCTTGTTCATTCTGAATTTTAGTGATTTGGGTTTTCTCTCATCTTCTCTTAGTGTGGCTAAAGGTTTATCAATTTTGTTTATTTTTTCGAAGAACCAACTATTTATTTTGTCAATTTTTTGTATTGTTTCTGTCATTTCAATTTGATTGATTTCAGCTCTGAGTTTAACTATTTCCTGTCTTCTACTACTGTTGGTGTTGGTCTGTTCTTCTTTTTCTAGGGCTTTGAGCTGTAGTGTTAGGTCATTTATTTTTTGAGTTTTACTTCTTTTATTAAATGTGCTCCATGAAATGAGTCTTCCTCTAAGTACTGCTTTCATAGTGTCCCAGAGATTTTGATATGATGTTTCTTTGTTCTTATTTACCTCTAAGAATTTTTTAATTTCCTTCCTAATATCTTCTGTTATCCATTCATCATATAGTAGCATATTGTTTAATCTCCAGGTGTTGGAGTAGTTTCTGTTTTTTACTCTTTCATTAATTTGTAACTTCAATCCATTATGATCTGATGGAATACAAGGTAGTGTCTCTATCTTCTTGTATTTGCTGACATTGGCTTTGTGGCATAATATATGGTCTATTTTAGAGAAGGATCCATGTGCTGCTGAGAAGAAAGTGTATTCGCTCTTGGTTGGATGGTATATTCTATAAATGTCTGTTAAGTCTAAATTATTGATTGTGTTATTGAGATCTATGGTTTCTTTGTTCAATTTTTGTTTGGAAGATCTGTCCAGTGGTGAGAGAGGCGTGTTAAAATCACCAAGTATTATTTTGTTATGGTCTATTTGGTTTCTAAAATTGAGAAGGATTTGTTTAGCATACATGGATGAGCCACTGTTTGGGGCATAGATGTTTATGATTGTTATAGCTTGCTGATTTATGCTTCCCTTAAGCAATATGAAATGTCCTTCTTTATCCCTTCTGACTAACATTGGCTTGAAGTCCACATTATCTGAAATGAGGATGGATACTGCAGCTTTTTTGCTGAGTCCATGTGCATGGTATGTTTTTCCCCATCCTTTCACCTTTAGTCTATGGGTATCTCTTTCTATGAGGTGAGTCTCTTGCAGGCAACATATTGTTGGATATTTCTTTTTAATCTAATCTGCCAGTCTATGTCTTTTGATTGATGAATTCAGGCCATTAATATTCAGGGTTATTATTGAGATATGATTTGTATTCCTGGTCATTTGGTTCATATTTAAAATTTTTGACACATCTTGGTTCCTCCTTTATTTGACAGTTACTTTAGGATAATTCCTCCCTTTGCTGATTTGCTTCTTTGTTTTTATCTCTTCCTCATGAAATATTTTGCTGAGAATGTTCTGTAATGCTGGCTTTCTTTTTGTAAATTCTTTTAGCTTTTGTTTATCATGGAGTGATTTTATTTCATCGTCAAATTTGAAGGTAAGTTTTGCTGGGTATAAGATTCTTGGTTGGCATCCATTTTCTTTCAGAGCTTGAAAAATGTTGTTCCAGGCCCTTCTAGCTTTTAGGGTCTGGATTGAAAAATCTGCTGATATCCATATTGGTTTCCCCCTGAATGTAATTTGGTTCTTTTCTCTCACAGCCTTTAAAATTCTGTCTTTATTTTGTATGTTAGGTATTTTCATTATAATGTGCCTTGGTGTGGGTTTGTTGTAATTTTGTGTATTTGGAGTCCTATAAGCCTCTTGGACTTGATTTTCCATTTCATTCTTCAGATTTGGGAAATTTTGTGAAATTATTTCATTGAATAGATTGTTCATTCCTTTGGTTTGTTTCTCTAAGCCTTCCTCAATCCCAATAATTCTCAAATTTGGCCTTTTCATGATATCCCATAGTTCGTGGAGATTCTGTTCATGATTTCTCACCATCTTCTCTGTTTGTTCAACTTTGTTTTCGAGGTTAAATATTTTGTCTTCAATATCTGAAGTTCTGTCTTCCAGCTGTTCTATCCTATTGGTTATGCTTTCTATGGAGTTCTTAATTTGGTTTATTGTTTCCTTCATTTCAAGGATTTCTGTTTGGTTTTTTTTTCAATATCTCTAACTCTTTATTGAAATGATCTTTTGCTTCCTGAATTTGCTCTGTTAACTGTCGATTCGTGCGATCATTCAATGCCTGCATTTGCTCTTTCATCTCATCGTTTGCTTCCCTAATCATTTTAATTATGTACATTCTGAACTCCCTTTCTGTCATTTCTTCTGCCATGCTGTCGTTGGATTTTATTGATGTAACATCTAGATTTGTTTGGGGCATTTTCTTCCCTTGTTTTCTCATATTGTTCAGGAATCAGTGGGTCATTAAGATATTGCAGATTTCCTCTATCAACTTATAATGTCCCTGAAGATTGCTAGTATATCCCCTCTTATCCTTCAGTAGCCTGAAGTCTTGGAGGAGGTTGATAATGCAGAGCTCCACGAAGAAGCTGCCTCTCTAGGGGTGGTGACCCTCAGGTGGGGTATATTCCCTACTAGTGGGCAGAGGTGCCTCCACTTGTTGACCAATGGTCATCCAATGGGGAACTAGACTGCGGGCTGAGGCAAGGCCTGTTTGTGCCTGTGTCTCTGGTTTTACCGTCCCTGTGGGAAAACCTCCCCTGGCCGGGAAGACTCACTCGGTGGGGAGGTCTCGCTGGTCAGTTGCCCTCCTAGAGGTTCCCCTCAATCTACAACTACCACCTGGGCTGGGCTGTCTTCCTCTGCAACGATCCCAGGGGCCCAGACCTACGTCCTGGGCCTGGGAGCCTCACCCTTCGCAGGCGAGTCTCCTTAGGCTACCTCTCCTCAGAGAATCTTCCCGCCGCCCTGGAAACTTCGCTCTGCCCCTAGGCATGTCTCTGTGCGGCTCTTCCAGCAAGAAGCCACCTAGCTCCTGGGACCCTGCTCTGCACCAATCACCTGGCTATGCGGCCCCTCCTCTGAGCCACCACCTGGAGCCCCGTACAATAGCTCCGAGACCCAGAGACCCGCCACACACCTCCTCCTCCGGACAGCCGCCCGGTTTCCGAGGCAGTCACTAGGAGTCCAAACAACTCACTTCGGGTCTCCTCTTCCTGCCAACCACCCGTAGCCCTAGGCAGTCACTCCAAGTCCAAGTGACCTGCCCTGTTCCTCCTCCTCCTCCTTGGGGTAGCCCCCCGGGTGTTCAGGAGCGGTGGCTCCGAGACCAAGTGACTTACCACGCTCCTCCTCCAGGCAGGCCACCGGTGTTCAGGCTCGGTCGCTTTGAGTGCAATCAACTCACCACTCGCCTCCTCCTCTGGCAACCGCCTGTGGCTCTGATGCAGTCACTCCTAGACCAAGCGTCCCACCGCTCTCCTCCTCCAGGCAGGCCACCAGTGTTCTGGAGCAGTTGTTCTGAGTTCAAATAGCTCGCCACGCAGCTCCTCCTCTGGCAACTGCCTGTGGTTCTGATGCCGTCACTCCTAGGTCAAGCAACCCGCCGCGCTCCTCCTCTTCCTCCGGGCAACCTCCAGGTGTTCAGGAGCGCTCGCTCTGAGTTCAAACAGTTCACCATGCAGCTCCTCCTCTGGCGACTGCCTGTGGCTCTGATGCAATCACTCCTAGACCAAGCGTCCCGCCGCGCTCCTCCAATTCCTCCGGGCAGTCCCCCGGTGTTCAGGAGCGCTCGCTCTGAGTTCAAACAGCTCACCACCCAGCTCCTCCTCTGGCAATCACCTGTGGCTCTGATGCAGTCACTCCTAGACCAAGTGACCCACTGCACTTCTCCTCTTCCTCCTGGCAACCCTCTGGTGTTCAGAAGCGGTCATTCTGGGTCTAAACAGCTCGCCACGCAGCTCCTCCTCAGGCAGCCGCCCGGAGCCCCAGTGGTTGCTCGAGTCCAAGTGCTGTGCTGAACCGCCTCCTCTATGATGATCCCAGTTGTCCATGTTTACCGCTCCAGTGGGGGGAGGGGCGTCTCGCCGAGCAACTCCACTTCACAAATTCCCTGCGTTCCGGGGCTACCGCCCCATCCGGGACACCTCCCCAACAGGAGAGACTCACCCGGCGGCTTTGAGTTGGTCCCAAGTCTCTCACTATCTCCTCCTTTGAATCTTGCATCCTGGAGCAACGTGAAATGCAGCTGCCCTCTAGTCCGCCATCTTGGCCCGCCCCCTAAACTCTGTACTTCTAAAGTTCAGGTGCCAGGAGTTCTTTGAGGCATTAGCCTGCTCCCAGGTACCACTTGCCTGGCATGCTCCTTAAAGAACACTGTCTCCTGTTCAGTTTGTCTCAGTATGTGGGGCCATTCTCATGCACTCCATAACATTTAGAGACCCCAGTGGGAATGGGGGTTGCAAGGTCACCCCATGCCCTGGGACTCAACTTCACTCAGGACCTTCCCAGTCAGTGAGGAAGATGAATGGGTGGTGCCCCCTGATGAAATCCCAGTGTTCCATCCCTCTCACTGAGTCTGGACTGATTGCTTTATTCCTGGACACCAAAAGGATCAGGTCCTTCTAACCATTGTAGGGTGTTTGGGTTGGGAAGGGAGCTCCTGATGAGGAATGCCAATAGTGGCAGGGGTGAAAAGGGAAGACCCGAGGGGCAGCCTTGCTGTATAACAGCCAGCTCTTATTAACTAATCCAGACCTGCAACAACAATTATGCACTCCTGAAGAATAGCCAGTAATCCCCCCACCCTCTCTGCAGCACTGGGGATTGAACCCGTGCTATATTGAATATTGGGATGCCAATAGTGGAGGATTTGGGTTTTCTGACTCCCTTGGGAAATTTGGTTTGCTTTGGTTTTGCCTGGCTGCTTGCTGCTGGACTGTGCAACATGCTGTATTGTTGCATGAATGACTGAACAAGTTCTGGGTAGATAATTTGCTTAAAAATGTCTCTTTTTCAATGTCTTTGTCCTCTCTGGTCTCTCTGTTAGTGGTTCAGAGGAAAGGAAAGCTGGACTGTCCACAGAGCTCACTTTGGTTTAGTGGACACAGGAAGTCAACCTGGGGTATTCCCTGCAGGGACTGGTTCCCTGCCCTCCTCGCCTGTATGTAAGCAGTGTGGGCCTCTTTCTGGGGTAATATTGACAGTTCCAGTAAACTCCTCCTCTAAATCTTGTCTTTAATTCTGTCCTCTGAGTTTGTCTGATATTTGTCCTGTCCCTTGTCTGTAGATGTCCCAAATGTCCCTATTTCCCCTGGCTGCTGGTGCCTGGGTAGTGGAGGCACAGGTGGCTGTTAAGATGGGAAATTTCCAGCCTCTGGATCCACCCCCTCTGGCTTGGAGCACTGTCTACTGCCTAGTGCTGGTGGCCTAGGCTGGGGCACCACACAGAACCCCAGGGAGGTGGCACCAAGGGGATTCCCCTGCAGCCTCCCTGGCCTGCCAGTTCAGGGCATGTAGCACTGCTAACCACCAAGGTTCAAGCACCCCATGTACCAGGAACCACAAGGCTGCAGCTGCTCCTCTGCAGGAAGCACCCAGCCTGGCAGCAGTGGGGCTGAGGGCAGAGTCCCAGGCCATGGACCACCCAGGACAAGTGGTTGAGGACAAATGCTCCACATACAAACCAGCTGGGATATAGAAAAATGGCCATAGAACCTGGTCTCTGCCCTGCCTTCCAGTTCCTTTTGCCCCTGGGGGAGTGGAGACTGCTGGTCACACAGGATGTGGCAGTAGGTTCTAGCACTGTTAGTTTATTACCTGGTGACAGGAGAACCTTTTAAGTTCTGACAAGACATCCCATTTGGCCAGAGATATTCATCACTGGGGCAAAAAGAGATTTTGCTAAAATAGCATCCCATCAGTGTGCAGCCCTCTCCTGGGATGAAATGTGTTGAGTAAATTAAATACACAGAAAACATTCATAAGGTCTGTTTCAGAATATAAATTTAAGAAAGAGTCCAAAAGTTTCAACTGTGTTTCATTTAGAGTACTGTCAGTTACATAAAGTATTACATCTTATTAAAAGGGAGTAATTGTGTTAAAATCACCTAGTATTATTGTGTTGTCATGTATTTGATTTCTGGTATTGAGAAGGATTTGTTTGACATACATGGATGAGCCAATGTTTGGGGCATACATATTTATGATTCTTATGTCTTGCTGACTTATGCTTCCCTTAAGCAGTATGTAATGTCCTTCTTTATCCCTTCTGACTAGTTTTGGTTTGAAGTCCACATTATCTGAAATGAGGATCGATACTCCAGCTTTTTTGCTGTGTCCATGTGCATGGTATGTTTTTTCCCATCTTTTCACCTTTAGTGTGTGGGTATCTCTTTCTATGAGATGAATCTCTTGCAGGCAGAATATTGTTGGATTTTCTTTTTAATCCAATCTGCCAGTCTATGTCTTTTGATTGATGAGTTCAGGCCATTAACATTCAGGGTTATTATTGTCATATGATTTGTATTCCCAGTCATTTGACTCCTTTTTGTTTTTTGACATGATTTGGTTTCTCCGATTTTTGGCTTTTCTTTTAGGCTAGTACCTCCCGTTGCTGATTTGCATCATTGTTTTTCATCTCTTCCTCATGGAATATTTTGCTGAGAATGTTCTGTATTGCCGGCTTTCTTTTTGTAAATTCCTTTAGCTTTTGCATAGATCTTCCAAACAAAAATTGAATAAAGAAAACATAGATCTCAATTACACAATCAACAATTTAGACTTAACTGACATATATAGAATATACCATCCAACAAAGAATGAATACACTTTCTTCTCAGCAGGACATGGATCCTTCTCTAAAATAGACCATATTTTATGCCACAAAGCTACTGTTAGCAAATACAAGAAGATAGAGATACTACCTTGTGTTCTATCAGATCATAATGGATTGAAATTAGAAATAAATGAGAGAATAAAACACAGAAACTTCTCCAATAAGTGGAGATTAAATCATACACTATTATATGATAAATGGATAACAGAAGACATCAGAAGGGAAATAAAGAAAATTCTTAGAAGTAAACCAGAACAAAGACACATCATATCAAATTCTCTGGGACACTGTGAAAGCAGTACTTAGAGGAAGATTTATTTCATGGGGTGAATTCAACAAAAGAAGTAGAAATCAACAAATAAATGAATTAACACCACAGCTCAAAGTCCTAGAAAAGAAGAGCAGACCAACACCAAAAGTAGTACAAGACAGGAAATAGTTAAAATCAGAGCCGAAATCAACAATATTGAAACAAAAGAAACAATTAACAAAATAAATAGTGGGTTCTTTGAAAAAATAAACAAAATTGATAAACCCTTAGCCACACTAAGAAAGAGAAAGAGGGAGAAAACTCAAATTACTAAAATTCGGAATGAACAAGGAAATATCACAACAGACATGATTGAAATACAAAACATAATTAGAAGCTATTATGAAAATCTATATTCCAACAAAAAGAAAACCTCGAAGACGTCAACAAGTTTCTAGAGACATATGAATTGCCTAAACTGAATGAAGAGGATATACACAACTTAAATAAATCAATTTCAAGCAATGAATTAGAAGAGGTCATCAAAAGCCTACCAACAAAGAAAAGTCCAAGCCAGATGGGTTCTCAGCCAAGTTCTACAAAACCTTTAAAGAAGAGCTCATTCCAATACTCCACAAACTATTCCATGAAATAGAAGAGGAGGGAACCCACCCAAACTCATTCTATGAAGCCAATATCACCCTGATACCTAAACCAGACAGAGACACATTGAGGAAAGAAAATTTCAGACCAATATCCTTAATGAACATCGATGCAAAAATTCTCCACAAAATTTTAGCAAATCGCATACAAAAATATATTAAAATGATAGTGCACCACGATCAAGTGGGTTTTATCCCAGGGATGCAAGGTTGGTTCAACATCCAGAAATCAATAAATGTCATTCACCATATCAACAGACTTAAAGTTAAGAATCACATGATTATTTCAATAGATGAAGAAAAAGCATTCGATAAAATATATCATCCCTTCATGCTCAAAACAGTAGAAAAAATTGGGGTAGTGGGAACATTCCTTAACATTGTAAAGGCCATCTCTGCTAAGCCCATGGCCAATATCATTCTAAATGGTGAAAAACTGAAAGCATTCCCCCTAAAAACTGGAACAAGGCAGCGATGCCCTCTTTCACCACTTCTATTCAACATCGTTCTTGAAACTCTAGCCAGAGCAATTAGACAAACCAAAGAAATTAAAGGGATGCGAATTGGAAAAGAAGAACTCAAACTATCCCTGTTTCCTGATGACATGATTATATATTTAGAGGAACCCGGAAATTCCACCAGAATACTTTCAGAACTCATAAGTAAATTCAGTAAAATAGCAGGTTACAAGATCAATGCTCATAAATCCAATGCATTTTTATACATAAGTGATGAATATTCAGAAAGAGATGTTAGGAAAACTACCCCATTCACAGTAGCCTCGAAAAAAATAAAATACTTGGGAATCAATCTCATAAAAGAGGTGAAAGATCTCTACAATGAGAACTACAGAACACTAAAGAAAAAAATTAAAGAAAACCTTAGAAGATGGAAAGATCTCCCATGTTCTTGGATAGGCAGAATAAATATTGTCAAAATGGCCATACTACCAAAAGTACTATACAGATTCAATGCATTTCCAATTAGAATCCCAATGATGTACCTTACAGAAATAGAGCAAGCAATGAAGTTCATCTGGAAGAATAAGAAACCCAGAATAGTTAAAGCAATCCTCAGTAGAAAGAGTGAAGCAGGAGGTATCGCAATACAAGATCTTCAACTCTACTACAAAGCAATAGTAACAAAAATGGCATGGTATTGTTACCAAAATAGACAGGTAGATCAAGGGTACAGAATAGAGGACATGGACACAAACCCAAATAAGTACAATTTTCTCATACTAGACATAGAGACCAAAAATATGTAATGGAGTAAAGATAGCCTCTTCAACAAATGATGTTGGGAAAACTGGAAAACCATATGCAACAGAATGAAATTAAATCCCTATATCTCACCCTGCACAAAAATCAACTCAAAATGGATCAAGGACCTCGGAATCAGACCAGAGACCCTGCGTCTTATGGAAGAAAAAGTAGGTCCAAATCTTCAACTTGTTGACTTAGGATCAAACTTCCTTAACAGGACTCCCTAGCAGAAGAAATAAAAGCAAGAATCAACAACTGGGATAGATTCAAACTAAAAAGATTTCTCTCAGCAAAGGAAATGATCAGTAATGTAAAGAGAGAGCCTACAGAGTGGGAGAAAATCTTTGCCACTCATACTTCAGTTAGAATGCTAATATCCAGAATATATAAAGAACACAAAAAACTCTACACAAAGAATACAAATAACCCAATCAACTAATGGGCTAAGGATATGAACAGACACTTCACAGAAGAAGATCAACAAGCTATCAACAGATATATGAAAAAATGTTGAACATCTCTAGTAATAAGAGAAATGCAAATCAAAACTACCCTAAGATTCCATCTCACTCCAATTAGAATGGCGATTATCAAGAACACAAGCAATGATAGGTGTTGGCGAGGATGTGGGAAAAAAGGTACACTCATACATTGCTGGTGGGGTTGTAAATTAGTGCAGCAACTCTGGAAAGCAGTATGAAGATTCCTCAGAAAGCTTGGAATGGAACCACCATTTGACCCAGCTATCCCACTCCTCGGCCTATACCCAAAGAACTTAAAATCAGCATACTACAGAGATACAGCCACATCAATGTTCATAGCTGCTCAATTCACAATAGCCAGATTGTGGAACCAACCTAGATGTCCTTCAGTTGATGAATGGATAAAGAAATTGTGGTATATATATACAATGGAATATTGTATATATATATTTTATATATATATATATATATATATATAAAGAATGATAAAATTATGGCATTTGGGGGCAAATGGGTGTAATTGGAGAATATCATTCTAAGTGAGATAAGCCAATCTTAAAAAACTATAGGACATATGATCTCGCTGATAAGCGATTGATGACATATAATGGGGGGTGGGTTGGGTTAGTGTTAGGGTTAGGGTTAGGTTTATGGTTAGGGTTAAGGAGGGGGCAAGAATGGAGGAAGGAAGGACTGTATAGAGGGAAAAGAGGGGTGGGAGGAGCGGGGGGAAGGGAAAAAATAACAGAATGAATCAAACAACATTACCCTATGTAAATTTATGATTACACAAATGGTATGCCTATACGCCATGTACAGAGAAACACCATGTATCCCATTTGTTTACAATAAAAATAAGTAACCACTTATAAAAAAATAAAATAAAATAAAATAAAATAGAATAAAATGGAGTAATTGGTCTCAGTTTAAATTTATAAAGATTGTTTTCAAATTATAAATTTAAAAGAAGAGATATAAGGAGGTTTGTGATGGGAATTAGATGGAAGGCTTGTGACAAAAAATTCTGAGTAAGTGAAAGAGGTCTGAGTAAGTAAAGTGTAAATTTTGAAAAGTTTGTGTTTGTTATTAAATTGACTATAATTAGCACAGTTAAATTTATTTAATGTTTAATATACTGATATGAAACTAAATCTAAAACATTGATATGCTCCTATCAGAATAATTTTTTGTATTTGGCAGGTTTTATTACTTGGGGAAACTGAATCTAAAAGAATTAAGTTGTGTTCCTGTTCTACAATCTTAAATGATTACGTTGTAACTGGTTAAACAAACGTGTTATTCAGGTTAGAACAATATTGTTTACACCCAAAATATATGTGACTAGGTACAGGTATGCATCTGAGAACTATATCTAAGCCTTGTCTAGGTGTTACGTAAAAGTTTAAAGACATCTTTTATCTTTGACTAAGTCAATTTCTGATCATGAACAATGTTTACTAAATTTATAAGAGATTTAAGACTATTCTTTGATTTGTATTAACCCATAAAGACCTGTGATTATTGTTACCATACACTCTGAATTATAAATTGTACTTTAAAAAGTTAAATTTATTTAAATATAAAGCTTAGAAAAATACTTTGCCAAGCTGGTGTTCTCCAAACTAAAATTATGTGTAACGAAAGTTTTAGATTTGTACTAACATAAAAAATTTGGTTCATATTTATTCGAGTCATTCGATGTTTTATACCTGGATAAAGGAACCTGTTTTCAAGAAGTTATATATGCAATTTTGTGTTATTTTTTTGTAAGTGCAAAGATGGGAAGTAGACTTCAGTGGATTCAGAGAAGCCTTTATTCCTTTGCATATTCACATGTCATTGAGAGCCATTTTCCAGATGGGAAAAATGGCCCTCGGTTTCAGAGGGGATTTTGGTTTTATAGGGTACAATGATGTAATCATTTGGAGCTGTGTACATGCAGTCTTGACACTCAGGGCTAGTTGAACAGGTTAAAACTTTTATTTAGGAAGGTAGTTGTAAAAGGGTTGAAACTCAGTGTTGTCTGGGAAGATAAGGGTCCAGATCCCAGGGATGCGTACTCAATTCTTGCCCATTGGTATTTGCTGTGGTTCCATTTAGGACTACTAAGCCATGGGGGAAGGTCATGGTTTATGGCCCAGCATTCAATATCTTCCCCTTTCCCCCCTGGCCCATTGTTCCTTTGCTAGTTTCCCATCCCTCCTCCTGAGAAGTACCTCTCTCCATTTTTCTTTGGGGGCTATGTTGCAGGAATATTATTTTCCATAACACTTCATTACAAACTCTGAAATGGAAGAAAGAATTGGTGTGCTGAGTCAGATATGGCTGCTTCCAGGTGAGAAGGGTTCCTTCTTTCAGAGTGCTGGAACCCAGCATGGAGACCCTGGTGGGGAAGGGGACCTTGAGGTCATCATAGTTGGAGTCCTCCTTTTGTGGTTTTAGAAAGTCAGGCTGAGACTGTGGGAGAGTGTGTTCTAGGAGGCAGTTTGAGTTGGCCAGGTTACCACATTAAGAAACTGCTTCTGACCAAAGTTAAGAATAGGAAGAAGAAAGGTTATTATAAGAAAGGTGAGCATTAATTAATTTGTGAGTGCTAGGAAAACAATTTTCCTGTGTTAAAACAGGACATGTTTTCTAAAATGCCAGGAATCATACACCTCAAGAACATATAAGGTAATGCCTTTCTTTCTGGAGGAGGAGTCCATGCTCCCTGTCCCACTGTCTCCTCTTTGGTTTCCTAACTCAGAGGCAATGGATGGAGCCTCTGGTCCTTTGGCAATTGGTCCACAGCTGCACCAGGGTGACATTAGGTCTTTATCTATTTTCCTTTCCTCCACTCCTGCTGCTGGTAAGTCTAGCACAGCTCTTTTCTGGACACTCAGAAAGGTCCTTCAGTTTTGCTGGGTCACGACTCCTGCTTTCTGCCAGGATCTCTCCATCTCCCCAGACCCAAGCTCACTTATGGTACTGGTCGAAGGAGCTGCCTATGTGTGGTGGGTAACATTGACACCAGGGCATCATAAGTGGACAGAGGGACCTTGTGTGACCCTGCATCCCTCATCCTGGCAGGGGAAGTGTGTACTCTGGTCCTGGGAGGGCTGCGCATCAATAGCAGGTCTCACTCCAGGTCCTGCCCACAGCCCTGTGGTTACCACGCACAGGCAGGTGCGCAAGGCCTAGGAAGACCTCCTGGATTTGGCCACATACTGTGAGTGACAAGAAGCAGTCAAGCTAGTCATGACCCCACTGTCATCAGGGGTGCTGCATGAGGACTCTGGTGTCAGGCAGATGGGTAGTCACTGAAGTCACGGAGACAATTCCAGGCATTCCACATCATCGGGGCAGCTCCAGTGTCCCTCAGGCAGGGTGACCACACAGGCACTTGCTTTCATTCTTTGCCTGAACTTGGCACCCCATCCCATTGGTTCTGGGGCAGGGTCCCCTGGGGGATATGAACACCCCTCCTGGTGGGAGCAGATCAGGAAGCCCCTCAGGCAGTTGACTGGGGATTTCATTTGTGGACCATTAGTGGTCCAGCTTCCTCCATGTCTTCATCTGCCACCTCCACTTCTGAGACACTTGAACTAGTGGACTCCCTGTGCTGTTTCCACGTCCGAGGATCCCTGTTCTCACTAGTCGTCACCACCCTAGAGCAGGCTCTGGGCTGCACGTCTCCTCAGGTTAGCTTGTGGGCATGCCTTGAAGTGCACATGCTCCTCTGTAGGTTCTGAACAGGCGTCTCCCTCAGTTCTGACTCTTCCTGTACCAGGTGCAGTAACAAGTGGCTAACTCCAGGTCTGTGGCTAAGCTTAAGGATACAGTGGGCCTTGCCAACCCTGCAGCGGTGACCACTTTGGATGCTGCTTCCTACACTTGTAGTTCAGAGTGTCCCTGTGCTCACACTGTGGTCCCCACCCCTCCAATAGTGAAGCCACCTCAAACCACATCCAGGCTCCTGTCCAGCCCAGATTGTCCCACAAAGCCCATGTCCCTTCTGTCTCCTGACTCAACCAGTCTCTCTCTGGGATCCTGCCCAGAGATCCTGTGCCAATTGTTCAATCCCAGGCTGCAAAGGACCCAGGGTACTGTTTTTCAATCCCAAAAAAGAACTTGGAAGAGTACTTGGAGAGGTTTTGGCAGAAATTCCTCCACCCATCAAGAATGCTGAGTATGACAAGGGGAGACTGAGGCAGTCAACAAACTCAGAGGCCACATTCTCTTACTGCACATCTTCAAACTACAGAGAGTCCCTACACTCAGAAAAATGTGTTGCATGAGCCCCACCAAGTCCACAGTCAAGGGCGTTGACCTCCCAGCAGGATTCCAGTTGAGGAAGGAGATAATGACATGAAGAACCTTACAGTAAGTACCAGGACTGCGGGTCTGCCAAGACTACCCCAGGCCTGAGTCCAAACTGCATCTAATTTTTTTCTTTTCTTCTGTTATTGGGGATTGAACCCAGGGACATCTCCAGCCCTTTGTTTTTTTTATTTTGGGACAGGGTCAGTTGCTGAGACTGGTCTAGCACTTTGGATCCTTCTGCCCCAGCCTCCCAAGTCACTGGGATTACAGGTGTGAGAAGCTGTGTCTGGTTTACATCTCCTTTAAAAACACAAACCTGTTTGTTTTTATTCCTTCCTTTCCTTTCTTCTTTTGTCTCACTCTGTTTCCCAGGCTGGCCTCCAACTCCTGGACTCAAGGGATCCTCCTGTCTCAGCCTCTAGTCTGGGACTAGTTGCTAAAAGCAATGTTTTTAAGGCTGTCTTGTTGTCTGGGAAACAAGGTTCTGGAAGCTATTGTGTGAGGGTGCAGAACAGATAGAAACCTTAGAGCACATGACAACAGCCAAGAGTCAGCTGGTGGGATCAGGCAATATTTTCTTATTATTAATTTTATCTTTTACAAATTTTATTTATTCATATTAATTATAATTGATATGTTGCAATCTGTTATAAATTTTAATATATTACCACTAGGTGCAACAGTGCGTGCCTGTAATCCTAGTAATATAGGAGGCTGAGGCAAGAAGATCACATGTTTGAGGCCAGCCTAAGTAACTTAGTGAGACCGTGTCTCAAAATAAAAATTGTGTACAATGAATCAAAATGCAGTCTGTAAAAAATTTTTAAAAATAGTTAAGAAAAGAAAAATAAAAAGGTTTTGGGATGTAGCTCAGTGGTAGAGCACCCCTGAGTTCAATCCCCAGTGCCACTAAAAAGAATAAAATTATTTTAGTATAATATTAGAATATCACTTCCCAAATCTAAGAAACCTATAATCTCATTTTCTAAAATTGAGGGTTTTTTTTCCCTATGAATATGTATATGTGTAACTCTTTACTTAAAAGAAAAAATGCTGCCTTTTCTATGTTGTTTTATTGTGTTGTTTTCCCACTCAGAAAATACATCATTTTCCCATGTGTACTTGTGAGATTTTCATTCTGGTGACCAAAATACCTGACATAAACAACTTAAGGGAGGAAAAGTTAATTTTGGCTTTGGCTTCAGAGACCTCAGCCCAGGGTCGACTGCTCTAAGGAAGAAACCTCATGGCATAAGGGCACGGTGGAGGAAAGCATATGGAAACAGGGAAGGAGAAAGAGAGAGAGAGAGAGAGAGGGAGGGAGGGAGAGAGGAGGGGGAGTGAATGCTCCCCATTTTGTAAGTACTCATAAGTTGAGGCACCATAATTATCAAACATCACCCCAGTTGGAGCACCAGATGGGGCTTTTCTCCAAACACTTCTCCTTCCTTGAGTTTCTGCTTCTCCTTCTGGTGGAGGTGCCCCTTCTCCTGAAACTGCCCTGAGGCTTCTGAGCTGCCTGATGGATCTTGTGTTTTGGATCAGGTCAGGTACTGTGTGTGGGGCTTGCATCTGAGGTTTTTGCCCCAAGGTCATCTCCTTCCCCAGTCTCATGTTTATCTGCTCATGTCCAAGACATCCTGATGGGGTCCAGTACACAGGGAAGTCACCCCTATGGGTCTTCCCAGCGAGTCAGTGAGGTTCCTTCTGACCCAGGAGTGAGCATGTTATTGAGGGGCTTCCCTGTGAGTCTGCTGCACATCCTGGGTTGTTCCCTGTGCCACCTCCACCCTGCTGGGTTGAAGGGAACAAGGTCCTCTGTGGCCTGTTGTAATCAGGTGCTCATACAGTCCCTATATTAAAAGGGGGCAAGTTGCAAGGATCAGGAGAAAGAGATGAAAAAGAGAAAGGGTGACTTCATATGAGGGAGGAGTGGCAGGAGGAAAAAAGAATTCTAGCAAAAAAAAATGTTCTGACAAGAGTTTTTGAAACAAAGGATATCCAAATTAAAGAGCTCAGGGTAAACCAATAACTGTCATTCAAACAAAATAAATTTCCAATAAGACTGTGGTTCCTAGCCATCAGAGCACTGTTGCTCCTAGATGAAGGTTTCTGAGCAGTATTCCTCAACATTGGGCTGCATGGTTTGTGGAGTCCCGCCCCAGACTTAACTAAATTCTCCAAGAGTCACCTGTTTCTGCACCCCCAGGGGGAGCAGTTAAGTCTCTTTCTGGTGGATTCCTATCTGGGGACTCTGAGGAAGGCTAGATGCAGCGTTACTTCCTGAGTCCGGGACTGTGGCAAGATGTCGCCCAAACCTTCAGGTCAGAAATCAGGAATGGCCACTTGTCATTGTCTTTGGCATCTTACCTGTTCTCTGTTTGTTCATCTTTTTCTGTTTTTTGTTGCCCTTGAGTGTGGACATGGTCAGTCTCCCTCATGTTCATCATGTACCCCCTTCAATCACATTGACCAATTTCCAGGAATTCCTGACAAGGGCTGCTGACTTCAGGACCTGGTATGACATCTTTTCTCTCTCTAAATTCTGCCAAGGAGAATGACCAACATTTGAGGTCAGATGGCTCCCTCAGGGGACCACCAAGTTGTCTTTGGGCAGCCTGGACATCCTGAAAAAAGTGTCTTATATTCAAATTTGGAAAAAAATGGTTAAAAAGGTTTTTAACCATGTTCACTAAAGCTTACATTGAAATGTAAACTGCTGCCAACAGGAACTCCCAACTATTGGAGTTGGTTCACCAAAATGCCAGGCTAAAATTTTGATAATCGCTGTCCAGTTGATCAGAAAATCCAGTTTGGAACAAGACCCCAGCCAGAGAGGGCTCTCCCAGGAGCCCAATGGAAGCAGCTCCCTTGCTGTCTCCTTGGGAAACTCCTTCAGGGAGGGATGGGGCATGGTCTTTGCCTATATTCTCTTAATTCTTTTCATCTCTGATGAGCAGGACCACATCAGGATGGAGGCCAGAAAGACTTTTAAAATTCTATTTTTTTAGTTCTTCATTTTGATCTGATGGGCCTAGGTTAATTTTTTGATCAGACCTATTTTATTCAACTATAAAGTCTTTCTAATGTTCTGTTTGTTCAGAGACCAATGAGCAAGGGTTAATTCTCAATCTAAAGGGTTTTCAAAAATAAGCTACTAGCCCTTTGTCTGTTTATTTTTTGTATCTATACACTGGTGTATTGTCATGTCTACATATGTTTGGTACCAAAATTGATATATGAGCCCCTAAATTAAAATTTTAAAAATGGATCCAAATGCCTTTGATTCAAATGATTTAAAAGGTTTTTAAGTTGTGTAAACAAAAGTATGGTTTCAATATATGAACAGTTTTGATTCTAGGTGATCAAAAATAATTTTATTTTTATGAAATTTCTAATATCCATTGTTTTTAGACTTTCTTCGACAATGGAGAAATGACTGATGCTGCTCAATACCCTTCTCTGATATCTTGGTTTAAAAAAAAAACTAAATTAGATTTGGTATATATGGGATTGATCAAGGAAGTTTGTTAGAGACATCTGATTGGTTTACAGAGTTAAAATGATAACTCCTAAATATAACATCAGGTACTCTTAGCTCCTTAAATTCCATGGAGTAACATACTTAAAACATTATTGGTGTTTCCATAAATTAGTAAATTAAAAAAGTATATAATTACTTTGTGTCATCACTAAAAACAATGTTACTAAAAGCCTCAACAAGTATAATTCTATATAAATGGTCAAATTTTTCAACTACATTTTAAATAAAGTTCTATAAATAACATAAAATATTTCATCTTATTAAAATGAAATGATTCATCTAAATTCAGAAATTTACAAGGGTTGTTTCAGAGTACATTTTTTTAAAAAGGGGGATCAAAGACTAAAAAATTAAAAGATTCTTGACATAAAAATATATTTAGTAAAAGAAAAAATGTTTCTAGGTAAAACAGTCTTCATGTGATAAAATAACTAAGTAAACAACACAGGGTCTAATAAGTGATTAAAAATGTAAATTAAGGAAGGAGATCCAAGATGGTGGACTAGCAGGTTATTGCATCTCCTGTTGCTCCAGAACTCAGGATTCAATAAGGGGAGATAATGAGAGACTCGGAAAAACATAGAGCCGTGAGGTGAGTCTCTCCCACCAGGTGAAGCCCTGCCTGGGTGGCAGGCTGGGACAGTGGGCTTCTCAGAGCAGGGCGGGGGAGCGAGAGACTTCCCCAAGCAGCCCTGCTCTCTCCAGCGGCAGGTGTGATCCACAGCCAGCTTCTAGGAGCAGGCCGGCTCAGTGAGAGTTTTTCCACACAGAGTCAACCCCAAGGCCCAGACCCAGCTGTGGGGGCCCCGGCCCGCAGGGGGCTTCTGGGGCCAAGGCAGGGCAGTGAGAGGTTTTCCCGGGCAGCCCGGCTCCCTCAGGCGGCAGGTGGGGTGCACATCCAGCTTCTTGGAGTGAAGAAGCGGTGGGCCCCAGCCTGCAGGAGGCTTCTCGGACCAAGGCAGTACAGGGAGAGGCTTTCCCCCGAGCAGCCCAGCCCCCTCAGGCAGGGGCAGGCCCTGTCAATAGCCAGCTTCTAGAGCAGGCCTGCACAGTGAGAGGATTTCCACTCAGAACCAGCCCCCAGCCCTGGAACCAGTAGCAGGCTAGGGCAGCTTTCTTTGGAAGCACTGCATTATCAAGTTCCTCCAAGATGCCAGGCTACTGAAGGCTGAGAGTGGATATACTGGAAAGCTGCAGGGACACTATAAACCAATAGAGTAAATCTGCATTATCTCAGAGTCCCACTGATATGTGAACAATATGAGAATAAAAGGGAAGAAAATGTCCCAAACAACCCTAGATACTATGTCAATAAAACCCAATGATAGCACAGCAGAAGAAATGTCAGAAAGGGAGTTCAGAACATACATACTTGAAACAATCAGGGAAGCAAATGAGGAGATGAAAGAGCAAATGCAGGCATTGAAGGGAGAGATGAAAGAGCAAATGCAGGCATTAAATGAACCCACCAATCAACAGTTAAAAGAGCAAATACAGGAAGCAAAAGATCATTTCAATAAAGAGTTAGAGATACTGAAAAAAAAAACAAACAAACAGAAATCCTTGAAATGAAGGAAACAATAAACCAAGTTAAAAACTCCATAGAAAGCATAACCAATGGGATAGAACACCTGGAAGACAGAAACTAAGACATTGAAGACAAAATATTTAATCTTGAAACAAAATTGACCAAACAGAGAAGATGGCAAGAAATCATGAACAGAATCTACAAGAATTATGGGATATCATGAAAAGGCCAAATTTAAGAATTATTGAGATTGAGGAAGGCTTAGAGAAACAAACCAAAGGAATGAACAATCTATTCAATGAAATAATATCAGAAAATTTCCCAAATCTGAAGAATGAAAAGGAAAACCAGGTACAAGAGGCTTAGAGGACTCCAAATATACAAAATTACAACAGACCCACACCAAGGCACGTTATTATGAAAATACCTAACATACAAAATAAAGACAATTTTAAAGGCTGTGAGAGAAAAGAATCAAATTCCATTCAGGGGGAAACCAATAAGAATATCAGCAGATTTTTCAATCCAGACCCTAAAAGCTAGAAGGACCTAGAACGACATTTACCAAGCCCTGAAAAAAAATGGATGCCAACTAAGAATCATATACCAAGCAAAACTTACCTTCAGATTTGACGACAAAATAAAATCCTTCCATGATAAACAACAGCTAAAAGAATTTACATAAAGAAAACTGGCATTACAGAACATTCTCAGCAAAATATTCCATGAGGAAGAGATGAAAAACAACGATGCAAATCAGCAATGGGAGGAACTAGCATAAAGGAATAGCCAAATAAAGGAGAAACCAAATCATGTCAAAAAACAAAAATGAGTCAAATGACTGGGAATACAAATCATATCACAAAAATAACCCTGAATGTTAATGGCCTGAACTCATCAATCAAAAGACATAGACTGGCAGATTGGATTAAAAAGAAAAATCCAACAATATGTTGCCTGCAAGAGACTCATCTCATAGAAAGAGATACCCACACACTAAAGGTGAAAGGATGGGAAAAAACATACCATGCACATGGACACAGCAAAAGAGCTGGAGTATCCATCCTCATTTCAGATAATGTGGACTTCAAGCCAAAACTAGTCAGAAGCGATAAAGAAGGACATTATATACTGCTTAAGGGAAGCATAAATCAGCAAGACATAACAATCATAAATATCTATGCCCCGAACATTGGCTCATCCACGTACGTCAAACAATCCTTCTCCATACCAGAAACCAAATAGACCACAACACAATAATACTAGGCAATTTAACACACCTCTCTCACCACTGGATAGATCTTCCAAGCAAAAATTGAATATAGAAACCATAGATCTCAATAACACAATCAACAATATAGACTTAACGGACATATATAGAATATACCATCCCACAAAGAGCGAATATACTTTCTTCTCAGCACCACACGGATCCTTCTCTGAGATAGACCATATTTTATGCCACAAAGCTACTTTTAGCAAATACAAGAAGATAGAGATACCACCTTGTGTTCTCTCAGATCTTAATGGATTGAAATTAGAAATAAATGACAGAATAAAAAACAGAAACTTCTCCAATAACTGGAGATTAAATAATACACTATTATATGATGAATGGTTAACAGAAGACATCAGGAGGGAAATAAAAAAATTATTAGAAATAAACAAAAAGAAAGACACATCATATCAAAATCTCTGGGACAATATGAAAGTAGTATTTAGAGGAAGATTTATTTCATGGGGCACATTCAAAAAAAGAAGTAGAAATCAACAAATAAACAACTTAACACTACAGCTCAAAGCCCTAGAAAGGCTTCTGGTATTGGTCCTAGAAGACCAATACCAAAAGTAGTAGAAGACAGGAAATAGCTAAAATCAGAGCTGAAATGAACAAAATTAAAACAAAAGAAACAATCGAAAAAATTAACAAAATAGTTGGTTCTTTGAAAAAATAAAATTGATAAACCCTTAGCCACACTAAGAAAGAGAAAGAGAGAGTAAACTCAAATTACTAAAATTCAGAACGAACAAGGAAATATCACTAGAGACATGAGTGAAATAAAAAACATAAATAGAAGCTATTTTGAAAATCTATACTCCAACAAAACAGAAAACCTCGAAGATATCAACAAGTTTCTAGAGACATATGAATTACCAAAACTGAACCAGGAGGACATACACAACTTAAATAAATCAATTTCAAGCAATGAAGTAGAAGAGGTCATCAAAAACCTACCTACCAAGAAAGAAAAGTCCAGGACCAGATGGGTTCTCAGCGGAATTCTAAAAAACCTTTAAAGAAGAGCTCATTCCAATACTCCTCAAAGTATTGCATGAAATAGAACAGGAGGGAACCCTCCCAAACTCATTCTATGAAGCCAATATCACCCTGATACCTAAACCAGACAGAGACACATTGAGGAAAGAAAATTTCAGACCAATATCCTTAATGAACATCGACGCAAATATTCTCCACAAAATTTTAGCAAATCGCATACAAAGATATATTAAAATGATAGTGCATCACGATCAAGTAGGTTTTATCCCAGGGATGCAAGGTTGGTTCAACATCTGGAAATCAATAAATGTCATTCACCGTATCAACAGACTTAAAATTAAGAATTTCATGATTATTTTGCTAGATGCAGAAAAAGCATTTGATAAAATACAGCATCCTTCATGCTCAAAACACTAGAAAAAATAGGGATAGTGGGAAGATTCCTTAATATTGTAAAGGCCATCTCTGCTAAGCCCATGGCCAATATCATTCTAAATGGTGAAAAACTGAAAGCATTCCCCCTAAAAACTGGAACAAGGCAGTAATGCCCTCTTTCACCACTTCTATTCAACATTGTCCTTGAAACTCTCACCAGAGCAATTAGACAAACCAAAGAAATTAAGGGAATATGAATATGAAAACAAGAACTCAAACTATCTCTGTTTGCTGATGACATAAATATATATTTAGAGCAACCTGGAAATTTCACCAGAAAACTTTTAGAACTCATAAGTGAGTCCAGTAAAGTAGCAGGTTACATAATAAATGCTCATAAATCCAATACATTTTTATACATAAGTGATGAATCTTCAGAAAGAGAAGTTAGGAAAAATACCTCATTCACAATAGCCTCGAAAAAAATAAAATACTTGGGAATCAGTCTCACAAAAGAGGTGAAAGACCTCTACAATGAGAACTACAGAACACTGAAGAAATAAATTAAATAAAATCTTAGAAGATGGCAAGATCTCCCATGTACTTGGATAGGCAGAATTGATATTGTCAAAATGGCCATACTACCAAAAGTGCTATACAGATTCAATGCAATTCCAATTAAAATCACAATGACATACCTTACAGAAATAGAGCAAGCAATCATGAAATTCATCTGGAAGAATAAGAAACCCAGAATAGCTAAAGCAATCCTTAGCAGAAAGAGTAAAGCAGCAGATATCGCAATACCAGATCTTCAACTCTACTACAAAGCAATAGTAACAAAAACGGCATAGTTTTGGTACCAAAACAGACAGGTAGATCAATGGTACAGAATAGAGGACATGGACACAAACCCAAATAAATACAATTTTCTCATACTAGACAAATGGGCCAAAATATGCAATGGAGAAAAGATAGCCTCTTCAACAAATGGTGCTGGGAAAACTGGAAATCCATATGCAACAGAATGAAATTAAACCCCTATTTCTCACCATGCACTAAACTCAACTCAAAATGGATCAAGGACCTCGGAATGAGACATGATACCCTTCATTTTATAGAAGAAATGTAGGTCCAAATCTTCAACATGTTGGCTTAGGATCAGACTTCCTTAACAGGACTCCCACAGCACAAGAAATAAAAGCCAAAATCAACATCTGGGATAGATTCAAACTAAAAAGCTTTCTCTCACTAAAGGAAACTATAAGTAATGTAAAGAGAGAGCCTACAGAGTAGGAGAAAATCTTTGCCACTCATACTTCCGATAGAGCACTAATTTCCAGAATATATAAAGAACTCAAAAAGCTCTACACCAAGAATACAAATAATCCAATCAACAAATGGGCTCAGGAAATGAACAGACACTTCAGAGAAGATCTACAAGCAATCAATGGATATAAGAAAAAATGTTCAACATCTCTAGTAATAAGAGAAATGCAATTCAAAACTACACTAAGATTCCATCTCACCCCAAATAGAATGGCAATTATCAAGAACACGAGCAACAATAGGTGTTGGAGAGGATGTGGGGATAAAGGTACACTCATACATTGCTGGTGGGATTGCAAATTAGTGCAGTCACTCTGGAAAGCTGTATGGAGATTCCTCAGAAAGCTTGGAATGGAACCACCATTTGACCCAGCTATCCCATTCTTCGGTCTATACCCAAAGGCCTTAAAATCAGCATACTACAGAGATACAGCCACATCAATGTTCATAGCTGCTCAGTTCACAATAGCCAGATTGTGGAACCAACCTAGATTTCCTTCAATTGATGAATGGATAAAGAAACTGTGGTATATATATACAGTGGAATATTACTCAGCCATAAAGAATGATAAAATTATGGCATTTGCAGGCAAATGGATGAAATTGGAGAATATCATGCTATGTGAGCTAATCTCAAAAAGCAAAGGACGAATGATCTCACTGATAAGCGGATGATGACACATAATGGGTGGTGGAAGGGGTTAGTGTTAGTATTCGTGTTAGGGTTAGGGTTAGGGTTAGGGAGGGAGGCAAGAATGGAGGAAAGAAGGACTGTATAGAGGGTAAAGAGGGGTGGGAGAGGTGGGGGGAAAGGGAAAAAATAACAGAATGAATCAAACAACATTATCTTATGTAAATTTATGATTACACAAATGGTATGCTTTTACTCCATGTGCAAACAGAGAAACAACATGTATCCCATTTGTTTAAATTTTAAAATAAAAGAAAAAAGTAAATTAAGGGTGAACTTTAAAAAGTTTGTGTTTATATAAAAGTAAACAACAGTTAAAACTATCCAAGGTTTTCCCTAAGGTCAAATATTAATGTACTGATATAAACCAAGTTCAGTCTATATGCTAAAATGACAAATAATTCTTAAATTATTAATTTACTCAACTTTTTGTCTGTTAAGTTTTATTGTCTATGGCAACTAGTCTTAAAAATTGGGAGTTTTTACAACTGTGGTTAAATAGCAATTGTTATTTTAGATTGTTGTGCTACATTACAAAGTCTAAATTTTCTTTGAAAGCTGAACTTGGTTAATGTGAATACATCAATGTAATTATGATTCTATTACTATTCTTTATATGTTAAATGTGTTCATATCTTCCAGGTATACAAGTCTTTAAAGCAAAAAGTTTCAAAAAACATTTTATCAAGCTGGTGTTCTCCAACCTAAGGTTTTAATGTAATTTTAGTCTTATAGAATAGCAAATTTTATCATTTAATGTTCTGTAACTGGACCTGAACTGTATGTTATCTTCTACACTGAGATAAAAATGTAAATATATTTTTAAAAGTTAATGAAAGACTGATTTGTTTAAAGGTTAATGTTGTGAAATGTAAAAACATTTTGCTACTTTACTACATAAAAGGAATGTTAAAAGCTGTCTCAGCTTTCTTTTTGAAAATAACTAATTATTTTTTTATTTTTACAGACTGCATTTTGATTAGTTGTAAACAAATGGGGTATATCATTTCATTTCTATGGCTTACACAATGTAAATTTATACCATTCATGTAATCATACATGTACCTAGGGTAATGATCTCTGTTTCATTCCACCATCTTTCATACCCCTGCCCACACACCCTCTTATTTCCCTCTATGCATCTAAAGTTCCTCCATTCTTCTCTTATCCCCTATCTTCCCACCTCTATTGTGTATCATCATCCACTTATCAGGGAAAACATTTGGCCTTTGATTTTTGGGGATTGGCTTATTTCACTTAGCATGATATTCTCCAATTCCATCTATTTATCTGCAAATGCCATAATATTATTCTTATCTACAACTGAATAATATTCCATTGTGTATATATACCACAGTTTCTTTATCCATTTCTCTGTTGAAGGGCATCTAGGTTGGTTACACACTCAAGTTATTGTGAATGGGGTTGCTATAAACATTGATGTTGATTCGTTAGTGTAGTATGCTGATTTTAAGTCCTTCATGTATAAACCCAGAAGTTGGATAAACGGGAAGGTGGGTTCACTTCAAGTTTTTTTGTGGAATTTCCATACTGCTTTCCCGAGTGTCTGCACCAATTTCAACTCCACCAGCAATGTACAAGTGTGCCTTTTTCCCTACATCCATGCCAACATCTATTATTGCTTGTGTTCCTGATAATAGCCATTCTAATTGAAGTAAGATAAAGTCTTAGAGTTGTTCGAATTTGCATTTCTCTAATTACTAGAGATGTTGAACACTTTTTCATATATTTATTAATCATCTGTTTATTTTCTTCTGTATAATGTCTGTACAGTTTCTTGACCTATTCATTGACTGGGTTCTTTGTATTTTTGGTGTACAGTGTTGTAAGTTCTTTAAAATTTTGGAGATTAGGGTTGTATCTGAAGTGCTTTGGAAAAGTTTTTCTTCCACTCTATAGGCTCTCTTTTCACATTATGGGTTATATCCTTTACTGATTAAAAGCTTTTTAGTTTGAATTGATCCCATTTATTGATTTTTGCTTTGATTTCTTGTGCTTTGGGAGTCCTGTTAAAAAAGGTCTTGTCCTAAGCCAACATGATGGTTTGGGCCTACTTTTTCTTCTCTTTGGAGCAGGGTCTCTGCTCTAATTCCTAGGTTATTGATACATTTTGAGTTGAGTTTTGTGCAGGGTGTGAGATAGAGGTTTAATTTCATTTGACTACATATGGATTTCCAGTTTTCCCAGCACCATTTGTTGAACAGGCATCTTCACTGCATTGTATGTTTTTGACTCCTTTGTCTACTATGAGGTAACTGTATTTATGTGGGTTTAACTCTTTGTCTTCTATTCTGTACCATTGCTCTGCCTATGTTGGTGCCAATATCATGTGATTTTTGTTTCTAGTGCTTTGTAGTATAGTTTAAGTTCTAGTATTGTGATACCTCCTGCTTCACTCTTTCTGCACAGGATTGCTTTGGTTTTTCAAGTTCTCTTATTTTTCCAGATGAATTTCATAATTGCTTACTCTATTTCTATGAGGAACATCATTGGGATTATAATTGGAATTGCATTGAATCTGTACAGTGCCTTTGGTAGTATGGCCATTTTGACAATATTAATTCTGCCTATCTAAGTACATAGGAGATCTTGCCATCTTTTAAGATTTTCATTAATTTCTTTCTTTAGTGTTCTGTAGTTTTCATTGTAGACATCTTTCACTTATTTTGTTATATAAATTCTCAATTTTTTTGAGGCTATTCTGAATAGAGTAGTTTTCCTAATTTCTCTTTCAGAAGATTCATCACTTATGAATAGAAATGCACTAGATTTATGTTCAGATTTCTTTGATTCATATTTTAGATGTAATATCATATTGTGTTAACTAACATTGATATAGACAGGAAACAATATATGTAAATTTTGAAAAATGATACTTAATAAGAAGACAAAGATCAGCTTCAGAACTAGATCACTTTACCTAAGATTTGTGAAGAACCCTGCCTTACCTGAGATAAGTCTCTGCCTTCTATCTTACTACATGTTAGAGTGGCTCAAAGATAAGTCAGACTTCAGCTTATTTAAAGTCATATTCAAAAGATTTTTTTGTTGTAAAATTACTGTGATCTCAAACAGGGGATACAATGTATAGCTCAGCCAACATTTAAGATAGATATTACACAATTAAATATGTTTTTACTGTTGTTAATTGCATGTTGTATTTTTCTTGTAAACTCTATAACTGTTGCCTGTTTAATGTTTTTCAGAGAGACTACTTCAAGAACAATCTGAATTAATTTGAGATAATAAACCATCACCTATAGGACAGAAAATATAGACTCCAATTAAATAAAAGTGAGTAAATGACTGTAAAGTCATAGACATTAAATTTAAAGCCCAGTACTCTTACTGTATGACTGGTGAGACTGGCTTGCTAGATGTTTAAGATCAAGACTTAAAGATTGAGATTAAAATAAATGTCCAAGAACAAAAATATTTGGCTCTTGCCCTCAGAGTAATTGTGAACCCAGGGAGCAACAGAACTTCTCTAAGGAGCTTTACAACTCTGGGCCACACGACCTCCTGACCAGGGAGATTAATGAGACCACTGGAGAATAAAAAGTCAATCAGTGCATCTCCTGCAGAGGGGATCGTTGGATAAGGGAGAAACCCCTAATGCTTCCAAAAGAATTCATCTCATCAAGGAGACCTTGCCTGGGGAATGGCACTAAAGGAGCTAAGAAGCCGCTCCCAAGTTCCCTATGAGTGGCCCCTGTGGGAACTTAACTGACTCTTAAAAACAGACAGAAACACGTTAATTTGACCAACATGGTTGTGAACATCTAGCAAAACAGTTAAAACTAAAATATAGCCATTCTTGGACAATGTAACTTAAGATGTACACTTTTGTTAGCCCCCCCCCCAAAATAAGTAAGGCTACAGGTGACAAAGTGAAGAACCTTAGACAAAAATTTCTGATAACTATCAAGAAAAACTGCCAGTTATAAGTTTTTAGTCAGTTTAAGACCTACAGACCTTCATAATCTCCTATACAGTTAGACTTAATGTTTGCTAGTATAATTCTCTGGCCCTAAGTAACGAAAATATAAAAATTGCTACTAAACACAGGTTATACCAATAAAAGAATATTTTACAAAAATAAGACAACTTCAAGTAACTTAACTAAATATTGTAGTTACATTCCTGATAACTCCAACGATGTTAGAGATTTACAAATAAAGGTCTTATCCTGTTCAAATTTGTTAGGCTTTGTTAGGCCTTTGTTAGGCCTTGTTACGAGGACAGTGTCTCAGCTCTTCCACATCCTGGTTAGAGATTATTAATTTCCATCATCCTTCTGATACTCATTGACATGTTACAGATGCTATTTATTTTGTACTATTTTTTTTGTTTGTTTCTCTCATAGAACAAGACTTTTACCTGTAGATAGACCCAAATTCCAAAAGGGGACTCCAAATTGCTCACCCCACCCAACAATGTCCCTTCTCAGCTAAATGCAGCAAGTTCCCTTTTACCCTATAGCAGTAAAAAGTCTCTAAAATTAGAGGGGAAATAAAATTACAGCTAGTGTAGATAGGTAATTGCATCAAAGCACAAAATGGAGACTGATTTGGGTCTGGAAAGCTGGAAATGACTTCTGAGAGATTAAAATGTTAATGCTTCCAGAGCACTTTTCTCCACCCTTACCAAGATAACTTGCTCCTGCTCCAACCTGTTGTTAAGTCTCTCCAACAGGTTCATCTTATGAGAGATGGATCCCCAAGACACCACTGATTTCCAACACCCCATTCCAGCCAGGAGACTATATCTACATCAAATACTTCCAGAAAAAAGGACTAACACCCAATGGAAATGGAGGGGACCTAACTCACAACATGGATTCATCACATCTGAGTCAAGACATCAGAAAAAATGGGCAGCCCTCAGACACCCCAACCACCCTCCAAAGATAAGACTGAAAAAATATTAATAATGATTTTTCTCTTGCTTAGACTATGTTATAGGGCCCAAGCTACTAAAGCAACATATTTCATTGGTCAAATTAATGTATATGCATGACCACTACAACCCCTTACCTACTTTAAAAGATAAATCAAGGATTCTTGCACCCCTCTTGTGATACTCATGACTTCCTCAGGCCCATATGACAACCATCTTGTGGTCCCTGAGGGAACATGGTTTATTTGTACATCAGGAGTAACTCTATGACTGACCCTTCGACTTTTCAAGATTACCAAATGGGATGAATTGTGTTACTGTTCACATCATTCCCCAGGTGTACTATTATGATATGGAGGGAAAAAAATGAACATCTGGGTAATACTTTGATTTAAATAAGTGGCCTTATTTAGTGATCTTAGTTCTCCTCCTGTTGGGATTAGGTATAGCTGGCTCCACTGCACTCATTACAGGAGACAAAATTTCAAAACCTTAAGTGGACAAATGGATCTAAACTTAAGTAAATTAAGAACTCTGTAAGCCACTTAGAAAATTCCCTTGACTCACCTGCTGAGGTAATTTTACAAAACAGAAGGGGGTTAAATTTGCTGTTTATAAAATAAGGAGGACTCTGTATGGCCTTAGCGGAGATCTGTTGTTTCTATACTAACCACGCAGGTGTCATTTGTGATAGTTTATCTGTGATTAGGAAGAGGCTCAAGAAAAGGGAGGAAAAGACAAAAGTCTGAGGGAAATTCGTTCCAAAATCTGTTCCCTTGGTCCCCCTGGTTAACTACTTTAATAATTGTGATGGTGCAATCTCTCGTCTTAGTTTTGTTGGGACTTTTAATTGGGCCATACGTGATAAACTTCTTAACTAAATATGTTGAAAAAGAATGCAATCTGTTAAACTAATGGTGTTACCTGCCCACTACCTTTACCTCTAAACTAATGATAAATCAATGATTTGATTATGTACATATCCAGTGGGTAATGTGACAGGTTGACATATTTTACTCCATGGAAATGTTACAGGCCATAATATATGGGCCATGACTAAACAAATTCCATTTTACCTTGAGACTCCATGTTATGTAGGAAATGCTTCTCCCATGGGAACACCGCACCTCTGTACCCATCATCAGTTGCTTAGAATGACATGTTTGGCAACACAAAATGGCAATTATTATATAACAAAAAATTGTTCTCTTTTTGATTCTTATTTTTCCTAAACAGTATACTGTGTCAACAGTGATATCAACAGTGATTGTCTAGATGTTAGTAACCATTCTTTAATTTGTACCTAAGTAAGGTTATTTTGACCCACTTCTCCCTTCTGCTAATAATTTCTGATCCCATGATGTTAGTTTGTAATTTTAAATCATAGCAATGGACACTTTTGATTGATGTTCTGACTTATGATATAAAATCTCCCACAACCCTATGGTTGGGGCTGTTCTCCCAATAAACATTTTTGGGGCATTACGTGAGGCAGTCATCCAAGTACCTGAAAAAGACTCTCAACTTTGGACTCCTCAGTGGTGATGTGTCTGTTCTTACGTTGTGCTCCATAACACTCTCTGGAGCCTTCCTAGGGTCAGCGGCTGGGGCAGTGGGAAAGCCCGCCCTTTGACTGAGTGACTTAAGCCATGCATTCCTGTGGCTGCTTTCCTTCAGACAGCTTTGTCATCTGTCCTGTGTTCTAGGGTGCTGCAGAGAGCAGCCCCTCCTCCAGGCCTGCCTTGATCTTGGTTGCAAACCCAAAACAGGTTCACATGAGTCAGGGGCAGCTCAGCTGTCTCAGCACCTCAGGCTGAGTCACCAGAGCCAGTCACCCTAAGGGTTTTGGAGTTGGCTTTGAACCTGGGTCTACACAGACACCTCTTGGAATAGCCAGGCTGCAGCTCCTGAACTTGACCCAAAAGTGCAACTTGAGCATTTACCGTGATTTGTCACATTTTATTTTATTTCGTCCACATATGTTGTTTGATTTCATAAATTTTTTAAAATTATTTATATTGTACACAAATGGGATACATACTGTTTCTCTGTTTGTACATGAAGTAAAGGCATACCATTCGTGTAGTCAAACTTTTACATAGGATAACAATGTTTGATTCATTGTTATTTTTTCCTTCCCCCCCACCCCTCCCACCCCTCTTTTCCCTCTATACAGTTCCTCCTTCCTCCATTATTACCTCCCTCCCAACCCCCACTATGTGTCAGCATCCACTGATCAGGGAGATCTTTCATCATTTGGATTTTTGAAATTGGCTTATCTCACTTAGTATATTCTCCAATTTCATCCATTTGCCTGCAAATGCCATAGTTTTATTATTCTTTATGGCTGAGTAATATTCCATTGTATATATATACCACAGTTTCTTTATCCATTCATCAATTGAAGGACATCTAGGTTGGTTCCACAATCTCTCTATTGTGAATTGATCAGCTATGAACATTGATGTGGCTGTATCTCTATATTATGCTGATTTTAAGTCCTTTGGGTGTAGGCCAAGGAGTGGGATAGCTGGGTCAAATGGTGGTTCCATTCCAAGCTTTCTGAGGAATCTCCACACAGCTTTCCAGAGTGGATGCACTAATTTGCAGCCCCACCATTTTTTTATGTGCCTTTCCTGACATTGGAGTTTCATCCATGTTTTTTTTTATTGTAGATTTTTCTCTTGATGAGAGAGAGAGAGAGACAGAGAGACAGAGACCTGTGCTGCTGTGGTTTCACCTTCGCCTTCGTCTTCTCCTCCTCCTCCTCCTGTTGGTACTGGGGATTGAACCCAGGGGTGATTAACCACTGAGCTACATCCCCAGTCCTTTTTCATTTTCTTATTTTGAGAAATAAAAGCAAAAGTAAAAGAAATGGAGATAGACCTTGAAGGACCAGCGATGATGCTTTATGAAGTAGTGGAGGGGTACATTTTTAGGAGGAACATGGCACCTGGTTACAACAGGATTGATTTTTATAGGGTTAAGTGAGACTTAATCATCATAGCAGGATGTGTAGAGACTTAATAATAGACACTTAATCAGAGCAGAATGTGTGGGTTGGGTAGTCAGGAGAATAGCTGTAGCACAGGAAGTTGAGAAAGTTCAGAGCCTGTTGTTGCTGGGAAATGGTGAAAGTCCAGAGCCCATTACTTTCCTTCTCTCCCTTAATTCATTGTTATCCTTTCCTCCTGGGGGACCGTTTTTCCATATCCTTCAAGAAAGGGTCTGGATAAGTTGTCCAGTCTGGCCTTGAACTTCAGTCCTCCTGCCTTAGCCTCCTGAGCTGCTGGAATTACAGGTGAGTGCCTGTCAACAGCAGCTTCTGGCCTAAAAATTAATTATGCTGGATTCCAGGAATAGACATAAAGGAAGCAGGGTGACTTTGTTACCGAGGCCAGGTTTGGAGGCTCATCCCTTGGAAGGACCAGTGTCTGAGAGATGGGTGATGGGGAAAAGAAAGGCTTTATTTAAGCCTAGTGTGATGGCACATACCTATAATCCTATTGACTCAGGAGACTGAGGCAGGAGGATTGCAAGTTTGAGGCTAGCCTCAGCAACTTAGGGAGGCAGCAAGCAACTTGGTGAGATCCTGTCTCAAAGAAAATATAAAAGATCTGGGACTGGGGCTCAATGGTTAGCACCCATGGGTTCAATCCCCAGTACTGGGGGAAGAAGACTTTATTCAGTGCTCATGAATGAAGAGGGAGCTTTGCTCACAAAAATGTTTCTCAACCTCAGGGGATTGAGGGCTACAGATGAAGGATAAGAAGAGTGAGAGAGAGGGACAGGCTGAGGAAGGGGAGGGATACTCTTGTCTTTTCTGGGAATAGGCAGAGAGCTTCCAGGAACTCCATGGATACTCCTTTCACTGGTGTGTTTTGGTCAGGGCAGCAGGTGTCTTTTTCTTTGAAGAGGGGAAGGATATATGTGTGAAGAATGTATGTGTGTGGGAGAGAGAGAGAGGGAGAGGGAGAGAGGGAGAAAAGGAGGCATGTTTAGGTCAAGTGAACACTACATTATTGTTTTGGCAAAAAAAAAAAATCTCAAACATTTAATTGGTTCACGTAGAATCTGACCCCATAATTAAGGCATTGAAGAGGACAGATACAGTATGAAGCCAGAGATGCCAAGTCATTTATCCTGTCCCAGTTACCATGGGACATCTGTAGTTCCAAGTCACAAGTGAAGGGACAATGGGTTCACAAGGCTGCAGTCACTTCTCCCCTGCTGTTTTGCTGCTGTCATTATTCTGCCTCCCCCACACCATTTTACAACCAAGAATGCTAGCCCATGAACTTCCTAGTCAGTCACTGGTCCAATCATCAGCCCATGAACTTCCTAGTCAGTCATTGGTCCAATCATCAGCCCATGAACTTCCTAGTCAGTCACTGGTCCAATCATCAGCCCATGAACTTCCTAGTCAGTCACTGGTCCAGATTGTTAGTAGCCCATGAACTTCCTAGTCAGTCATTGGTCCAGATTGTTAGTAGCCCATGAACTTCCTAGTCAGTCATTGGTCCAGATTGTTAGTAGCCCATGAACTTACTAGTCAGTCATTGGTCCAGATTGTTAGTAGCCCATGAAATTCCACTTGTTAAGAATAGTTCCCTCACCATCTCTCTCTCTCTCTCTCTCTCTCTCTCTCTCTCTCTCACCCTGCAGGCAGACACTCTGCCTGTCCACTTAATAAGATCTCTTACATGAGTTCCCATGTCTGGAGTGGTTTTCTGGCTGCTTTCAACAAATCAGTGTTTTCAGCAAGAGTGGATCTTGGGTGCCTTAAGCACAGGCTAGGCGACCCCCATGTCCAGGGAGTGATAGACCACCAAGCTAGTGGGAGACTAATAATGTATTGCTCAGCTCTGTGACCTCCAAAATGAATGATTTTTAAGTGAAGGAAACCTACAATTTACTTAAAAAGTGAAACTATAGGGATCCAAAGAAGGAAGAAGATCAACTCAGAGGGTAGAGGTATTTAATTGAATCAAAAAGGAAAGTGATCTTAAAGTATCAGAAACACAAGATTCATGAGATGATGAATTTGTTTTGAACTTAGAAAAGGACAGCAATGACTATATCAAGTGGCCACAGTTTGACCCAATCACATAGTTAAGTTGTGAATAACTTTTCTGGTTGATTCCATCTGTTAACAATTGCTCTACCTCAGGATACCATCAGGTTCATCAACTCTTATAAAATTTAAATTCATTTACAAGGTATCTTTCAAACAAACCATTATGTTACTCTCAAAAAAAGTCAAACTATAGGGTTTATTTAGGTTTCTCCTTGGTGAAATCTTGAAGGACCTGCTGTAATAACCTTTCATTACACACTATTCGATTTGGAACATAATTTCCCTTGTTTGAAAAGAAGTAGTTTATGCTGTATTTATTTCCATGACATCTGTAGCTTCTTCGAGATGGTGAGTCCTTGGGGTAATGATCCCCAGCTCGTGCTAATAGACCAGCACAGTGATGGGAATGACGCAGATATTTGATGAATGAGTGAGATCGTTGGCAGAAAGCTAAGTTTCCTCTCTAGTTACACTTTAGAAGTTTTCTCCAGGCTCCTCTTGAACTACTTACTTAGTATATTCCATCTAAATAAATGGCAATCTCATGCCCCGATTCTCAGAAGAAGAAGAAGAAAAAAAAAAGAGTCATCGTGTTTGTCAGCTTTGCATTACTATGACTAAAATACCTGACAAGAACAAGTCAGAGGAGGAAAGATTTAATTTGACTCAGGGTTTCAGATGATTCAGCACACAGCTGGATCCAAGGCAGCTGTGGAAGGGGGTGGTACAGAAAGCTGTCAGCTCATGGGAGGGGGAAGCAGAGAAAGAGGAAGGGGCCAGAGAGAAGACAAACCCTTCTGGGGCATGCCCAGGGACCCCCTTCCTCCAGCTGGGCCCCACCCAGTAGTTCATTCATCCATCTTTGGACTAATACGCTGATGAGGTTGGGACCAGCACAAAGGATAGATAGTGTCGATAATGGATGATTGGGTCAGGAAGATGGGGGCTAATTCAAAAGGAAATAAAGTGCCAGTACCACCAGGGCACTTCCCCCTCCTCACAACCTGTTACCAAGGCTACCTCTGTCTCCAGGGACTTGCTCCTCCCAATGCAAGGAATTGTTAATGAGCACCCCCTGGGTGGACCTTTCCTGTCTTTTGGTCACAGTAGGCAAGATAAGAGGAGGAGAGGCCATGAGAAGAAAGGAAACCTAAAATTTATAAAGAGGCAGAACACCCAGAATGCCTTGGGCGCCAGCTCTGGGCTCCCTCCTGTCTGGAGGAGTCTCTTTCTCTCCAGTATTTCTTAAATACAATTTACTTTTTGTGCTTCCCTCAGTGTTTCTCAGGTGTTTGATCTTTAACACTGGGAAACATGGACCCAAATCTGATTTTCAAGACTGGTGTCAAGGTCCAGCCCTTATTCTCTGATCATTTCCTAAAGCTCCACTTCTGAGCACATAGGTCTCTGGGGAATTCCCTTTGCAACACTTCTTTTGTTCCATGACTCATACCCAACAGGTCCTTAAGTTCTCTGCAATGTGGTCATGAACTTGGAGGGTCCTAGCAGAGGTCTCCTCCACTCCTGGAGACCACCTCAGACCCCCAAATGGCAACAGCTTAACAGCTTCTTTCTGAGCGGTGGGGGCCTCTGCTCTTGGAGACCTCCTTGGATCTCCACATGGTGACATATTGAGTCCTGCTCTTGTGGGTACTTGGCACCCAGAAGATGTCTGTTGTGGAGCTTAAGTCTCCAGGAACGAAGTGAGGCTGTTCCTCCTGAAAACTAGGTCCTTGTCTCCAGTGCCATTCTGATAATGAGGACTTGATTTTGAGAAAAAGGAAAAAGAAGATTTATTGCTTTGTTAGCAAAGGACAAACATTTGGGATTCCTGTTCCAGAAACTGTGATTTTCTGCTCATTAGCTAAAACAGGTGACTTTTAAAGAGGCAACTCAAAGACTCCATTTCACATGTTCTCTGTTGGAGTGTAATTCACTTGTTAATTTGGGAGATGGTCATTTCTGAGATTTTCTGGTGCCATCCCCAAGGTCTGGATTACTTTATTCCTATGGTGAGTGTGTACTCAGGGAGAGATAAATCTGCCTTTAGTGAGGAATAAAGGTAATCCTGTTTCCCCTGAGATTAGAGAAGGGGAGAGCCTAGGGAGGAGCAGGGAGAGAGGAAGAGAAAGAAACATATCCATTTAAAACAGAAGTTGCAGAGGCAGAGCAGCAGTGGGTGTACTCAAAGTATAAAATGGACCATAGTTACACTCCAACCCCACCTGAAGAGCACTTATACATATGAGCCTCTATCCTGTATTTAGAGTTTTGATCTGGAATGTTTCCCAAAGGCCCATGTGCTAAAGGCTTGATCTCAGTTTGGCATTATTTGGAGGTGGTGGAACCTTTAGCAGTGCCAATGGGAGATCACTGGGGCATCACCTCAAAGGGAATTGTGAGAGTCCAGTTTCCTTCTCTTTCACATCGTAGCTACAAGGTGAGCAGTTCTGCTCTGCCATGATTTGTCGTCTCACCACAAGCCCAAAAGTAATTTAAACCATCAGTTGTGTTATGAAACTTCCAAAACTGTCAACCAAACTAAATATTGTTTTCTTTATAAGTTGGTTGTCTTAGATATTTGTTACAGTAATGGAAAGTTAACAGGAAATTGGTATGAAAACTGGGGTGGTCTTTGCCATTGTCATACACCTAATGATGTGGAAGAGATTTTGGTTTGCAGGAGGAGTTTGGAAAGTTTGAGGAGCAGTCTAGAAAAGTCTAGAATACTATAAATAAACTTACTAGGCAATCCTGGTGAGGGTTCAGAAGAACAGATTGCTGATAAAAAATGTGGACAATAAAGACTATGCTGATGAGTTTTCAGATAAAAGAGGGACGAGAGGCCTTCCTTGCTACACCATGGCAAAAAATCTGATTGCAGTCTGTCCATTTCCTGAGACTTTGAAGGAGGCTGAGCTTAATGTTGATGGACTAATTTATCTGCTGGAGAAAATTTCAAATCAGCAAATGGTTCATCCCTGAATATTACTGACTTCTTTTAGACCAAACTTTAGCAAGTTTTAAAGCAAAAGGAGTAGAATAGAAAGATTTTGGAATCTTTTCATTTGGCCAGAAAAGGAGCATGCTTAAAGATGTTGTCAAGGAGGGCAGGGTTTGGTTTCTAGTATCAATAAAAAGCAAAGTGCTTTACCTTGGGAAAAGAGGAAGGATGCTGGAGGCCATTTCAGGAATCTGCAGGGCCACTCCACTCATCACAAGCCCAAAGGTGTAGAAATGCAAACTTGTTTCAAAGACTTTTCAGGGCAGAGTCTACTGAGAAAAGAACCCTGGAACACCCAAAAGCACTTAGGGAATATTTTTTTGTTCATGTTCAGGGAGCCAGGAATCCACAGGTGGTTGTAACTGTTGGTCACTGGACCCAGGTTTAGCTCCCACAAGCATCAGAGCTTGGTGATGCCCAGTGTCTGTAATGCTGGTTTTTCAGGCCTACAGAATGCAACAGTCATGGAGGCTTCCACCACGATTTCAAAGAAAAGCCTGGGAGGTGGGGAAGTGTGGCCCAGAGTGGGAGTCCCTGCAAGTCTCCCCGACTGGGTGACGAGTGGAGCCATGAGAGTGAGTTGAGGCTGCACTGGAGACCTCAGGGAGAGAGATGCCAGGAATGTGGGATGCCTGCAGAGGGAAGCCAGCCCAGGAGAGTGGCCACGTAGACTGCAACCAGCAAAACCACTGGGAAAAGTCTTGTCAGACCCTTGGAAAACACTTCCTGCTGCCATAGGACTTAGACTCTTCACATGGGCCTGAAAGTGTCCAATGGGTAGCTAAAAAGATACAGGATAAAAATCTTGGCATGTCTGCCTCCATTTTGCATCTATTTCCTTTGCTTTGAGTCATTTTGGATTTCAGGAACAATGGGTCTTATTTATAAGCATCTTGTGATGAGGGAAAATTACCCACCCCCAAACAGTAAGTTTCTTATTATCCCAGGACAAAGCCCTGACTAACCAATCATGACATAATGATGAACTGGACTATGCCTGACAAAATTACCTGCTTTTCCAGCTGTGCAAAGTTTTCAGCTACACAGGACCCCAACACTTGCCCTCATTCCCTTTTCTACAAAGTATTAAAATCATTGCCAGCCTCTCAAAGAAAGGGCTAAGGGTGCAAGGTCCCTCTTTATTTCTGGTGTAACTACACTGAATAAAGTTCCTTTTCTAATTTCACCTCTACCTTTTCCATGTAGAGTTTAGGGTGAGTGGCCAGACCCAATTTGTTGGGACCCCCATGTTGGGCCTCTGCTCTAGGACTCTGGTAACACTGCCACAGTGTGCCTCAGGGGGCATATATGGAACATGAAGATTTAATGTTTGGCCTGTTGATGTTTGGTCTTACTTTGGTTCAATCCTTTCTTGCTATTCTTCACTTTGAAATGGGAATGTCTACGCTCTTTCTGTTCCATCATTATATCTCAGAAGAATGTCACTTTCTTTTTGACATTTATAGGAACTCACAACTGAGCAAAGGCAATATAATGGAGCAATGATAATCTTTTCAACAAATGGTGCTAAAACAACTTGTCATCCATATGCAAGAAAGTGAATCTAGGCACAGACCTAGACCTTTCACAATATTGTCTCAAAATGGATCAGAGTACTAAATATAAAATGCAGAACTACAAAACCCCTGCAAGACAGCATAGGAGAAAACCTACATGACTTTGGATATGGCGACAACTTTTAGATACAATACCAAAGACATGATCTATGCAAGAAATGACCGAGAAGCTGGACATCATTAAAAACAAGTGTTCTGTTCTCTGAAAAAAGTTTTCAAGAGAATGGGAAGACATTGAAAAAAAATTTGCAAAAGACATATCCAATAAGGAACAGTTATCAAAAATGTACAAAGAACTCTTAAAATTCATCAATAAACAAAAAACATCAACCAATTTAAAAATGTCTCAGATTATCATTTTCTTGATATTGAGTTATTTAAGTTCCATTTACATTTTGGATATTATTTGCTTATTAGAAACATGATTTTCAAATATTTTTCCCAACCTGTGGGTATGTCTCTATGGTCAACTAATTCTTTCCTTTATAGTATAGAATTATTTTAGTGTCATGCAAACCCACTTATTTATTCTTGCTTTTATTACCTGTCCTTTAGGAGTGCTATCTATAAAATCATTTCTAAAACCAGTGTTGTGGATTTTCCCCCAGGTTTTCTCCTTACACTCTCGAATCTTACATTGGAGTGCTTTATCCAAACTGAGTTGATTTTGACCATATTTGTGAGATAACTTTCCAATTTTTCCTGAAACCTGTTGATGAAAATGTCCATTCCCCTGCCCGTTCTTGGCAGCTTTGTCAAAAAATCAATGAACTACACATCCCTGGTTTTGTTTGGGCTTTATATCGTGTTCCCATTAGTTGATGATACTGGTTTTACTCAAGTACCATATTAATCTATCATGAGAATTATCAAATGTGTGTTTTCCTGGAGTCTGGGGTGAGAGATGAGATTGACTATGATGAAACATAAAGGAACTCCATCTTGATTGTGGTGGTACATTACTCTGGTACAGGTCAATTTATCAATGCTTATTTAAATGTTCTGTTAAAATGTTAAAAGTTAAACTATACCTTAATAAAGTTGATTTAAAATCCTACATGTGTACTTTGCAATAAAACAAAGCATATCAGGAAATTATGAGAATTCTTCAAGGAGTTTAGAACCTCTGGTTGAAGCTGCTACAAATGTTCACAGGGTCAGAAATGGAAATTAAAATAATAATAATAATAATAATAATAATAATCAGATTTAACACTTTTCATATAAAGTTTGGATGAATCTATTACTAAAAAAAAAGGTAATTTTAAAATGAAAATTTCCTTGTAATTGAAAGTTGAAGTTACAGATAATCTTTTAGTTTTTCTTTTTTGGAACCAGGGATTGAACTCAGGGGCACTCGACCACTAAACCACATCCCCAGCCCTATTCTGTATTTTATTTAGAGACAGGGTTTCATTGAGTTGATTAGCACCTTGCTTTTGCTGAGAAAAGCTTTGAACTCACAATCCTCCTGCCTCAGTCTCCTGAGCTGCTGGAATTACAGGTGTGTGCCACTGTACTCAGCAATCTTTTAGTTTTACTTTTGTTTTTGAGACAGAATGTTCTTATGCTGACCAGATAGGCCTGAACTCCTGGATTTAAGCAATCCTCCTGCCTCAATCTCCCAAGTAGGTGGGACTGTGGGTGTAGGCACCCCAATGCTTCACTTGCAAATATTTCAAATTACATACAAGTTACGCAACCACTTTAGTTTCTTGCACAATCTCCACAAGTTACCATAGATTTCAGACAAAACATTAAAATACCATTATATATAAGTATATATAAAATATAATTAATAAAATAAATATAATAAAATATATATTATATAAATAAATTCCAAATTATATCTATCTTTCCATATATATATATATCTGGCACAAGTATACATTTTGAAATAGTCCCAAAATTCATTTGGAAGAATAAAAGACCCAGAACATCCAAAGCAATTCTAAGTCAAAAAAGCAATGATGGAGTCATCACAACACCTGATTTCAAGTTATTCTACAGCGCTTTGGTCACAAAAACTGCACAGTGCTCACATAAAAACAGGCATCAGTGGTATAGAGTAGACAACGCAGAGATAAACCCACACATCTATAGTCATCTGACACTTGACAAAGGTGCCATAAACATACATTGGAGTAAAGAGCCTTTGACTATTGTGAATCATGCTGCTATAAAGCTGGGTATGTGTATATCACTGTAGTAAGATGATTTCGTTTCTTCCTAAGCCTCTGGGATTACAGGCCCCTACCTATAATCCTAGGGGCTTGGAAGGCTGAGGAATGAGCATTGCAAGTTCAAAGTCAGCCTCAGCAACTTGGAGAGGCCCTAAGTAACTTAGGGAGACCCTGTTCCTAAATAAAAAGTAAAAAGAGCTGGGGATGTGGTTAAATGCACCTGGGTTCAATTCCAAGAACAAAGAAAGAAAAAGAAAGAAAGAAAGAAAGAAAGAAAGAAAGAAAGAAAGAAAGGTAATGGGAAAAAAGGTAATCCATATGTCAAAGAATGAAACCAGATCTTTATCTCTCACCCTAAACAAAAATCATCTCAAATGGACAGAAAAGACCTAGGAATAGACCAAAATCTATGCAACTCCTAGAAGAAAACTTAGGGTTGACACTCCAGCAGAAAGTACAGGCAATGACTTTCTCAATAAGACCCCTAAAGTTTGGGAAATAATGCCAAGAGTTAAGATACAGGATGGCATAAAATTAAAATGCTTCTGCATAGCAAAGGAAAAAATTTAGAATGTGAAGAGAGAAATGCAGAATGGGAGAAAATCTTTGCTAGCTTCTCTTCTGACACAGGATTAATATCTAGAATAAAGAACTCCAAAAACTTTACATAAAAAAAAAATCAAACAACCCAGTTAATAAGTGGACAAAGGAATTAGACACTTCTCAGAAGAATAAATACAAATGACCAACAAACATATGAAAAAAACGTTCAACATCATTAGCTAGTAGGGAAATGCAATTCAAAACTACATTGAGATTTCATCTCACACCGGTCAGGATGGCAGACATCAAGAATACAAATAATAACAAATACTGGAGAAGATGTGGAGGAAAAGGAACTCTTATACTGTTGGTGGAATTGTTAATTAGTACAACCACTGTGGGAATCAGTATGATTTCCTGAAAAGATGAGGCATAGAACCACCATATGGCCCAGCTATCCCACTTCTCAAAATTTATCCCAAAGAATTTAAGTCATCTTACTACAGTGATATTTGCATACTCAGGTTTATAGCAGCACAATTCACAATAGCCAAACTATGGAACCAGCCTAGGTGTCCATAAATGGATGTACAAAGAAAATGTGATATATGGACACAATAGAGTTTTTATAGCCATAAAGAAAAATGAAATTATGTCATTTGCAGGAAAATGAATGGAAGGAATACTATCAGTCTGTGACAGGGGAGGCACAGATCCAGGAAACATATTTGGAATCTTGGCAAGTGGAAGAAGATAGTCAGGTCACAGTCCATTTTGCTGGGTCCCTGTTCACCACAGGGCAATCAGGAATCCATTCACTATATCTTAACTCTACATAGGAGTCCACGATATTAGAACCTTGGCCACCAAATGCTACATGCTGCTTGGTGGTCACAAGCCCCTCCGTTTACCAGGGTCAATGCATCTCTTACCTTTGGAATATCCTGCCAACTTCATTCATTGTCAGGGTGGAGGCCCAGACCTAGTAAACAGATTTGGGATTCTGGCAGGTGGGAGAAGATGCAATATGCGGTTGGATTAATAGAAATGCTTTATTCAGAGGTGGCAAAAGTCTTTAACCAGCCCCTTTCTCCAGCTTTAACTCCCTGCCAGTTCCATGTAACCCCATAGATCTTTTTCATAGGTCTTTTATATTTGCAGGCCAGACAAAGAAGGTATATGGCCAACAGGTTACATCAGTTGGTGCATGCTCACAAGCCTGTGTTTATGAGTTTGAACACATATGCCGAATCAGTGTTTATGACCTTGATTATGCACTAAAAACATAGCCCACTGGAAGTCTTGGTTAGGGAGGCTAACTATAACCATTTGGGCCTTCCATAGACAGCCCCAGGGATCTGTTTAGAGTAATGGAAAATGGATGAATACCAGGGGGATTCAGATTTACACCTTGAAGTCAAGTAAGTGTGGGAAGTTCTCCACTGGTCTTTGCTGAGGTTTGGCTGGAGTAAAGCCACTATTGTCTCTTGAACATGTAGGTAATTCACTAAATCCCTCTCTCCATTCAAACTTCCCTATGAACCCTATATCTGCTTCCTTAATAGTCAAGATTAGGTACTTTCATATGGCACCAGCAAAATAGGAATTTCCAAAAAGAAAATAAAAGGATAATTAGCTTCAATAGATTAAGTTTTGTTACTAGAATTTTGTAGCTTAAAAAAACCATCTATAAACAATTTCAAAAAACACATGCTTTCTGTTTTCAGTTTCTAGGAAATTTAAGGGTATAAGAAGTGATATGGTTACCTTGGTTTGTTTCTGTTGCTATAACAAAATGCCCAAGATTGGGAAGTTTATAAGGAAAGAAATTTATTCTGGCTCATGGTTCTGGAGTCTGGAAAGTACAATTCACACAGCAACAAATGGCGAGGGCCACATGCTACCTCAACTCCCTGTGGAAGGTGGAAGGGCAGTGGGTGCATTGAGAGTAGAAAAAGCATGAGGAGCAGCCTTGTATAACAACCCGCTCTCAAGGTAATGAATCTGGGGAGAAGGAGAACTCACTCCTACCAGATGGCACTAAGACATTCACGAGGGCTCCATTCCTGTGACCTCAACGTTCCCACCTACTCCCAACCTCCCCGTCTCTAGGAGTCACTCCAGCACTGAAGAATTAAGATTCCACCACATGAACATGGGGGACTCAGACCACAGCAATCATTAAAAACCTCAACTAGATACCAGATTCTGCTCCCCAGGGTGGTCTAGACGAAGTCAGATCTGGCCAAGGGCTGGTTGGGTGGTGTTCCTGCAGAAAGAGGAGGGGAGACAGCAGAGGGGCAGGGGGGAGGGGGAGGGACAAGAGACAGAGGGAATTGGGGGAGTCACATGATTATTCAGGGATGGGAGGTGGAGCCTCAACAGGGGCTGCAACCAAGCTCTGTCCCCTGCTGCCCCTCCCCCAGCCTGGGCTGGAATCACAGACTTACCTGGGCACAAATCTTAGAGATGGGGGAGGACCTGCAGTCGGACTTCATGCCTGGGACCTTGAATGTCACCACTGCCTGATTCTGAGAGCCCGGGGACTCCAGGCAGCAGTGCTGGAAGCAGGGATAGAAGATGCAGTTGGGGACACACAGCCGGGTTGCATTCAGGGGCAGGATGGTGTCATTGTCACAGCACTGCTCCAAGGGGTCGTAGGTCTGGTCCCCACACCTGGGCGCTGGCTGGCACAGCCATGGGCCAGTATCTGGAAGAGTCAGAGTTGGGTGGGCTCCAAGGGCCAGCGTAGGACCCCCCACCAGTGGCACCTCCTCACCCCCTGTCCTCACCTGTGAATCCTTCTGAGTCCAACCTCAGGAGTCCAACAACGAAGACAGAAACTGAGAATAGAGGGAAATGAATGTGATGCTGGGAGTGTAGCCAACTGGTCCTGCTCGAGGGTCCCAGGGTGATGTCACTGAGCTGCTGCTTCTTGGGTTACTGGTAATGATGGAGTGGATTTTAGGTCCTGGGGTCTGTTCTGGCAGGTGAGGAAATGCAGGGAGGGGTCTGGGAAGAGTGAAGCCTCTGAAATTTGCAGGTGGGCAGAGAGGATGCAGGGCAGTCAGGGAAGACAGCGGAGTAATCACCAGGTGGGAAACTGAGAACTGAATACAGAGGAGAGAACTGAATTCGAGGTTCAGAGGGACAAAGGGGTGAGAGAACACTCAGGCTCAACTTGGGGCTGGAGTGTCCTTACCAAAGATTCTGAGCTGCATGGTTCTGGTTAGGCTGCAGAGCAGAGGGAGGCAGAGCAGCAGCACAGCTATCTAGGACCTTGATCTGTGGCTTATAAAGGGTTATGGAAACACCTAGAGAGGAACCTACAGCAGGACATTTCCATCTTGCATTACAACAGAGCAGTGCTGTTGCTGGAAGGGTTGGGCACAAGGATCTGTGTGGTAGGAAAAACCCACAGATGAAACCACATATTAGTTTTCAAATTGGCTGACACATCCTATCCTGGAAACTTTTTCAAACTTGTGACTCTGGTTATTGCTTCTTTTTCAATGCTGCTGACAGAACCCCAGTTTTGTGTGCACGCCACCCACCAGCAACTAGCTGTTTCTAGGTTTCCCATTCTCCTCATCTTGGAAGTTTCAAAGGTTTTCTTCATCTACAACTAGGTCCACTTCTACATTGGAACTGTGTAGGATTCTTCAGGTATTTGGGGTTGGGGAATTACAAAGTTTCAATATGAACTGGAGGGAGAGCAGAAGCTAGGGAGAACAAAAAAGGAACAGAGAGACATAAGACAGAGCTCTGGAATTCACAGAGGGAAGGGCAGTGCCTTTATTTGTTTGCTAAATTTTTGGCCTAAAAATGCCCCGCTCCTGTTTCTTACTCTTATTCCATTGTCACCATCACTACTGTGTGTGTGATAAGCTATCCCGGCAATATTCTGACTGTGGCCCCACTACCCTATATTCCAAGGGCTTCCTCTGAGTCACAGTGAAAAGGCTGGGAGGGTGAAGGAGGGGTCAGGCAGAAGCTTTACAGCCACAGTAGTGCTTTATGACATCAGGGAGAACCCTGTTCTCCTCCTCCTCTCTAAATCAGATGTGCAGTACTTGAGTTATCTGCCACACATACAGCCTCGCCCTCCTCTCCTGAAGATGTGTCTGTGTGGGTGTCAGATTCTCCCCATGCCTTCTCCTGGCCCCTGCACCCCAACAGGACTGCTGCGTGTAAAGAACACCCTTGTCCCACTGCCACACACTCGTTTATACAAAACTGCTCTGGGAAAACAGATCATTTCCTTCTTAGCTAATTAGCATGATGACTCCGAACCAGCAACACAGAAGTTCATGACCACATGAAATAGAAATCCCCAGGTGAACAGAACAAAGTGTGGTGGAAAATAATAAGGTTGATCAGCAGGAGAATTAATCTCTGTAACTGAAGTGTCTACATGGAAAGTCCTACAGAACCTGCTGTCAAGGAAGAATCAAGGCTGATAAATTCTGCCCGTAAAAAACCAGCATGGCCTCTGTAGAGTCAGAGTTTATTACTTGTAGACAGAGAAAGCAAGGTGAGCCACGGGTGCCAGGTGCCAGTTCCCCTTGCCCAGAATGATACTCAAACCAAAGTGTCCCCATGACTGCAGTGAGAGTGATGGACACTTCATCAACACCTAAGCAACACTGTGTGGCAGGCAGGCAGTTTTACACCCTGCAGCTGAGCCACAAGTGGCTGAGGTAGAAAGTCTCCTACCTCCCCCACTGGTGGAGTGGTAAGGAGAGACTTCCTGTGACACCCTCCTGAAATGGATGCAAATGACAATGACTTTGCCTTACATTGATATATGGATTTAGTACAACTCTAAACAAGGTTCCCAGCAGGAAAATGTGTAAATACAAACCAGTAAATTCTAAAATCTGTATAGAATCAAAACAGAGCAGACATAACTATGCTGGAAAAAAAAATATTTGAGTACTTGCACTCCTTGATTTTAAGAATTATCATGACACCATCTTCAAAAGACAGTGTTAACTACTGGAAAATGGATGGACATATAGATCAACAAACCATGAGAGACCAGAAATAGACCCACCCAATTATGGTCATTTATTTATTAGGTATGGGGAATTGAACCCAGTAGCACTTAACCACTGAGCTATATTCCCAGCCCTTTTTTATTCTTTTCTATTGAGAAGGTTATGAGAAATTGCTTAGTGTCTCACTAAGTTCCTGAGGATGTCTTTGAATTTGCAATTCTCCTGCCTCAGCCTCCCGAGTCTCTGGAATTCTAGGCATGCACTGCCATACCCTCCTGGTCATTTGATTTTTGACAAATGTCCAAAGACAATTTGTAGAGGAAAGTATTGTCTTCTCACTGTGTAGTGGTGGAAGAATGAGGCATACCTGTACCAGAAAAAATTTAAATATACTTCATACTTTGTATAAAATTGAAATCAGAATGGATCAACTATGAAATGTAGAACTAAAAATCTTCTATAAGAAAATAATGGAGAAAACATTTGTGGCCTGGAGATATGACATCTAAAACACAACGCATAAAAGAAAATATTAATAAATAGAACTTTGTCAAAACTTAAAACTTTTGGGGAAAATATTTGCCTATCCCATTTCTGACATGGATTAGTATCTCAAGCATGCAAATATATGGAAAGTATATATCCAGCATATATGAGTATCTGAAAAGTTCTCAAAACTAAGAAGGAAGAAGAAAAACTCAGTACAGGTGAGAGCAGTACCTTACCAAAGAAGATACACAGGTAGCAAAAGAGCACTTGAAAAGTGTTCGACATCATGAGACTTTAGAGGTCTGAAAATGAAGAATGCAATGAATGACCACCTCATGTCCACTATAAGGGGGAAATTTTTTTAAACACTGGTGGGAATGCAGGATGGTATAGTGTTCTAGAAAACATGTTGACAGTTTCTTATAAACCCAGCTGGGTGTAGTTGCACCAGGTGTAAGTGCATGCCTGTAATTCCAGTGTCTCAGGAAGCTGAGGTGTTGGGAACCATGAATGAATTGTGGGCACGTGTGAGCCATCTCTAAGTGGAGGTGTGCCCCTCAGAGAGCTCCCAGTGTAATCTCACTGATCTAAGATCACATCTTTGCCTTGGCAACATCCTGCTCAAAGAGAATTCTGTGATACCACTGTATTGGTTCAAACAGCCCTAGGCTCAAATGCAACTCCCTGGAGGTACAGAGAGATACCAGTGCCCCATCTAGCCCTGAGGCAACAGCTGCCTGGAGGAGGAAGAATTACTGCTCAACTTATAAGTCTCTACCTCTCACCACCTCTCCTTTCCTGTTTACCTCGAAGAACACTTCCTCACCATAAATTCCTTTAATTTGTTTCCCTATAAATAAAGCTTTGATGGACTTTATTCCTTTGTTAGGATCAGACCCATCAGGTCTTTTCCACCCATCAAACCCTCACTTTAAATATATTTCTTGTGTATTTTGTTTTTATTTCTCAATACTACTTTTTCGTCCTTTTATTTCCAGCCAATCCACACCTCTGGTGGTTCCTTATTTCCTCACCATGCAGGTCATGGTGAGAATGAGGCCGGAGGATCTCAAGTTCAAAGCCAGCCTCAGCAACTTAGCAAGGCCCTGAGCAACTTAGTGAGACCCTGTCTCAAAATAAAAAATAAAAAGGGCTGGGATGTGGCTCAGTGGTTAAGTGCCCCTGGATTCAATTCCCAGTACCAAACAAATTCCCCTTTCCAAAAGAAAACAAAAACCCACCCAAAAGTTACCTTCCCATAAAAAAGTTTGTGAATATTCATAGCAGTTTTATTTTTAATAATTGGAAAATGGAACCACTGCAAATGTCCATCAAGAGATGAGTGTGTAGACAACCCATGGAACTCAAAGGCAAACTCAATAAATGGAGAACAAAGGACCTGAAATTCTAATGAAAGATTATGTACAGTGTAATCTACTTATAGAATATTCCTGGAAGGGCCAAACTGTAAAGATGGAGAACGATTGTTGTTTCCAGGGGTTAGTAGAGGTGATCACAAAAGGGGCATCGTGGGGGAACTTTTTAGGGTGAAGGGATTGTTCTGTGAAGTGTAAACATTAGGGAGCCTGAGAAACAGGAGGGGCTTCAGGAACATGCATGCCTGCTATTGCTGCTGGCTGTGGCTCCCTACCCCCCACCAGCAGCCTCACACGACCAGAGCATCCAAGGGACTGAAGTGAAATTCTCTCTGGTTTTGCAGCCTGTGGCTATTCTTCACTGCACAAATTTCTACTGTAAAAAATATTTTCTGAGAAAACTTGGCAATGCTAAGTCAAATAAAGTTATCTGCATGAAAATATTTACAGGGCACAGTAGAAACAGTTGGGTAGGAGGCAAGCCAGCTGCTACCCTGCTGGGGTGTTTCTGGACTTGTTCCTGCCGACCGACTCCTCCGCTTCTTTCCTCTCATGCTCCTGAGGGTTTACCCTGGAAAGGTCCCAGTGGCATTTCTGCTATGGTGCTGATAATTTAGATCTTATAACTGGGGTTGTGGCTCAGTGTAAAGCATCTACCTAGCAGTGTGAGGTACTGGGTTTGATCCTCTGCACCACTTAAAAATAAATAAAATAAGGGTATTTTGTCTGTATATATATAAAAACGTGGACACATTTTTATTCACAATGTATCTTCCTATAGCACATGTTGGTTTCAGTGTAAAAGGAACAGGTCATGTTTTCCCGCTCTTTTTTAAAAATATTTTTTAGATGTTGATAGAGCTTTATTTTATTCATTAATTTATATGTGGTGCTGAGGATCAAATCCATTGCTCACACTTGCCAAGCAAGTGCTCTACCTCTGAGCCACACTCTTCCTGTTCTTGTAGAGTGCTGTTTATTACACATATGGATATCCATATGGATTGTTATGGGGTACGAGGGGTGCAACTTAAGAACAGACCGATCACCACTGAGAAGTCCAAATTTGAGATTCTTTATTAAGCCAGCCAGCTGACTGTCTCACACAATGCCCCCAAAAATGGCTATTGGGGGAACAGCCGTGACCGCAGGGTTGTAGAGGTTCTTATACCAAAAATCACATTAATCATAAGTGTCTATTGCTGTGATTCGAAATTACACATTAACATCATGAGATCATCAACAGAGGGGGAAGTGGGTCAAAATGACCCTTATCTAGGTACAAACTAAAGAATGATTGCTAACATCCACACAATCACTGTTCACATGGTACGTTGTTTAGGAGCAATAGGAATCAAAAGAGAGCAATTCTTCACTACATAGGAGTTGCCATTGTATATTATTAAACATGTCACAGTAAGTAACTGATGATGGGCACAGAGGCGGGGTGTTCCCATGAGAGAAGCTTATTTCCTACATAACATGGAGTCTCAGAGGAAAATGGAGTCTGTTTAGTCATTTCCTTAGAGTCTGGCCTACGACATTCTCATGGACCAGATCTGTCAGCCCATCACATGGATATCAAGTCAGATCTCAACACCTAAGTACAGTAGTTGTCTCCAGTGCTTCATATCATGTAGCAACCCCCAATGGGCCTTTATGTGGCTTTTTAAGACTAGTTTTTTGATATTTGGGGAAATTGCATGGGGTTGCTAAGTGAGCAAGAAGTAATAGCCTATATATCCAGAACAATTTCTATTCAACATGTTACTAGAAAAGGATTCTATTTGATGGCAATTCATAAGGATTATGCCTGAAGATTTCAATTTTCATGATGTTTACAAATGTATTTACTTTATTTGATGCTTATAAATCCTGACATGAAAACATATCAGCTTTTCATGAAGTTTGAAGAGGAAACAAAAGCTCAGAGAGGTTAAGCACTTTGAGAACAATCCCACAGCTTGTGTTAGAGCTGACCCTCAAGAACCATGAAAAGGAATTGTGAGCACATTAGATGAAATATGAGGTGACTAAAGCCAGGAACTAGGAACAGCATCAGTCTCTGGGGAGTGTCATGGGGGTTGCACTACAAGGAGGGAGGGAAACTCATTTTTAATTAGTAAAATTCATGTACTGGAGGTTTTCTGTATCTACACGTCTTTGATAATGTAAAAAGGATCCAGGTTGAGCATCAGCTGTTGTGATAAGCAGAGTGGGGGAATAAACATGAGCCCTATGGGTGCAAAGCAGGTGCATCACTGCACCAGAGAGGAAAACTGGAAGCAGGCGAGGATGGTGGGAAGGGATGCCCGAGTGAAGCCTGAGGAGAGCGAAGTCACTCAGGTGAGGGGCCAGGCAGGGATGAGAGCTGGAACATGGAGGCCTGGTTGGGGAGGTGTAGAAAGTTACTGTTGGACTGATGGGGAGAGTTGGGAGAGGAGGAGGTGCTGGAGGACATGCAGGGCCAGGTCCTGGCGGGTGTCAACTAGAGCTGGTGTGCAGTCATTCAGCAACTCTGAACTACGAAAACCCATAATGAGATCTGCAGTCTGGACACAGTGGCACATGCATGTAATCCTAGTGGCTCAGGAGGCTGAGGAAGGAGGATCATGAGTTCAAAGCCAGCCTCAGCAAAAATGAGGTGCTAAGCAACTCAGTGAGAACCTGTCTCTAAACAAAATACAAAATAGGACTGGGGATGTGGCTCAGTGATTTGGTACCCCTGAGTTCAATCCCTGGTACCCACCTTCCCCCCCAAAAATAGATTTGCATTCTTCTCAAACAAGTCCCACTTCTGTCATTCTGGGATGTCTTCACCCCACACACTTGGGACTGTTTTCAAGGCTGAGAGGTACTTTACTGGGCACCATGCCATGGGCTCTTTTATTACCTTCTTTACAGATTTATTCATTTTCAAATAAATGTTGACTTGTGGGTGTTGGGGGCAAATCTCCATGTCCTCTTGCATTTCCACCCTTATTGCCATGAGACAGTGACTGTCCTCCTGTTCCACAGTCTTTTCAAGGATGTCCAGTAGTGAGCAGTGGAAGACAGAGTTAGTGTCTCCCTCCAGGGCAAAGCAAAGCATTGGTCAGTGTCCTGCATCACTATGATGCCCTCTGATATCTTTCTATAGGACAAAGGCCAGGCAGTTTATTGCCTACGATCAAAAGGTGCTACTAACCTGGGTGCAGTGTTGCATGCCTGTAATCCCAGGGACTGGGGAGACCGAGGCAAGAGGATTGCAAGTTGAAGGCCAGCCTGGGCAATTCAGCAGCACCCTGTTTCAAAATGAAAGTGAAAAGGTCTAGGGGTGCAGTTCAGTGGTAAAGAGTCCCTAGGATTTGTCCCCTGTACAAAACAGGTGATATTTAAAATACATTCCATTTTACACCCCTGATTTGTCTTTATTTTTCAATAAATGGCAACTCAGAAATGGTCTATCTCTTGCAGAAAATAGATATGGGTTCCCAGCTCCTGTCTGTGTGGGGATGTACTTCATATTCCAGCCTCAATTTCCCCTGCAGAATATGCACATTGAATATTGAATGTCCTGCCGTGGGGAGTGGGGGACTGCGAATTGAACTCAGGGTACTTGATCACTGAGCCTCATCCCCAGTCCTATTTTGTATTTTATTTAGATACAGGATCTCACTGAGTTGCTTAGTGCCTCCCTGTTACTGAGGCAGCTTTGAACTCATGATCTTCCTATCTCAGCCTCCTGAGCTGCTGGGATTACAGGTGTGGGCCACCATATCTGGTCAGGTTTATCTCTCTTTTGTGCTGTTTTTGCCATGATTAATGGGCCTGGGCTTTGGTCTAAGGGTCAACTGACCCATTGGGCTGAGACTTGGCCTAACTGAAGAAAGACATGTGGTCTAGTGTTGGGAATGAGTGTGTCCCCTCAAGAAAAGCTGTACCTGGTGACTTTGTAGATCAAAACAGTGTGTCTAAGCTGCTTACCCTTGTTAACATGCAAATATCCAAACCACTCAAGGCCAACCTACTGTCTGGAAATTTTATCTCCTATGCAGTTCTGTGACAGAGGCACACCCAGTTCTCAGAAATAGAACACTTGACAGAGGCTTGATGGTGATTTGATAAATGCACAGCAGACTGGTTCTCTCTCTTTCCATTACAGGAACAGCACTGCTAGTTTCAGGGCCATCTTAGTCTATGTAAGTCAAGGCCAAGCAACAAACAATGCTCTCTGTGAGACACACAGGAAAATCTAAAAGAAGGTTTGCTGAGAGTGGTGATTTGAATTACAGTCTCTGATTCTCAGGTGACAGAAGCATGCCTCTGCTGGGAACTCCTGGTGCAAAGGCATGAGTTGAGACTGCCCCTTTGCTATGGTGACTTCCCGTTCAAAGTAGGTTCTGGGCTTGCCGTGGAATGATCAGCCTTGACTCTGAACTCAGACACCAGCTACTGTGGGTAGAGAATCATGAGCAAAAAACAATAATTATAATTATATGACTGCCCAGAACTTTGTCCTTCAGCCTGCTTACTTTGAAGAAACTTTCTCACAAGAAGCCCTTTTGATGTTTGAACCTATATAATAAACATACTGAGCTAGCTCTGGGTCATCCATCCCTCATCATGGGGTGAAGAAACACTGGGTCTCAGCTTTTTCTCTATGTGTGTCTGTTTGTCTTTTCTCTACTTCCCATTGTCCCTCGCAGGCTTTCTGAATTAACGGTCATCCAGGTCATGGCAAAGGTTGAAGACAGCAGAGACAACAAGGAAGGACTCAGAGGTAAGACCGGGGGAAGTGAAGTGTCATCTCACTGTGTCGGAATGTATCCACAAAGAGGATTCCAGAGAGATTTACTACACCACAGTCCCTTCTGCAGGTGACCTAGGCACCCCAGCTTCCTCTGCTGGAACCCAGGCCCAGGCTGAATCATCCAGGGCTCCCACTCAGAACCCAGCCTTGCAGCAGCCTCAGGCAAATAAAGTGGCCACATCTGAGTGCCTTGAGTCCCAGCTGCACTGAGCATTGTGTCTCCCTGTCCCTGGGGCCAGACGTGTGCAATGGAGTCCCCAGAAAATTCCAGCTCCAGGCATTGATTCACCTCAGCCTTCACATCTTTCCTGCTGAAGCCCCAGAAATCATAGAGCAGAGACCCCTTGTTCCTGATCCACAAATCCTTTATGCCACTACACTCTGGTGGCTACTAGTGAAGCAGCATTTCCCTAGGACCAAAAGTGGCACATGGCCATGAAGAGCTGCAGCACACAGTTTTGGCATGGTCTGCAAACACTAGAAGACTGTGGAGGAAATGTTCATGAAGGCTGGAGGGCCTTGGTCTGACTTGGTGGAAGCTGGGATAAGAGGGGAAACTGTAAAGAAAACCTGAGAAGAAAGAAACTCATTACATGCTTGTGGAAAGTTCAGTAAAAATGACACTCGTTATAGTATTGAAAATAATAAACATACCTAATGAAAACATGGACTCAGATGAAAATATTTCTAGGCAGAGTGTTCTGTATAAGAATTTATTTATTTTAGTCACATTTAGTAAGAAAAGAGATATAAGATGGAATAAAAGGAAAATGTCCACTTTCCAGGATAATTTTTAGAGCATACACATAGAAATGCCAGAACTTCCTACATTCAAAAATAAAACAGTTTCCAAACTCCTGTCTCTCCTAATGGAAAATTTCTCCAATTTTTTGAAAATTTCTCATTAAAGATGGAATCACAGTGAGGCTATTTGTGTTTTTTTGAAGACCTTCTGGCTTAGTTTGGTTTTGGTTGCTCTAACAAAACACCTGAGGGTTGGTGCTTTATAAGGAAAAGAGGTTTTATAAGCTCAGAGCTTTGGAAGCTGAACCTCCCAGATGGGTAGCCTCATGTTCCCACCTCTGATGAGGCTTCCCAGCTCTGTCACATCATGGTGGAGGGCATCAGGGTGGGGATCATGTGAGGGGGAAAGAACACATGTGAGAGAGGAAGCAGGAGAGAAGGGTCCAGCCTATTTTTTACAAAAATACCAACCTGCTTTCTCAGAACTCAGCAGGGTGCCAAGAAATACATTAATCCCTTCTGAGGACAGCACCCTAAGTGACCCAAAGATACCACCACCTCAACACCTCCACAGTGGGACCAAGAATTCAGCACATGAGCTCTTGGAAGACACAATCAAACCATATCCAGATCATCACACCTCAGAAATGTACAAAGGGATGACCCAGAGAGCCTTTCAGCAAGACAGGATGCGCTCTGAGTGTCTCAAGGGCATATCATCCAGACCTTCCCTTCCAAACTGGGTGCTGAGAATCTATTGTGTTTATATTTAATAAACACAATATATTTAATATATTTTAAAATAATTCAAGTTACTTATAAAGAAGTTCAGTTTAATCTGGGTAGAAAGAAAAAATTAAGGAAGTATTTAACATTACTGGCTCACTATAGAAAGAAATTAAATAAAACCTTAGAAGATGGAAAGATCTCCCATGTTCTTGGATAGGCAGAATAAATATTGTCTAAATGGCCATACTAGCAAAAATGCTATACAGATTCAATGCAATTCCAATTAAAATCCCAACAAAGTACCTCACAGAAATAGAGCAAGCAATCATGAAATTCATCTGGAATAATGAGAAACCCAAAATAGCTAAAGCAATCTTTAGCAGGAAGAGTGAAGCAGGGGGTATCAAAATACCATAATTTCAACTCTACTACAAAGCAATAGTAACAAAAATGGCATGGAATTGGTAACAAAATAGAGAGGTAGATCAATGGTACAGAATAGAGGACATGGACACAAACCCAAATAAATACAATTTTCTCATACCAGACAAAGGTGCCAAAAATATGCAATGGAGAAAAGATAGTCTGTTCAACAAATGGTGCTGGAAAAACTAGAAGTTCATATGCAGCAGAATGAAACTAAACCCCTATCTCTCACCCTGCACAAAAATCAACTCAAAATGGATCAAGGATCTCAGAATCAGACCAGAGAGACTTCCCCTATAAAAGAAAAAGTAGGTCCAAAATTTCAACATGTCTGCTTAGGCATGCTTAGGCTACAGGACTCCCGTAGCACAAGAAATAAAAGCAAGAATCAATAACTGAGATAGATCCAAACTAAAAAGTTTTCTCTCAGCAAAGGAAACTATCAGCAATGTGAAGAGAGAACCTACAGAGTGAGAGAAAATCTTTGCCACTCATATTTCAGAGAGAGCACTAATTTCCAAGAATACAAACAACCCAGTCAACAAATGGGCTGAGGAAATGAACAGACACTTCACAGAAGAAGATCTACAAGCAATTAACAGATATATGAAAAAATGTTCAACATCTCTAGTAATAAGAGAAATGCAAGTCAAAACTACCCTAAGATTCCATCTCATCCCAATTAGAATGGCAATTATCAAGAACACAAGCAACAACAGGTGTTGACGAGGATGTGGGGAAAAAGGTACACTCATACATTGCTGGTGGGGTTGCAAATTAGTGCAGCCACTCTGGAAAGCAGGGTGGAGATTCCTCAGAAAACTTGGAATGGAACCACCATTAGACCCAGCTATCCCACTCCTTGGCCTATACCCAAAGGACTTAAAGTCAGCATACTATAGAGATGCAGCCACATCAATGTTCATAGCTGCTTGAATCACAATAGCCAGATTGTGGAACCCACCTACATGTCATTCAATTGTTGAATGAATAAAGAAACTGTGGTATATATATATATATATATATATATATATATATATATACACACAATGGAATATTACTCGGCCATAAAGAATAATAAAATTATGGCATTTGCGGGCAAATTGATGAAATTGGAGAATATCATGCTAAGTGAGATAAGCCAATCTCAAAAAACCAAAGGACGAATGATCTCACTGATAATCGGATGATGACACATAATGGGGGGTTGGAGGGGGACAAGGATGGAGGAAGGAGGGACTGTATAGAGGGAAAAGAGGGCTGGGAGGTGTGGGGGGGAAGGAAAAAATAACAGAACGAATCAAACACTATTATCTTTTTTAAATGCATGATTATACAAATGGTATGCCTTTACTTTATGTACAGAGAAACAACATGTGTCCCATTTGTTTATAATAAAAAAATTTTAAAAAAACTTCAGAGATCTCTCACCCTCTTTCTGCTATGTGAGTTTACAACTGAAATTCTTGTTGTGCTCCCAGAGCAGGGGACTCACCAGAATGTGACCCTTCTGACCTGGCACCTGATCTCAGACGTACAGCCTCCAAAGTGTGAGAAATAACCTTGTGATGTTTATAAGCTGCACAGTCTATGGTACTATATACTGTAGCCCAAACTGACCAAGACACTCTGGCTCAAGTAGAAGAGAATTCCATCTGCCTGACTGCCTTCAAACTGGCACATTGGTGGTGGTGTTTTCCCCCTATCTTCAGACTCAGAGTGGATGGCAGCTCTTCCTGGGCCTCAAGCCTGCTGCCCTTCAGACTGGTCCTACCCCAGGGACTCTCCTGACTGTCAGACCCTTGGACTTGGACTGGAACTAGCCATTGGTTCTCCTGCATCTCCTGTGCACTGACTCACCTTGAATGTTTGTTCTGTAGCCACCATCCAGCCTCAGGTATCTTCTTATAGGAGTAGAAAAGGGATTAATAGCCCATTAATATCCCAATCGAGGCCTCCAAAATTGCATGAGGCAATTTCTGTACTTTCAACCAGACCTGCATCTTGCATGTCTCTTAATGAGCAGCTGTCTGAAGGGGATAACTGGAGGGTGGCAGAACTCGTTCTGTGCTTGGCCCCCTTTGCTGACCTGAAATGCTTCTCCATGTATGTTGGCTGCACCCCAAGCACCCTTGGTCCCTGCAGAATTATTCTTCCTTTTCCACAAAAGCTAGAGTATTCCTGACTTTTTTTTGGAGTCTTCTTCCTGCCTACAGAATTTGAAGCTCTAAAGGCATCCTCATATTTCATTTTTCTCCATCATTTTTCACCCAAGTCAACAGTGTTTTGTTTTGTGCAATTATCTTTTACATGCTAGGCTTTCTGTAAGTTTATTGAGGGGAGCCATCCCACTAGACAGAAACCACACTACACAACTTTTTGATACAATACCTTCTGTCTTTCTTCAGGCCCCTTTGAGGAAAGTGACCTTAAGATTTTTGGGAGATTCCAAGTTGGTCATGCAATCTTGGGTTTAGAGGGTCAGGCAGCCCAAATCCACAGGGACAGAGACCCTGAACTTCAGACCCTTCTAGTCCTCGCCTTCTGTACAGCTTCAAATGACTGTTACTATGTGTCCTTTTAATATCCTTTGTAATAATAACCTGAAGAGAATAGATTCTTAGTGCCCTAGAGTTTGGCAGGGAAGGTCTGGGAGATAAGCCCTTGAGACACTCAGGGGCATCCTGCCTTGCTGAAGGGCCCCGTGGGGCATCCCCTTGGGCATTTCTGAGGTGAGATGGTATGGGTGTGGTTTGAGTGTGTCCCCCAAGAGCTCACATGCTGGAAACCTGGTCCCACTGTGGTGGTGTTGAGGTGGTGGAACCTTTAAGAGGGGGGCCTAGTGGCAGGTAGGGTCACTCAGGGTACTGCACTTGAAAGAGACTAATGTAGTTCTTTGCCCACTCTGGTGACTTCCTGAGGAAGAGGGTTGTTATTATTGTAAAAATGAAACTGGGCCCCTCTCTCCTGCTTCCTGTCTCACATGTCATCTCCCCCCTCACATGAGCCCCCACCCTGATGTCCTCCACCATGCTGTGTCAGAGGCAGGAAGCCTCATCAGAGCAGGAGACATGGGGCCACCCAGCTGGGAGGTTCAGCCCTCAAACCTCTGAGCTCTAAAAAGGCTCTTTTTATTATAAAGCACCCAGCTTCAGATGTTTTGTTAGAGCAACCAAAACAGACCGAGACATGAGGTCTCCCAAAATCAAACAGCCTCACCTTGATTTTATGATTACCAAGACATTTTCTGAAAATTTGAGAAACTTGCCATTAGGAAAGACAGGAGCTTTGAAACTTTTATTTTTGAATCCAGCAAGTTCTGGCACTTGTATGTATATGCTCTAAAATTGTCCTGGAAACTGGACATTTTACTTTTATTCCATCTTATATCTCTTTTATTCCTAAATGGGACTAAAATAAATAAATTTTTGGACTATTGGCCTAGAAATATTTTCAACTAACTCCATGAGTTCATTAGGTATGCTTATTTTTTTCAATAATATGACAAGTGACATTGTTACTACACTTACCACAAGAATGTAGAGTTTCTTTCTTCTCAGGTTTCTGTTACATTTTCCTCTCTACTCCCAGCTTTCAGCAAGTCAGACCAAGGGCCACCAGCCTTCATGAACATTTCCTTCATAATCTTCTTGTGTCTATGCAGACCTAAGCCAAAACTGTGCTGGAGGTCTCCACGCAGGGCAGCTCTTCACTGTCTTGTGCCACCTTCTGGCCTGGGAAATGCTGCTTCACTAGTAGCCACCAGAATGTAGTGCCATAAAATAACACTTTTACTATTTCCATAGGATCTGCAGGTCAGGAGCAATGTGTCTCTGCTCCATGATTTCTGGGGTTTCATCAGGAAAGACACAAAGACTGGGATGACTAAATACATGGAAGCTGGATATACCTGGAGGCTCCATGCATGTCTGGTCCCTGGGACAGGGAGATGCAACACTCAGCACAGCTGGGACTTGATCTAAGCACTCAGATATAACCTTTCTACGTGTCTGGGGCTGCTGCAAGGTTGGGTTCAGAGTGGGAGCCTTGGATGATTCAGCCTGGGCCTGGATTCCAATAGAGGAAGGTGAGGTGGTAAGGTCACTCAGCAGGAGGGAATGTGGTATAATAAATGTTGTAGGGGTCCTCTTTTTAAATACACTCCCACATGCTGAGATGGCACTTCACTTCCCTTGGTCTTACCTCCAAGTCTTTTCTTGTTCTCTCTGCTATCTTCAAACATCCTTAAGATTTGCCTGTGCATCTCACAGAGTGCATTGTTCCATTGTTTGACCCTGAGTCCTGCAGACTAAGATGTCCCTGAAACTACGAATACTGTTCCTGTAATGGAAAGAGAGAACCAGCTCTGCTGTGCATTTATCAAATCACCATTAAGTCTCTGTGCACTCATCCATCAGTTTCTGAGAACAGGGAGTGCCTCTGCCACCCAACAGCAGAGGAGATGCAGTTTTGGCAAGTAGACTGGCCTTGGGTGGCACAGATGGCTGCATATTTATAAGGGTAACCAGCTTAGATACATCATTTTGATCTACAAAACCACAAGGCACAGCTGATTTTGAGGAGACACTCATCCCTGCCACTAGATCACATGTCTTGCTTCAGTTTGACCAAGTCTGAGTGCAAAGGGCTGGACTCAAGTCCAGGTCCATTTATCATTGCAAGTATATCGCAAAAAAGAGGGAAATCTCACCTGCAGATGGATGTTCAATGTGCACACTCTGCAGGGAAATCGAGGCTGGAATATGCAGTGAACTCCACACAGACAGGAGCTGAAACCCACATCTGTTTTCTGTCTGCAAGAGGCAGACCTTTTCTGAGTTGCAGTATATTAAAAAATAAAGGCAAAGTGGAGGCACAAAAATGTAGAGTACTTTGAATACCACCTTTTTTTTGTACTGGGGATTAAACCCAGGGGATCTTTACCACTGAATTGCACCCCGTGATCTTTTCATTGTTATTGTGAAACAGAGTTCTGCTGAATTGCCCAGTCTGGTCTTGATCTTGTGATCCCCCTGCCTCTGTCTCCTGGCCACTGGGATTACAGGCATGTACCATGGCATACAGTTAAATAGTGCCTTTTGATATGGGCTCTAAGTCTGCTGCCTGCCCTTCATCCTGGAGGAAGATGGCAGAGGGTATCATAGTTGTATAGGATGATGTCGAGTGATCTGCTTTCCTCGAGGGAGACACTACTCTGTCTTCCACTGCTCACTGTGTGATGTCTTTGAAAAGACAGTGGAACAGGACAGTCGCTGCCTCACAGCAATACATGTGGAAATGCAAAAGGTCACAGAGATTTGCCTCTGACATCCACAAGCCAACGTTTATTTCAAAATGAATAACTGTGTAAAGAAGATAACAACCATGCACAGGGTGTGGTGCCAGGAAAAGTGCCTGGCAGCCATGATGGACTGAGTCCTGAGTGTGTGGGGTGAAGACGCCCCAGGATGGCAGAAGTGGGACATGGAGAATGCAGATCTCATTATGGGTTTTCACAGCTCAGAGTTGCTGAGGATTCCCCGTCAATCCTGGTGACATCTTCCAGGATCTGGCCCTGCATGTCCTCCAGCATCTACTCCCCTCCCTGCCAGACCCCCATCAACCCAACAGTTACTTCCTACATTGCCCCAAACAGCCCTTTCTGTTCCAGCTTAGCTGCCTATCCTGCTTGCAGCCCTTCCTTGCCCTTCACCTGAGTGACTCTGTTCTCCTAGGCTCCTCTCAGGCTTCTCTGCCCACCATCCTTGCCTGTTCCAGTTGCCCCCTCTGGTGCAGTGAGGCACCTGCTTAGCATACATAGGACTCATGCTCATGCCCTCACTGTGCTTATCATGACAGTAGGTGACACTTCTGATTTTTTGCTCAACCTGGATCCTTTTGACATTATGAAACACATGCACAGGTAAGGAAAACCTCCAGTACATGATTTTTACTAATTAAAAATGAAAGTCTTCCTTCGTCCTTGTCTTGCAATCCCCATGACACTCCCCAGAGACTGATGCTCTTCCTAGTTCCTGGATTTAGTAACTTCATAGTTTCAAGTAATGTTCTCACAATTCGTTTTCGTGGTTCTTGGGGCTCAACTTTATTTTGTTTGTTTGTTTTGTCTTTTTCTTAATTGTAAACAAATGGGATACATGTTGTTTCTCTGTTTGTACATGGCGTAAAGGCATACCATTTGTGTAATCATAAATTTACATAGGGTGATGATGTTTGATTCATTCTGTTATTTTTTCCCTTCCCCCCCACCCATCCCACCCCTCTTTTCCCTCTATACAGCCCTTCCTTCCTCCATTCTTGCCCCCCTCCCTAAACCTAACTCTAACCCTAACACTAACCCCTCCCACCCCTCATTATGTGTCATCATCCACTTATTAGCGATATCGTTCTTCCTTTGGTTTTTTGAGATTGGCTTATCTCACTTAGCATGATATTCTCCAGTTTCATCCATTTGCCTGCAAATGCCATAATTTTATCATTCTTTATGGCTGAGTAATATTCCATTGTATATATATACCACATTATCTTTATCCATTCATCAACTGAAGGACATCTAGGGTGGTTCCACAATCTGGCTATTGTGAACTGAGCAGCTATGAACATTGATGTGGCTGTATCTCTGTAGTATGCTGATTTTAAGTCCTTTGGGTATAGGCCAAGGAGTGGGATAGCTGGGTCAAATGGTGGTTCCATTCCAAGTTTTCTAAGGAGTCTCCATACTGCTTTCCAGAGTGGGTGAACTAATTTGCAGCCCCACCAGCAATGTATGAGTGTACCTTTATCCCCACATCCTCACCAACACCTGTTGTTGCTTGTATTCTTGATAATCGCCATTCTAATTGGGGTGAGATGGAATCTTAGGGTGGTTTTGATTTGCATTTCTCTTATTACTAGAGATGTTGAACATTTTTCCATATGTTTGTTGATTGCTTGTAGATCATCTTCTGTGAAGTGTCTATTCATTTCCTTAGCCCATTTGTCGATTGGATTATTTGCATTCTTGGTGTAGAGTTTTTTGAGTTCTTTATAGATTCTGGAGATTAGTGCTCTATCTGAAGTATGATTGGCAAAGATTTTCTCCCACTCTGTAGGCTCTTTCTTTGCATTGCTGATAGTTTCCTTTGCTGAGAGAAAGCTTTTTAGTTTGAATCTATCCCAGTTATTAATTCTTGCTTTTATTTCTTGTGCTATGGGAGTCCTGTTGAGGAAGTCTGGTCCTAAGCCGACATGTTGAAGCACTGGACCTAATTTTTCTTCTATTAGATGCAAGGTCTCTGGTCTGATTCCGAGATCCTTAATCCATTTTGAATTTAGTTTTGGGCATGGTGAGAGATATTGGTTTAGTTTCATTCTGTTGCATATGGATTTCCAATTCTCCCAGCACCATTTGTTGAAGAGGCTATCTTTTCTCCATTGCATATTTTTGGCCCCTTTGTCTAGTATGAGAAAATTGTATTTATTTGGGTTTGTGTCCGTGTCCTCTATTCTGTACCATTGATCTACCTTTCTATTTTGGTACCAATACCATGCCGTTTTTGTTACTATTGCTTTGTAGTAGAGTTGAAGATCTGGTATTGCGATACCCGCTGCTTCACTCTTTCTGCCGAGGATTGCTTTAGCTAATCTGGGTTTTTGATTCTTCCAGATGAATTTCATAATTTCTTGCTCTATTTCTGTAAGGTACATCATTGGGATTTTAATTGGAATTGCATTGAATCTGTATAGCACTTTTGGTAGTATGGCCATTTTGACAATATTAATTCTTCCAATCCAAGAACATGGGAGATCTTTCCACCTTCTAAGGTTTTCTTTCTTTCTTTAGTGTTCTGTAGTTCTCATTGTAGAGGTCTTTCACCTCTTTTGTGAGATTGATTCCCAAGTATTTTATTTTTTTCGAAGCTATTGTGAATGGGGTAGTTTTCCTAATTTCTCTTTCTGAAGATTCATCGCTTATGTATAAAAATGCCTTAGATTTATGTGCATTGATCTTATATCCCGCTACTTTACTGAATTCACTAATGAGATCTAAAAGTTTTCTGGTGGAATTTCCTGGTTCCTCTAAGTATACAATCATATCATCAGCAAATAGGGATAGTTTGAGTTCTTCTTTTGCTATTCGTATCCCTTTAATTTCTTTGGTCTGTCTAATTGCTCTAGCTAGAGTTTCAAGGATGATATTGAATAGAAGTGGTGAAAGAGGGCATCCCTGACTTGTTCCAGTTTTTAGAGGGAATGCTTTCAGTTTTTCACCATTTAGAATAATATTAGCCATGGGCTTAGCGTAGATGGCCTTTACAATGTTAAGGAATGTTCCCACTATTCCTGTTTTTTCTAGTGTTTTGAGCATGAAGAGGTGCTGTATTTTATCAAATGCTTTTTCTGCATCTATCGAAATAATCATGTGATTCTTGACTTTAAGTCTATTGATATGGTGAATTACATTTATTGATTTCCTGATGTTGAACCAACCTTGCATCCCTGGGATGAAACCCACTTAATCATGGTGCACTATCTTTTTAATATGTTTTTGTATGTGATTTGCTAAAATTTTGTTGAGAATTTTTGCGTTGATGTTCATTAAGGATATTGGTCTGAAATTTTCTTTCCTCGATGTGTCTCTGTCTGGTTTAGGTATCAGGGTAATATTGGCTTCATAGAATGAGTTTGAGAGGGTTCCCTACTCTTCTATTTTATGGAATACTTTGAGAAGTATTGGAATGAGCTCTTCTTTAAAAGTTTTGTAGAACTCAGCTGAGAACCCATCTGGTCCTGGACTTTTCTTTGTTGGTAGGCTTTTGATGACTTCTTCTATTTCATTACTTGAAATTGGACTATTTAAATTGTGTATGTCCTCCTCGTTCAGTTTAGGCAATTCATATGTCTCTAGAAACCTGTTGATGTCTTCGAAATTTTCTATTTTTTGGAGTATAGGTTTTCAAAATAGCTTCTAATTATGTTTTGTATTTCAGTCGTGTCTGTTGTGATATTTCCTTGTTCATTCCAAATTTTAGTGATTTGGGTTTTCTCTCGTCTTCTCTTTGTTAGTCTGGCTAAAGCTTTATCAATTTTGTTTATTTTTTCAAAGAACCAACTATTTATTTTGTCAATTTTTTGTATTGTTTCTTTCATTTCAATTTCGTTGATTTCAGCTCTGAGTTTAACTATTTACTGTCTTCTACTACTTTTGGTGTTGGTCTGTTCTTCTTTTTCTAGGGCTTTGAGCTGTAGTGTTAGGTCGTTTATTTTTTGAGTTTTACTTCTTTTATTAAATGCGCTCCATGAAATAAATCTTCCTCTAAGTACTGCTTTCATAGTGTCCTAGAGATTTTGATATGATGTTTCTTTGTTCTCGTTTACCTCTAAGAATTTTTTAATTTCCTTCCTAATATCTTCTGTTATCCATTCATCATATAATATCATATTGTTTAATCTCCAGGTGTTGGAGTAGTTTCTGTTTTGTACTCTTTCATTTATTTCTAACTTCAATCCATTATGATCTGATAGAATACAAGGTAGTGTCTCTATCTTCTTGTATTTGCTAACATTAGCTTTGTGGCATAATATATGGTCTATTTTAGAGAAGGATCCATGTGCTGCTGAGAAGAAAGTGTATTCGCTCTTGGTTGGATGGTATATTCTATAAATGTCTGTTAAGTCTAAATTATTGATTGTGTTATTGAGATCTATGGTTTCTTTGTTCAATTTTTGTTTGGAAGATCTGTCCAGTGATGAGAGAGGCATGTTAAAATCACCTAGTATTATTGTGTTATGGTTATTTGGTTTCTAAAATTGAGAAGGCTTTGTTTAACATACATGGATGAGCCACTGTTTGGGGCATAGATGTTTATGATTGTTATATCTTGCTGATTTATGCTTCCCTTAAGCAGTATGAAATGTCCTTCTTTATCCCTTCTGACTAACTTTGGCTTGAAGTCCACATTATCTGAAATGAGGATGGATACTGCAGCTTTTTTGCTGAGTCCATGTGCATGGTATGTTTTTCCCCATCCTTTCACCTTTAGTCTATGGGTATCTCTTTCTATGAGGTGAGTCTCTTGCAGGCAACATATTGTTGGATCTTTCTTTTTAATCCAATCCGCCAGTCTATGTCTTTTGATTGATGAATTCAGGCCATTAACATTCAGGGTTATTATTGAGATATGATTTGTATTCCTGGTCATTTGGTTTATATTTAAAATTTTATTTATTTATTTATTTATTTCTTTTTTGAGACATATTGGTTCCTCCTTTATTTGACAGTTCCTTTAGGATAATTCTTCCCTTTGCTGATTTGCTTCTTTGTTTTTTATCTCTTCCTCATGAAATATTTTGCTGAGAATGTTCTGTAATGCTGGCTTTCTTTTTGTAAATTCTTTTAGCTTTTGTTTATCATGGAAAGATTTTATTTCATCGTCAAATTTGAAGGTAAGTTTTGCTGGGTATAAGATTCTTGGTTGGCATCCATTTTCTTTCAGAGCTTGACAAATGTTGTTCCAGGCCCTTCTAGCTTTTAGGGTCTGGATTGAAAAATGTGCTGATATCCGAATTGATTTTCCCCTGAATGTAATTTGGTTCTTTTCTCTCACAGCCTTTAAAATTCTGTCTTTATTTTGTATGTTAGGTATTTTCATTATAATGTGCCTTGGTATGGGTCTGTTGTAATTTTGTGTATTTAGAGTCCTATAAGCCTCTTGGACTTGATTTTCCATTTCATTCTTCAGATTTGGGAAATTTTCTGATATTATTTCATTGAATAGATTGTTCATTCCTTTGGTTTGTTTCTCTAAGCCTTCCTCAATCCTAATAATTCTCAAATTTGGCCTTTTCATGATATCCCATAGTTCTTGCAGATTCTGTTCATGATTTCTTACCATCTTCTCTGTTTGTTCAACTTTGTTTTGGAGGTTAAATATTTTGTCTTCAATATCTGTAGTTCTGTCTTCCAGGTGTTCTATCCTATTGGTTATGCTTTCTATGGAGTTCTTAATTTGGTTTATTGTTTCCTTCATTTCAAGGATTTCTGTTTGATTTTTTTTCAATATCTCTAACTCTTTATTGAAATGATCTTTTACTTCCTGAATTTGCTCTGTTAACTGTCGATTGGTGTGATCATTCAATGCCTGCATTTGCTCTTTCATCTCATCATTTGCTTCCCTAATCATTTTAATTATGTACATTCTGAACTCCCTTTCTTTCATTTCTTCTGCCATGCTGTTGTTGGATTCTATTGATGTAACATCTAGATTTGTTTGGGGCATTTTCTTCCCTTGTTTTCTCATATTGTTCAGGAATCAGTGGGTCATTAAGATATTGCAGATTTCCCCTATCGACTTATAATGTCCCTGAAGATTGCTATTATATCCCCTCTTATCCTTCAGTAGTCTGCAGTCTTGGAGGAAGTTGATAATGCGGAGCTCCATGAAGAAGCTGCCTCTCTAGGGGTGGTGACCCTCAGGTGGCATATATTCCCTGCTAGTGGGCAGAGGTGCCTCCATTTGTTGACCAATGGTCATCCAATGGGGAACTAGGCTGCGGGCTGAGGCAAGGCCTGTTTGTGCCTGTGTCTCTGGTTTTACCTTTCCTGTGGGAAAACCTCTCCCAGCAGGGAAGACTCATTCAGTGGGGACGTCTCGCTGGTCAGTTCCCCTCCTCGAGGTTCCCCTCAATCTACAATTACCACCTGGGCTGGGCTGTCTTCCTCTGAAACGTTCCCAGGGGCCTGGACCTACCTCCCGGACCTGGGAGCCTCACCCTCCACAGGCGAGTCTCCTTAGCCTGCCTCTCCCAAAGAATCTGCCCACAGTACTGGAAAGTTCGCTCCGCCCCTAGGCGTGTCTCTGTGCGGCTCTTCCAGCAAAAAGCCACCTAGCTCCTGGGACCCTGCTCTGCACCTAATCGCCTGACTCTGCGGCCCCTCCTCTGAGCCGCCACCTGGAGCCCTGTACCATAGCTCCGAGACCCAGAGACCCGCCACAGACCTCCTCCTCCGGACAGCTGCCGGGTTTCTGATGCAGTCACTAGGAGTCCAAGCAACTCACTTCACGTCTCCTCCTCCTGCCAACCGCCCGTAGCCCTAGGCAGTCACTCCAAGCCCAAGTGACCCGCCCTGTTCCTCCTCCTCCTCCTCTGGGTAGCCCCCCAGGTGTTCAGGAGCAGTGGCTCCGAGACCAAGCGACCCACTGTGCTCCTCCTCCAGGCAGGCCACCAGTGTTCAGGAGCGGTCGCTTTTAGTCCAATCAACTCACGACTCGTCTCCTCCTCTGGCAACCACCTGTGGCTCTGATGCAGTCACTCCTAGACCAAGCAACCCACCGCACTTCTCCTCTTCCTCCGGGCAACCCCCCGGTGTTCAGAAGCGGTTGTTCTGAGTCCAAACAGCTCGCGATGCAGCTCCTCCTCAGGCAGCCGCCCAGAGCCCAGTGGTTGCTCCGAGTCCAAGTGCTGTGCTGAGCCGCCACCTCTACGATGATCCCAGTTGTCCGTGTTTACAGCTCCAGTGGGGGGAGGGGTGTCTCACCGAGCAACTCTACTTCACAAAGTTCCTGCGTTCCGGGGCTACCGCCCCATCTGGGACGCCTCCCCAACAGGAGAGACTCACCTGGCGGCTTTGAGTTGGGCCCAAGTCTCTCACTATCTCCTCTTTTGAATCCTGCATCCTGGAGCAACATGAAATGCAGCTGCCCTCTAGGCCGCCATCTTGAAAACCCCTGTCTTTATTTTTTGCTCCAGAAACACAATATAAAAAAAAAGAAGCCAGTTTTTCTTATACTTGTAACTTGCAGCACTGGGGCTCAACTTTAAGACAAGCTGTGGGATTTGTTTCAAAGTACTTAACCTCTCTAAGTTCCCATTTCCTCTTCAAATTCAATAAAATAATGATATGTACACATGTTAGGATCTATAAGCATCAAAAAATGTAAATATATTTGTAAACACTATGAAAATTGAACTCTCCAGGCATATTCCTTATGAATTGCTACCAAATTGAATCCTTTTCTGGTAACATTTTGGGTAAAAATTTTTCAGGACATAGGATTTTATATGCTATTACTTCTATCTCATTTAGCAACTCCAAGCAATTTCCCCAGATACCACAAAACTAGTCTTATAAAGCCACATAAAAGTCTATCAGGGGTTACAGACTGATATAAAGCACTGGAGACAATTTAGATGTTAAGATTTGACTCAATATGGTGCCTAGATGTCTAATGAACAGTACTCTACAGGAGCAGGAAAACATGACCTGTTCCTTCTACTCTGAAAACAATGTTTCCTGTAGGAAGATATGTTATAAATGAAATGTGTCAATATTACCTATTCCAGGATCTAAATTATCAGCAGCATAGCAGACAGGCCACCAGGACCTGTCCAGGGCAAACTCTCAGGAGCATGAGAGGGAAGAAGTGAGAGGAGTCAGCAGGTAGGAACAAGCCCAGAAACATACCAGCAGAGCAGCAGCTCACATGCTTCCTGCCCATCTGGTGCACTGTAAAGATTTCCATGCAGATAACATCATTTGACTTAGCATTGCCATGTTTCCACAGAAAATGCTTTTGTAGTAGAAATTGATGCAGTGAAGAATATCCAGCCACTGCAAAATCAGAGAGAATCTCACTGACTCCCTTGGATGTCCTGGCTGTGTGAGGCTGCTGGGTGGGAGGAGGGACCCACAACTACTGCAACAGCATGCATGCATGTTCCTGAAGCTGCTCCTGTTTCTCAGGCTGTCTAATGTTGTCTCTTCACAGAACAGCACTTCACTCTAAAAGGCTTCCTAATAATGTCTTTTTTGTGATCACTTCCTACTAACCCCTGGAAACCACAGTCTGTTCTCCATCTTCGGATGGAGTTTGACCCATCCAGGAATATTCTAAAAGTGGATTACACTATACATAATCTTTCATCAGGATTTGAGACACTTTGGTCTCCATTTATTGAGTTTGCCTTTGAGATCCATGGACTGTCTACACACTCATCTGTTGATGAATCTAATGTTTCTGTGTCTAATTATTAAGAATAAACTACTGTAAATGTTCATGTACTTTTTCATGGGGAGGTAACTTTTTGGTGGGTTTTTAAAGTTTTGTCCTGTTTTTCTATTTTGAGGGGGTTTGTTTGTTTGGTACTGGGATTTGATCCCGGGGACATATAACCACTGAGCCACATGCCCAGTCCTTTTTATTTTTTTTATTTTGAGACACAGTCTCACTAAATTGCTCAGGGTCTTGCTAAGTTTCTGAGGCTGGCTTTGAACTAGAGGTCCTCTTGCCTCAGCCTCTTTAGCCACTGGGATCAGAAGCATGCATGTCTTTGTCACTTGTATCCATTTAAGGAAGATGTCACAAGGAAGTCTGTCCTTACCACCCCACCAGTGGGGGAGGTAGAAGACTTTCTATGTTGGTCCACTCATGACTCAGCTGCAGGGTGTAAAACTGCCAGCCTGCAGCACAATGTTGCTTATGTGATGATGAAGTGTCTGTCACCCTCACTGCAGTCAGGGGGACCCTTTGGTTTGAGTATCATCCTGTGCATGGGGAGCTGGCACTGTTATGGGGCACAACTTAAGAACAGACTAATCACCACTGAGAAGTCCAAATTTGAGTCTTTTTTAAGCCGGCCAACTGACTATCTCACACAGAGTTGGGGCATTTCCAAGGGAGAAGCATTGCCTACCTAACATGGAGTCTCAGAGCAAAATGGAGTCTGTTTGTTCATTGTCCATATAGCCTGGCCTACAACTTTTTCATGGAGTCAAATCTTTCAGTCCATCACATTCCCCACTTGTTTTATGTACATAATCAAATCATTGATTTATTATTAGTGTAGAGGTGATTGTAGTGGGTACATAACACCATAAGTTTAACAGATTGGATTTTTTCTCTAACATATTTAGTTAAACAGTTTGTCTTGCATGGCCCAATTAAAAGCCCCAACATATCTAGAATGAGAGGTCCCGTCATCGTGGTTACTAGAGTAGTTAACCAGGGGGACCAAGAGGACAGATTTGGGTACCAATTTACCTTAAGTTTTTGACTTTTCCTCCCTTTTCTTGAGTCTTATCCTAATCAAAGATAAACTATCACGAATGACACTTGAGTGGTTAGTATAGAAACACTATGTCTCCCCTAAGGTCATACATAATCCTCCTTACTTTAATAACAGCAAATTTAACCCTCTTCTGTTTTATAAAACTACCTCAGCAGGTGAGTAAAGAGAATTTTCTAAGCAGCTTATGGAGTTTTAAATTTGTTTATGTTTGGATTTATTTGTCCACTTAAGGTTTTGACATTTTGGTCTCCTGTATTGAGTACAGCAGTCCCCATAGCAGTGGAGCCAGTTATACATAATCCAACTAGGAGGGGAACTAAGAAAGGGGACACTCATTTAGATATTAGCCCCAGATGTTCCTTTTCTCCCTCCCCAACCTAATAGTACAACCTGGGGAATGATGTGAACAGTAATACATAATTCATCCCATTTGGTAATCTCAAAAAGTTGAAGGACCAGGCATGGAGCTACTCCTGATGTACAAATAAACCATGTTCCCTCAGGGGCCACAAGATGATTGTCATGTGGGACTGAGGAAGTCCCTAGTACCACAGTAGAGGTATAAGAATCACTGATTTATCTTTTAAATTAGGTAAGAGGTTGTAGTGGCTATGCATATGCATTAATTCAACCAACAAAATATATTGTTTTAGTAGCTCAGGTCTCATACTCCAAGAAAAAGAAAAAAGCATGATTAACATTTTTCAGTCTTATCTTTAAAGGGTTGCTGGGATCTCTGAGGGTTGTTCATTTTTCTGTTGTGTTGACTCAGATGTGATGAATCGATATTGTGAATAAGGTCCCCTTCATTTCAGCCAGGTGTTATCCCTTTTTTCTGGAACTATTTGACAAAGACGTAGTCTCCTGGCTGGAATGTGTGTTGGAAATCAGTGATCTCTTGGGGTTGGTACTCTCATAAATTGAACCTGTTGAAGAGACTTAACAACAGGTTGGAACAGGAGCAGGTTATCTTGCTAAGGATGGAGAAAAGGCTCTGGAAACATTAACATTTTAATTTCTCTGAAGTCATTTGTCTCCAACTTTTTGGACCAAACTGGCCTTTATTTTTGTGATTCAACCCAATTACCTATATAATTGACTATGTTTTTAATGTTTGTATTACCCCTCTAATTTTAGGAACTTCTTATTGTTGAAAGGAAAAAGGGCAATGACTGCTGTTGCTGCTTAAAGCTGAGAAGGGGGAATATAGGATGGGGCAAGCAGTTTGGAGTCACGTTTTAGAAATTGGGTCTTTATAGGGATATGAGTCTGGTTCTATGAAAGAAAAAAAATCATGAGTACAAAATAAATAGCATCTGGAATACGTCAATGAAGATGATAGAAATGAATAATCTCTTACCAGAAGGTGGAATAACTGAGATGTTGTTCCCACAACAAGGCCTAAGAATGCCTAACAAGACTGGAGAGGATAAGGTCCATTTGTAGATCTTTAGCACTGTTGGAGTGATCAGGAATGTAAACACAACATTTAGTTAAGTTACCTAATGTCATCTGATTTTTGTAAAATATCTTTTTATTGCTATGCTCTCTTTGTTTAATGGAGATCCCTTTATTTTTGTTACTGAGGGTTAGAAAATCATAATAGCAAACATTGATTAAGTCTACCTTATAGGAGGTTAGAAACATCTTTAGGCCTTAAACTGATTAAAAACGTATAACTGGCAGTTTCTCTTGATAGTTATCTGGCATGTTTGTTTTGTTTCCTCCAGTTTTATTTATTTTGGGGGCTAAAACAGGTGACCTCTTTAGTGGCATTCACTAGGTAGAGTCTCCTTGATGAGATGGTTTCCTCTGAAAGCATTAGATGTGTCTCCTTTTCCAATGACCCTCCTCCACATCTGTTGTGCTGATTGGCTTTTTATTTTCTAGTGGTCTCTTCAGTCTCCCCGATCGGAAGTCATGTGGTCCAGAGTTGTAAAACTCCTTAGAGAAGTTCTCTTATCCCCTGGGTTCAGACTGACTCTGAGGGCAAGAGTTAAATATTGGTTTTCTTGGACCCTTTATTTTAATCTCAATCTTTAAGACTTGATCTTAAAATCCAGCAAGCCAATCTCAGTAAACCAGTCATAGAGTAAGAGTACTGGGCTTTAAGTTTAATATCTGTGACTTTACAGTCATTTACCTGTTTTATTTAATTGGGGTCTATATTATCTGTCCTATAGGTGATGACTTATTATCTCAAATTAAATGAGATTGTTTGTTCTTGAAACTGTACCTCTACAAAACATTAATCTGGAAACTGTTATGGAGATTACAAGGAAAATACAAAATGGAATGAACAACAGTAAAAACATATTTAGTTGTGTAATAGCTATCTTAAATTTTGGCTGAGCTATACATTATATCACCTGTTTGGAATCATAGTAATTTTACAACAAAAAAAAACAATCTTTTGAATATAACTTTAAATGAACTGAAGTCTGGCTTATTTTGGAACCACTCTAACATGTAGTAAGGTGGGAGGCAGAGTCTTATCTCAGGTAAGTCAGGGCTCTTCATAAATCTTAGGTAAAATCTTCTTAGTCTGAAGCTGATCTTTGTCTTCTTTTTTGAATATCATTTTACAAAGTTCACATATATTGTTTTCTAAGTCTACATAAATTTTTGTTAACATAATATGATATTTTACATCTAAAATATGAATCAAATAAAGTTGAGAGAGATTTTAAATTTCATTTTGTGTAGTAAATTGGCAAAATGTTTATGTTTTACAACATTAACCTTTAAACAAATCAGTCTCTCAGTAACTTTTAGAAATATATTTGTATTTTTATCCCAGTGTAGAAGGTTACATAAGGTTCAGTTCCAATTACAGAAAATTAAATGATATAAATATAGCCTCCATAAAATTTGCTATTCTTATAAGATTAAAATTACCATTACAACATTAGTTTGGACAATACCAGCTTGATAAAATGTTGTTTTAAACTTTTATTTTAAAGACTTGTATACATGGAAGATATGACCCATATCTACTCATATTATATTGAGTAATAGAATCATAATTACATTGATGTTTTTATATTAAATGAGTTTAGTTTTTAAAGAAAATATGTAATGTAATACAATACTATAAAAGTTGTTTGTTTAACCAGAATTGTACAAATCCTTAATTTTTAAGACTAATTGTTCTAGAGAATAAAACTTAACAGACATAATGTTAAGAGTAAATTAATATTTTAAGAATTATTTGTTATTTCAGCATATAAACTGAACTTTGGTTTATATCAGTACATTAAGATTTGGCCTTAGAAAAATCCACTTAATAGTTTTAACTGTTGTTTATTCATGTACACACACAAACTTCTTAAAGTTTACCCTAATTTATACTTTTTAGCCAGTTAATTAGACCCTCTTATTGTTTACTTAGATGTATTACAGTTTTATTTTATCACATAAAGACTTTTTAACTAGAAACATTATTTTCTTTTATTAAATATAGTTTTATATCTAGAACCTTTCAAATTTTTAAACTGCTAATCCCCTTTTAAAAAAAATTTATATATTGAAACAACCCTTGTAAATTTCTGAATTTAGGTAAATTACTCCATTTTAGAGATGAAATACTTTGTTATTTATAGAACTCTATTTAAATTATAGTTGAAATTTTTGAACACTTTATGTAGAATTATACCACTTGAGACTTTTAGTAACCTTGGTTTTAGTGATGACATAAAGTACTTATAAACCCCTTCTTTATTTATTAATTCACAAAAACACCAATAATGTTGTAAATATGTTACCCTATGGAAATTATGGAGTTAAGAGTATTTGAAGTTATATTTAGCAGTTACCATTTTAACTCTCTAATCCAGTTAGATGTCTCTAACAAACACTTCCATGATCAATCCCATATATGTCAAATCTAATTTAGTTATTTTACAAGAACCAAGATATCAAAGAAGGGTATTGGGCAGCATCAGTCATTTCTTCCCAGTTGAAGAAAAATCTAGAAACAATGGGTATTAGACATTTTATAAAATTAACATTTTATTATTTTTTGACCACCTAGAAACAAAACTGTGTTAGTAATTTGAAAGCCATACTTTTGTTTACCCAATTTAAAAAACTTTTAAATCATGTGAATCAAAGGCATTTGAATCCATTTTTTAAAATTTAATTTGTGGGCTCATATGTCAATTTGGTACCAAACATATGTAGATATTACAATATACTGGTGTACATATACATAAAAAACAGATAGAAAAACGGCCTTGTAGCTTATTTTTAAAAACCCATTAAATTGAGATGTAACCCTTGCACATTGGCCTCTGAAACAGAGGATTAGAAAGACTTCATAGTTGAAAATAGGTCTGATCAAAAAATTAACCTACATAATTTCGTTTCTATGGTTGTACACGGTGTAGATTCATACCATTCATGCAATCATACATGTACATAGGGTAGTGATGTCTGTGTCGCTCCACCATTGTTCACACCACCCTCCCTCTCATTTCCCTCTACATAATCCAAAGTTCCCCCATTCTTCTCTCACTCCAACCCCCAAACCCCATTATATATCATTCTCCACTTATCAGGGTAAACATTTAGCCTTAGGTTTTTTGGGCTTGGCTTAATTCACTTAGCATGATATTCTCTACTATCATTCATTCATTTATTTCTAAATGCCATAATACTATTCTTCTTTATGGCTTAAAAAAATTAAAAGATAAACAAAAAAGAAAAAAGTGCTATAAAACTGGAAAATAAACTTTGGCATAAATTTGATAAGATAATATCCTTAAAATAATCAGATGAAAGTTTACATTTTGGTCCAATATAATTATATGAACTTTAAAAAAAATTGACCTAGGCCCAACAGATCAAAATGACGAACTTAAAAACTAGAATTTTAAAAGTCTTTCTGGCCTCCATCCTGATGTTGTCCCGCTCATCATAGATGAAAAGAATTAAGAGAATATAGACAAAGGCCGTGCCCCATCCCTCCATGAAGGAGTTTCACAAAGAGACAGCAAGGGAGCTGCTTCCATTGGTCTCCTGGGAGAGCCCCCTCAGGTTGGGGTCTTGTTCTAAACTGTTTTTCTGGTCTCTTGGACAGCAGTCATCAAAATTTTAGACTGGCATTTTGGTGGGAAACCTACAATAGTTGGGAGCTCCTGTTGGCAGTCATTTACATTTCAATGTAAGCTTTAGTGAATATGGCTAAAAACCTTTTTAAACTTTTTATTTTTTCCAAATTTGAATATAAGACCTTTGATCAGGATGTCCAGGCTGCCCAAAGACAATTTGGTGGTCCCCTGATGGGGTCATCTGAACTTGAAAGTTGACCATTCTCACAGAATTTAGAGAGAGAAAAGATGTCACAGCGGATCCCGTTGTCAGTGGCCCTTGTCAGGAATTCCTGGAAATTGGTCAATAAATACCGAAGGGAGTACATGACGAGCATGAGGGAGACTGACCATGTCCACACTCAAGGGCAACAAAAAACAGAAAATGATGAACAAACACAGAACAGGTAAGATGCCAAAGACACTGACAAGTGGCCACTCCTGATTCCTGACCTGAGGGCCTGGGCAACATCTTGCCACAGTCCTGGACTCGGGAAGTAATGCTGCGTCCAGCCTTCCTCAGAGTCCCCAGATATGACCTGGCAGAAACGGACTTAGCAGTCCCAGGGGCAGGGAGGGAGCACAGAAAGAGGCGACTCTCAGAGAACTTAGTTCAGTCCTGGGGTGGGGCTGTGCAGACCATGCAGCCTGGGGCTGAGGAACGTCTCTCAGAGGCCTTCCCCTAGGAGCAACAATGCAGCCTCACTCCCCTGCAGGAGTTTCCAGGTCAGTGGTGAGCAGTGGCTATCCATCAGGCATCAAGGATCTCACTGGGGCCTCCAATTGTTATGGGGCACAACTTAAGAACAGACCAATCACCACTGAGAAGTCCAAATTTGAGAGTCTTTATTAAGCTGGCTGACTGACTGTCTCACACAAGGCCACAATAATGTCTATTGGAAGAAAAACCCCGACAATAGGGTTGCAGGGGTTTTTTATACCCTAAGTCAGTATATCAATCATAAGTGTCTGTTGCTATGATTTAAAATAAAAAACTAACATCATGAGATCTGAAATCTTTAGCAGAGGAGGAAGTGGGTCAAAATGACCTCACTTAGGTACAAAGTAAAGAATGTTACTATCATTGTTGACATCACCGTTAACATGGAACATTGTTTAGGAGAACAGGAATTAAAAAGAGAGCAATTTTTATTACACTAGAATTGCCACTTTCTCATTTTGTATTGCCAAACAGTTCATGCTAAGTAACTGATGTACTTAGTACAGAGGTGGGGCATTCCCAAGGGAGCATCATTGCCTACCTAACATGGAGTCTCAGAGCAAAATGGAGTTTGTTTAGTCATTGCCCATATAGCCTGGCCTATAACTTTTCCATGGGGTCAAATCTGTCAGCCTGTCATAGCACCTGTGGCTCACCTTGCTTTCTCTGTCTACATAAGTAATAAACTGACTCTACAGAGGTTGTGCTGGTTTTTTACTGGGAGAATCTATCAGTACTGATTCTTGCTTGACAGCAGGATCTGTGGGATGTTCCTCGCAGACACTTCAGTTATAGAGAAGAATTCTCCTGCTGATCAACCTTACTATTTTCCTCCACAGTTAGTTCTGTTCACCTGGGGATTTCTCTTTCACGTGGTTATGAACTTCTGGGTTGCCATCTCAGAGTCATAAATGTGGCTTCAAACTAATTAGCTAAGACAGAAATGATCTGTTTTCCCAGAATTATTTTGTATAAATGAGCATTTGGCAGTGGGATGAGGGTGTTTTTTTGCAAGGGGAACTCCTGTTGGGGTGCAGGGACCAGAAGAAGGCATGGTGAGAACCTGATACATAGACATCTGCAGAATGAAAGGTGGGCAAGGCTGTATGTGTGGCAGATAACTCAAGTACTGCACATAGAGTTTAAGGTGGAGGAGGAGGAACAGGGGTCTCCCTGATGCTACAAAGTACTTCTGTGACTCTAATGCTTCTGCCTGACCCCTCCCCGACCCTCCCAGCCTTTTCACTGTGACTCAGAGGAAATCCCTGGAAAACAGGGTGGGGAGGGGCACACTGTCATAACACTCCTGGTGTTAGCTCCTTACACACATAATACTTGTCACATATATAATAGTGGTGGTGACAATAAAATAATAGTAAGAAACATAGATGAGGGATTTTTAGGATAAAGAATTGTGTAAACAAATGGAAGTGCTGCCCTTCCCTCTGTGAGTCACAGAGCTCTGTCCTGTCCCAGAGCTCTGTTCATTTTTTGTTCTCCTTAGCTTTTGCTTTTTCTCTGCTCTATGCTAAAACTTCCTAATTCCTCTGAAATACCTGAAGAATTCTCTACAGTTCAGATGGAGAAGTGGACTGAGTTGCAGTTGAAAGGAGTCCTTGAATCTTCCAGGGTAAGCAGTATGTGAAGCCTAGAAATAGCTGGTTATTGATGGGTGGTTTGCACAAAAAACTGGGTTTCCCCTGGCAGCATTGAAGAGAAAGGCACTTGCCAGAGTCACAATTTTGAAAAAGTTCCCATGGTAGCATGTGGCAGTCAATTTGAAAACTGATATGTGGTTTCATATGTGGGTTTTTCCTACATGCAAATCTTTTTGCCCAACCCTTACTAGCAAAATACTTCCTCTGTTGTAATATAATGTGGGAGGGCCCCTCTTTAGATTCCTCCCCAGGTGTGTCCATACCCCGATATTAGCCACAGTCCAAGGTTCCAGATAGCTGTTCTACTTCTCTGCCTCCCTCTGCTCTGCAGCCTAACCAGAACCATGCTGTTCAGAATTTTTGGTAAGGAGACTCCAGCCTCAAGTTGAGCCTAAGCCTTATCTCACCCTTTGTCCCTCTGAACCTCGAACTCAGTTCTCTCTTCTGTATTCAGTTCTCAGCTTCCCACCTGGTAATCACCCTGCCATCTTCCCTGACTGCCCTGCATCCTCTCTGCTCACCTGCAAATGTCAGATGCTTCACTCTTCCCAGAGCCCTCCCTGCATTTCCTCACCTGCCAGCACAGACCCCAGGACCTGACCCCACAGTCCATCTCAAAGTCCACTCTGAGTGTGAAGAGCAGTCAAAGCTCAGAGACAGCATCCTGTCCCCAGGACGGTGCTCAGACTGCCCCTTCCCAGCACTCTCATTCTCACTCCCCTTCTTCTCAGCTGCTGTCTTCCTTGCTGAACTCCTGGGCTCGGGCTCAGGCGTCACAGGTGAGGACGGGTGTGGTGAGGAGAGGATGCTGCTAGTTGTGGGAGGTTGTGCTCTCCACTGGCCCTTGAAGGCTGCTCAGCTCTGACTCTTCCAGATACTGGCCCATGGCTGTGCCAGCCAGCGCCCAGGTGTGGGGACCAGACCTACGACCCCTTGGAGCAGTGCTGTGACAATGACACCATCCTGCCCCTGAATGCAACCCGGCTGTGTGTCCCCAACTGCATCTTCTATCCCTGCTTCCAGCACTGCTGCCTGGAGTCCCTGGGCTCTCAGAATCAGGCAGTGGTGACATTCAAGGTCCCAGGCATGAAGCCCGACTGCAGGTCCTCCCCCATCTCCAGGATTTGTGCCAGTTAAGTATATGATTCTAACCTAGACTGGCAGGAGGGGCAGGAAGGGACAGACTCAAAACTGGCATGCATTCTCCCAGTTGGACATAATTTATGTGTACTATTTCCTGTAACTGCTTTGACGGTTCATCTGTAGGTGTCTTCTCACCAACACCATTGTGAACTGGGCACACATCTATGCCAGAGTAGCAATCACCTCTCCCTGCTGGGTATGCACTAAAACGCCTGTGATTTTTATCACCAGACTTCCCTGGTGAATTCAGACTATCACTCTGGACAATTGAATGTACCTGGAAAAGCCTTTTATTGCCACCTGAATATGGGATGAAACTGGCACTGGTTTCTAGTAATCCTAGGTGGTGGGGCTTGTCTTCTGGTTGTGTGATGTTACAGCTTGTATTGTTCTTGTGGCCTCTGGATGCAGGGCTCTGCTCGCCTCACTAAGGGAACATTGCAGAAGATGTCAAATGTGTAGATTGTATGGTGAGGGATCCTATGGGGAAGATCATAGGACAGTCCTCAAATGGCTGGAGTTAGGCTCCTTTGCCAAGACCTCCAGCAGGCTATGTTTCTATTGTGTTCTCGAGGTCATAAACACTGGCTTGTGAGCATGTGTCCACTGACGTAACCTGTTGTTAGTGTGCATTCTTTGTCTGGCCTGCATATTAAATTGGCCTATGGAAAAGATTCAGGGGACTACATGGAACTGGCTGGGGGCTGAAGTTGGAGCTGGGGACTGACTACTGCTACTGCTTCCTCTTAATAAAACATGTGTACTATGCCCAACTATGTCTTCTATCTTCTTCCACTTGCTGAGATTCTGAATCTGTTTCCTGGCTCTGAGCCGCCTGCCCCAACAGGGTGGTAATGTTCCTTCCATCGATTTTCCTGACATAATTTCATTTTCTTTATTGCTGAATAAAACTCCACTGTGCATATATACCACATTTTCTTAGTCCATTCATCTTTTTACAGACACCTAGACTGGTTCCCTAGTTTGGTTATTGTGAATTATGCTGCTATAAATATGGATATGCATGTATCACTATAGTATGATCACTTAAATTCTTTAGAATAAATACTGGGAGGCGGTATAGCTGGGTCTTATGGTGGTTCCATGCCTAGTCTTTCAAGGAAACTACATACTGATTCCCCTAGTAGTTGTACTAGTTAAAAACCGCACCAACAGTGTAAAAGCATTCCTTTTTCTCTACATCTTCTCCAGAATTTATTATTTGTATCCTTGATGACTACCATTCTGGTTGGTGTGAGATGAAATCTCAGTGTAGATTTGATTTGCAGTTTCCTAATTGCTAATGATATTGAACAGTTTTTCATATATTTGTTGGTCATCTGTATTTCTTCTTTTGAGAAGTGTCTAATTCCTTTGCCCATTTATTTATTGGGTTATTTGATTTTGGGCATAAAGTTTTTTAAAGTCTCATATGTTCTAGAAATTAATCCTCTCTCAGAAGGGTATCTAGCAAACATTTTATCCCATTGTGTAGTTACTGTCTTAACATTACTAATTGTTTTCTTTGCTGTGCAGAAGCATTTTAATTTGATGCCATCCTGTATGCTGACTCTTGGCATTATTTTCTGAACACAGGGGTGCTATTGGGAAAGCAATTGCCTGTGCCTACCTGCTGGAGTGTTGACCCTAAGTTTTCTTCTTAGAGTTGCATAAGTTCTGGTCTATTCCTAGGTCTTTATCCATTTGAGTTAATTTTTGTTTAGGATAAGAGATAAGGGACTAGTTTAATTATTCCACATATGGTAACCCGGTTTCCAAATACCTTTTTTTTTCTTTGTACCAGGGATTGAACCCAGGGGGCACTTAATCACTAAGTCACATCACAACCCTTTCTCATTTTTTATTTTGAGACAGGGTCTTTCTAAATTGCTTAGGACCTCACTAAGTTGCTTAGGCTGATCTTGAACTCCTCAGCCTTCCAAGCTGCTGGGATTATAGGTGCAAGTCACTGTGCCCAGCTCCAGTGCCATTTTTTTTAAAAGGCTATCTTTCCTTCAATGTGTTTTGGGCATCTTTTTCAAGTATTACATGACTGTAGATGTATGGGTTTATCTCTGTTTTCTATTCTGTATCACTGATCTATGTGCTGATTTTTATGCCAATACCTTACAGTTTTTGTTACGAAAGCTCTGTAGAATAATTTGAAGCCAGGTGTTATTGAATGAGCATTGATAAATTGGCTTAGAATTGCTTTGACTGTTCTGGGTCTTTTATTCTTCCAATGTATTTAAGAACTGATTCCAAATTAAAAATTAGGACTGTTTTGCCAGATTATTTGTATATAGATATATATGTGTAGATATATAATTTTTACATATTAAAATATTAAATATGCATTTATATATTAAATATATTTTATACATAATATATTTTATATATGTTTATATATAATGGTATTTTAAAGTCTTATCTGAAATCTACAGCAACTTTTGGAGATTATACAAGAAACCAAAGTGATTTTATAATTTGTATGCAATTTGAAATATTATTTGCAAGGCAAACATTGGAAAATGAAGCATTGGGGTGCCCACATTCATAGTCCCAGTTAGTTGGGAGACTGAGGTAAGAGAATTGCTTGGGCCCAGGGGTTCAGGTCAACCTAGGCAGCAAAACAACACCCTGTCTCAAAAACAACAACAACAACAAAAACTAAAAGATTATTTTCTTCATATTTGTAATTTCAACCTTCGTTTATAAGGAAATTTTTATTTTACAATTACCTTCCTTATTGGTCATAGGTTCATTCAGCCTTTACATAAAAACTGTGTCAAATCTGAATATTATTATTATTATTATTTTAATTTTCATTAATGACCCCGTGAACATTTGCTCTGCAGTGTTGCAGCTGCTTCAACCAGAGGTTCAAAGTTTTTGAAGAATTCTCAAAATTTCCTGATATGTTTCAAAGCAAAGTACACACGTATGATTTTAAATCAACTTTATTATTGTATGGTTAAACTTTCAATATTTTAACTGAATATTTGAATGAGCATTGATAAATTGACTTATACCAGTGTACTGTACCACCACAATCAAGATGGGGAACTTTTACATCACCCCACAAAGTTTCCTGATGTTTCATCATAGTCAATTCCTTCTCTACCCCAGACTCCAGGAAAATTGATACTTTGCACTACAGGTTAACATGGTACTGAAGTAAAAGACACACCAACTAATGAACAGGATAGAAAGCCCAAACAAAACTCCAAGGATTTACAATCCATTGATTCCTGAAAAAACTGCCAAGAACACACAGGGGGAAAGACAATCTCATCAACAAATGCCACTGGGAAAAACTGAATCCTAATCTCACACCATATACTCAAAATCAACTCACAGTGGTTAAAGGGCTCCAATGTAAGACCCAGGGCTGTAAGGAGAAACCATGAGGGAAAGATCCACAACACTGGTCTGGGCAATGATTTTTTTTGATAGCACTCCAAATGACAGGCGAAAAAAGCAAAAATAGATAAATGAGTTTGCATCATGATAAAAAATATTCTATACTCCAAAGAATTAGCAAAATGAAGAGATAACCCAAAGACTGGGAGAAAATGTTTGCAAATTATGCTTCTAATATGCAGATAATATCCATATTAATAACTCAATAGCAAGAAAATAGCAATCTGGGCCATTTTAATTGGGTTGATTTTTTTCCTTGTTGATGAGTTTAAAGAGTTCTTTGTATATTTTTGATAACTGTTTCTTATCAGATATGTCTTTTGCAAATATTTTTCCTAGTCTGTGACTTGTCTTTCCATTCTCTTGACATGCTTTTTCACAGAACAGAACACTTATTTTTAATGATTTCCAGCTTCTCAGTCAATTCTTGTATAGATAATGTCTTCGGTGTTTTATCTTAAAGTTATCACCATACACAATATCACCTAGCATTGCTGGGATACATGGAGTAACAAGGGAGTAAGTTAGGAATAAAATGGCCAAAGCCTCTCTAAGGAGTCTTCCAAGTTCTTTCTTTGGCATTGAAAAACCGTACACTTTGGCCTTTGCAGCCCTGGGGTTGAACAATGGGCACAGTGGGCAGGATACCAGAGTGAGACTGGTTGATTCAGGAGATGGAAGGGATGTGGGCTTTACAGGGAAATCTGGGCTGGCCAGGAGCCTGGATTTGAATAGAGGTAGCTTCTCTATTGGAGGGGTGGGGACCACGGTGTGAACACAGGGATGCCCTAAACACACGAAAGGGGTGCTGCAAGTGTCAGAAGTAACATGCAAAGTGGTCACCACCTCAGGGCTGGAAAGGCCTGGCTGTGTTGTTAAGCTTAGTCACAGACCTGGAGCTAGCCACTCAGTACTGCTCCTGGTACAGGAAGAGTCTAAAGTGAGAGAGACGCCTGTTCAGAACCTACAGAGGAGCATCTGTACATCAAGGAAAGCCCACAGGCTATCTGAGGAGATGTGCTGGCCCAGGAACTGCATTAGGGTGTTGACGACTAGTGAGAACTGGGGACCTCGGATGTGGGACCCACTCAGGGAGTCCACTAGTTCCAGCGACTCAGAAGTGGAGTGGAGGATGAAGACATGGAGGAAGCTGGACCACTAAGGGTCCACAGGTGAGAGCCCCAGTGGATGACCTGAGGGGCCTCCTGACCTAATCCTGTCAGGAAGGTTGTTCACATCCCCCAGAAGAACACATTCCAGAGCCAGTGGGACTGGGGGACAAGTTCAGGCAGAGAACGAAAGCAAGTGCCTGTGTAGCTGCCCCACCTGAGGGACACTGGAGCAGCCTGGATGATGTGGAATTGCGTGAAAATGTCTCAATGACTTCAGTGACTGCTCACCTGCCTGACATCAGTGGCTTCATGCAGCACCCCTGATGACAGTGGGGTCATGACTAGTTTGGCTGCTTCTTGTCACTCACAGTATGTGGCCAAATCCAGGAGGTCTTCCTAGGCCTTAGGCACCTGCCTGTGTGTGGTAACCACAGGGCTGTGGGCAGGACCTTGAGTGAGACCTGCTATTGATACGCAGCCCTCCCAGGACCAAACAGTATGCTTCCCCTGCTGGGATGAGGGATGCAGGGTCACAGAGGCCCCTCTGTCCACTTATGATGCCCTGATGTCAATGTTACCCACCGCACATTGGCAGTCCCTGTGCTCAGTATTGTAAGTGAGCTTGGGTCTGGGGAGACTGAAAGATCAGGCAGAAAGCTGGAGTCATGATTCAGCAAAACTGAAGGACCTTTCTGAGTGTCTAGAAAAGAGCTGTGCTAGACTTACCAGCAGCAGGAGTGGAGGAAAGGAAAATAGATAAAGACCTAATGTCACCCTGGTGCAGCTGTGGACCAATTGCCAAAGGACCAGAGACTCTAGCCATTTCCTCTGAGGTAGAAAACCAAAGGGAGACAGAGGGACAGGGAGCATGGACTCCTCCTCCAGAAAGAGATGGGCACCACCTCTCCTGCTGGGAGGTGTGATGAAGGCGGAGCCCAGTGAGGGGTCCTTGATTCCCTTTATTGTGGGACAAGTAGGGGAAAGGCCAAGGTTCAGAGGTCCCAGCCATGTCTTTGCACCAGGGACCAAATATAGAATTGAGTACAAATTGGTCTTCAAAAAATATTCAGAGTGAAACAGTGTGAGTGGACCTGAAGCTGAGGACATTGATGCATGGTGGTCCTGATTATGTCTCAGGCAGCTTACCTGCTGCTGATGGATATGGGAAAATGGCACTGTAGTGCTAACTGTGCAGTGTGGGCACCTGCCACCCACCTCCTACCCAGTGTCCATAGCTCCTACTACCCAGCATATTACAGATGTCCATGTCTGGTGGAATAATGCCTATAATCCACCAAATGGAAGTCCCACTTGCATTGTCAGGAGATGAAACATGTGTGGGATGTGAAGTTAATATTAAGAGGAAATGCGAAACACACACTGCTGTTTTGCCTGTGCCTGCTGAACTGTTGCCAACAAAAATATAGTCCCACCCCCAGTGGCCATCAAGAAGTAGCAGAAGTAGCAGAGACCATAGGTGAAGTGGATAGAGTAAATACAGTTCACCCAGCCCACAGTCCTTTTAACTCCCCTGACTGGTAGGTAAGAAAGCAGGATGGAACTTGGTACATGACAGTGGACTACAGGGAACTGAGTGAAGCAGTCCCTCCACTTTGTACAGCTATTTCCAACATGGCCACCTTTCCAGAAGAACTAGACACCCAACTGGAACACATCCTTGTGTGGGAGACCTTGCTAATGTCTTCGGTAGGACAGAGTCCCTGAGAGTGAAGACCTGGCAGCCTTCATGTGGGAAGGCTGACCATGGACATTGTGGTCCTCAGCTCCACAAATAAAAACATTTCATTATGTTGCTGACATTCTTCTCATGGCTGGATTTCTCACTGAGGCTGCGTCCATACTTCTGACTTACTTGCAAGGGAGAAGGTGACTGTGAACCCTGACAAAGTGCAGCCCCGGCTCCTGGGTGAAATTCTTGGGACTGTTTGGTTCAGAAGGACAAGGTTATACTTCAGTTTCCCTTCCCAACACAGTAGAGCAAATACAACAATTTATGGGACTTCTGGGTTATTAGAGGGCTTTCATCCCTCGTCTGGCTCAGTATTGTGACCGAGATACATCCATAAAGTGTCTGTTTCTCTCCACCCCTGAGGGGCAGCAGCTAGACCAGGCCTGGCATACCTGCGGGGAAACCCTCTTGGTGATGGCTGTACTAACCAAGGTTGCTGGGCTCCCTGTGTGCTGCCACACAGAGTTGGATGGTGGTGTTGGTGCCTGGCAAACATCTGTCACACTCCCCACAGGTTGGCAAAAAGAGCTTTCTCCTGGACTGGCCCATGGCCAGGGATGCTGGGCACCCCATCAGCCAGGTGAACCATCGGGGCTGCTCAGAACTTGCCATGACCACAGCACCCAAGTGGTCTTCCCTGGGGAGCCCAATCTGCAGAGGGACCAAATGGACTAGGATAAAACAGAAGTGAATGGAAAACCCGCATTGCTCACACCTCAGTCACAGATGCTCAGGGATGCAGGTACTTTATGCTGCTACTGCAGGAAATGGAGACAGATGTCAGAGCCCTGCGAGGGATAGGAGTGTTTCCCAAGGTGCAGAAGGTGGAGAGTTGGGGGTAACACCAGTCAGCATCTCAGAAAGTCTCTTCTCTCTCTGAGAGAAGGTGTGAAAGAATGAGGAAGGAGGGACATGGGGAGGGGTGGCCTTGTTCCTTTCTCCAGTTCTTAGGAGAGGGTCTAAATTGTAACTTTGGCAGCAAAGTGGAGGAATGCACTCATGAGACATCTGAAGAAAGCCACCTGCACAGGGGGCACACTCCCTACCGTGTACATCCCGGTTGGGGGGTCCTCCATTGTATCCCGGCTGCCAACATGGAGAAGTAAGTAATAAAACGTCCCAAACCTCTCCACTGAGTTTTCCAAGTTCTTTCTTTGGGATTAGAAAAGAGTGTGCTTGGGGTGTTTCCAACCCTGGGGTGAAGCACTGATGATAGTAGGGCCATCAGATGTGAGTAAAGATGAGATGTGCCCAGCACTTGGCCTGCCAAGCAGAGTCACTCTGATGAAGGAAAGGCAGGGGCTGTGATCACCTAGGGGGCGCTCTGAAACCATACCCAAGCATTTCTTTTATCTTTTAAGACAAGAAAGGAAGACATAAAGGCCCCTCCACTTTCATACAGATTCAGGGTCAAGGACACCCCAATTCTTGTTCAGAAACCAGTTGGAAATGAAAATTGAGAACCAGGATCATTAAAGAAAGCATGACTAATTTGCACCCAGTCCCACTCTGAAAACCATCCCAGCTCCTCTCATCCAGTTCAGGGCAAGACTGAGATTTCCTCATGTTCAATCCGGTCCTCTTTAGGGTCATCTGGGAGTTGGGGATTCTCTGATCTGGTTGTGGTCAATCAAGATGCTCCCAGAACAACTGGTTATCCACACCTAGAAGAATGAAACTAGACCCCAATCTCTCACCTGCATAAAAATCAACTCAAAATTGACCAAAAACCTTGGAATTAGACAAGAAACTATGCCACTGGTAGAAAAAAGGTAGGGTCAACACTCCAGCTTTTAGGCACGGGCAATGACTTTCTCAGGAGGATCCTAAAATTCATGAAATAATGCTAACAGTTAATAAATGGGATGGCATCAAATTAAACAGCTTCTACACAGGAAAAAAAAAAGGAATGTGAAGGAAAAATCCACAGAATGGGAGAAAATCTTTGCTAGTTACTCTTCTGATAGAGGATTAATATCTAGAATATGTAAAGAACTCAAGAAACTTTACACCAAAAAATCAAATAACCCAATGAATAAATGGGCAAATGAACTAAACAGACACTTCTCAAAAGAAGAAAAGCAAATGGCCAACAATTACATGAAAAAGTGTTCAACAACATTAGCAGTTAGGGAAATGCAGAGCAAAACTACACTGAGATCCCAACTCACACCATCCAGAGTGGCAGTCATCAAGAACTCAAATGATAATAAGTGGTGGAGAGGATCTGTAGAAAAGGGAACACTTTTACACTGTTGGTGGGACTGGAAATTAGCACAATCACTATGGGAACAAGACTAGGCATGGAACCACATGTGACCCAGCTCTGCCACTACTTGGTATTTCACCATGAATTAAAGAAAAATTAAAGTTACCTTACTAAAGTGATACAAGCACACACATATTTGTAGCAACCCAATTCAAAATAGCCCAACTATGAAACAAGTTTAGGCATCATCAATGGATGAGTGAAGAAGGAAAATGTCATACATACCTCTCTCCCTCTCTCCCTCTCTCTCTCTCTCTCTCTCTCTCTCTATATATATATATATATATATATATATATATATATATATATATATATATATATGTAATGGAGTTTTATTAAAGGAAGAAAGTCTCCTGTATAGGGGACATGCCCCTCATCTTGTACATTCACCTATCATATTCAGTGAAATAAATCAAACTCAGAAGGTTAAGGTTATGTTTTCTCTCATAAGGCAGAAAATAGAGAGGAAAAAGGAAAACAAAGGTGAGGGCAGATCTCCTAAAAATCAAAGGGAGATCAGTAGAGGAAAGGACCAAGGGGAGGGAGGCAGGGAGGGAGGAGGGAAGTGCTGGGGAGTGATATTCACCAAATTACAGGGTTCTATGGTGTGCATGTATGAATATGTAACAGTCCATCCCATCTGTATGTAACTATAATGCACCAATAAAAATTTGGGACAAACCCTCCCAGAGGCACATGTAGGCTTCAAGCTGCACTGAGTCTGTTTCAAATCCTCCAACACCCTCCTACCCAATGTTCTTAAGGCTGTTTGAAAAGACTGGGAAATACAAACTGCATCTTAGATAAGGATGAACCCAGCCTGAGTCCAGCTCCAGTGTCAGCACATCCCCACTCCTGTCCACATCTACCATCTCCATTCCCAGTTGCTCATTCATCACCCCTGTAGCACCTCAGCCCCAGCACCACTCTCCACACACTCAAGAGACTCCCTTCCCTGGACTCTTATCTTGTCTTTTAGGAGCATTCCTTTGTGCCTTCACCTTCCTAGTTTCCAGACCAAGACCACACCCAGAGAGACATTGCACTCTCTCCAATTACCAAGATCCCCCAAAAATCAATCAAAAGCTACAGTCAAAATTGTACCCAGAGCACACCCTAAGAAAGGAGAAGAAAGACCTGCCAGGGAATTCAGAAATGTTTCCTGCAGCAGCTTTGAAAGAGGAATGGGTCAGACAGTCTCTGAAATTCAGGGGCAGGCAGGGTACATTCAAGTCTTTGGAGACCACGTGCTCTGAGTATCATCTCCCATCATGAAGAATTCAAGATAAAACAATACAAAGGTAAATATGTTGCTTAGTTGTGGCTTATGTTATCAAACCCATCACATGGAAAGTCGATGTCTGAGAGATGAGATTTGGGGCAAAGAAAGCAAGATTTTATTAAGGATGCTAGTGAAGGTTTATGGAAAATAATATCCCTGCAACATAGCTCCAAAAGAAAAATGAAGAGAGGTGTGGTTCCAGAGGTGAGAGGGGAAACTAGCCAGGAAGGAATGGGCCCTGGGGGAAAGAGGCGGATACTGAATGCTGGACCATAAACCATGACTTCCCCCACGGCTAAGTAGTCCTACATGGAGCCACAGCAAATACCAATGGGCAAGAATTGAGTACTTGTCCCTGGCATCTGGATTCTTATCTCCCCAGACAACACTGAGTTTCAACCCTTTTACAACTACCTTCCTAAATTAAAGTTTTAATCTGTTCAACTAGCCCCTGAGTGTCAAGACTGCATCTGCACAGCTCCCAGTGATTTCATCATTGTACCCTATAAAACCAAAATCCCCTCAGAAACTGAGGGCTATTTTTCCCATCCGGAAAAGGGACCTCAATGACGTCTGAATCTGCAAAGGAGTAAAGGCTTCTCTGAACCGTTAAAGTCTGCTTCCCATCTTTTTGTGCTTACATTTAGGTTCTCTGACTGTTAAATGGGTGTAAGATAAAATTGACCCTTCTCCCTTACCGGTTCCCCTTCCCCTGCAGTTAAGTTAAAATGCTGTTGAGACCTGGGGAGTGAAAGTTGAAAGTCTGGCACCCCTACCATTCTCTGATGTTGGGAGTTCCTCCAGCCTCCCCTTAGGCTCTGGTTGAATCCCCAAACTGTGCATGCCCTATCCTGCAAAAGGAGACCCTCCACAACCTTGGAGCATGCTTTGGCTGAATTGCTGCAGGTATATGACCCATGACCAACCCCAATTCTGTACTAGGTTTTTGTGAACTAAGCTATGTGGATGGTGCAAGGACTTGTATTGAGTCCTTTATTGGTGCTGGAAGCATCTTTTTTCTGATCCCCTTCCTACACTCTTCCCATCCTCTCCCTGATCCCTTCCTTCCTGATACCCCGCAGACCTCAGAACCAAAGACCTACAACCAACACTGTCGCGCTCCCTGCCCGCAGAGAGACACGACACCTGGTTCTTTTCGGCCCTTTTATTGCGCGCACCCCCATCCTCCCAGTTCTTCCTTTGTTCCTCCCTTTGAGGAACTTATACTCCAATATATACAGTACTTGTAACCAATCAGCATTTTCGCACGAGGGGAGAGCATTAACAGATACAGGCAGCGAAGGCAGGCATATAGTGGACCTGTACTGTCCATCAGGGAGCTTAGCCAATCCCTGGAACTTCCTCAAAATAATGTCAGTTGTTTGTGCAAAAGTTAACTGCTCTGGCTCACTGCCAGGCGCCATCTTAGCCTTGCCACACCTAGGGCCAGGGGTCCGGCCGAAACCCCGACAGTTCCCCCTTTTCTCTTTTAAAAAGAAAAGGAAAGCTCGGGACCGTGCCTGTCTTAGGCGGAGTGGTCAACCACCGTCCTTACCCGTCATCGGATAACTGTAGAGCATGCTACAGCTCCTGTCTTAGGTCGGTACAGTGGTCACCTCCTTCCTTACCCGTCTGGCTAGCGATCCAGCATCGTGAGCCATACTTGTGGGGAACTGCCGGCCTCTAGGGCAGCCATGGCCTGATGGAAAATGATACGATCTCTAGCTTGATCTCGGCGCATGCGCATGATAAAGCGTGTGAGGAAGACAACAGTAATAACCATGAACATACAAAAGGCTCCCATACCTGCCCATTGCTTACAAAGTTGAAAGAGGAGGATAGCCAACTTAGCACTTCGGACATAGGGGCTACATTAACTCTAGTAGCATTGAGACTAACAATTTGAGATCTAAGAATAGCAGTAAGATTATCAAATTCATAAGACCAGTTGGAACGTAGCTGAACAGACAAGATTCTAGACAAATTTGCTGCATAGCTGAAGTTATGGTAAGCTACAGGTGTAACGCACAGTCCCGCCAGATGATAAATACATCCCACGTTTAACAGTTCCTGTAAAATGTCCATTTGTTCTTGAAGTAAGTCCACTCGCTGGTTCATAAGGAGTATGCCTGCTGTTAGATGTTGGTTTAGGGTCTCTTTAGTCTGTAAGGCTGCAGCTATATTTTTGGCCAAGTGATTGACTGCTGTTGCTGTAGGTATGGCAGTTGCTAGTGCTGCTGTTGCAGAAACCACTATTGCAGTGACCATAGCCGCTGTGATGTCAAATTCTCTCCTGTTTCTTGATAGTAACACTGGCAATTTTGCATCTGTAACAGAGACTGGGACTGGTAGGAAGGTAGGAACACACATTAAGTCTGCCAGCAGGAACCTAGAAGCATTTTAGCACAAATCTAAAGTACAATTGAAAGAAGCAGTTGTTTTGTTACATAGTTGAACTGTTCCTCCTAAGAGACTAAAAAGAGGTAGTAAGTTAGTTTATTCCGTGGAAACACACAAACTGAGCCGCAGCTCCAGTAAAGCACCGGGTTACCCTTATTACCCAGAGTTAAAAAAAAACCCCAAACAAAGAGACAAAGAGAAAGTTTATCTTTAGGGGACCTGAAGGTCTCCTCTATTCCCCCTTTTTGTTTATAAAGAACATTTTTGAGGGTGAGATGTGTATGTTCAACAATACCTTGTTTTTGTGGGTTATAAGGTACATCTGTGGTTAGAGTTATTTTAATTTTAGTGAGGAATTGGTTCTTACCAATTTTAGTTTTTAAAGAAAAATTTAGACTTTATAACGTAGTACAAATTTTTAACAGTTGCTTAACCATAATTGTATAAACCCCTATTTTTAATAAAACTTAAGAGACACAAAGTTAAGAATGAATTGGTTTTTTTAAAGAAAACTTTGTTATTTTACCATGTCATTTTACCATATAGATTAAACTTTGGCTTATATCAGAACATTAGTATTTCACCTTAGGAAAAACCTTAAATAGCTTTAGCTGTTTTACATACACACAACCAACTTAGTTACACACAGACTTGTTGAAACTTGCCCTTTGTTACACACAGACTTTCTTATCCAGAAACATTTTGTTTTCCTTTTTATTAAATACATTTTCAAACCCAGAACCTTTTATTTTCTCTTTCCTATTTGTTGACCCCTTTTTGTTTACATTCTGAAACAACTCTTATGAAATTTCTGAATTTAAATAAGTCACCCTATTTTAATTAAGATTAAATATATTGTTGTTTATAGTACTCTTAATTGAAACACAGTTGAAACTTTTGGGACCCTATGTATATAGAATTCCACTTGTTAGGACATAACTTTTAGTAACCTTGTTTTTAGTTTAGTGATGACACAAAGCAATTTTAAACCCTTTTATTTACCATCCTATGAGAACACCAATAAGGTTTAAGTATGATACCCCATGGAATAAAGGAGTTAAGAGTACCTGATGTTATTTAACAATTAGCATTTTAACTTTGTAAATTAACCAGAAGTCTCTACAAACACATTTGAGTAATCCCATACATGTTAACTCCAATTTATTTATTTTATAAAAACCAAGATATCAGACAAGTGTCCTGAACAGGATCCGTTGCCTCTTTCCTGCTGAAGAAAAGTCCTAGAAGCAATTGATATTAGACATTGTTTAACATTAACATTTCATTAGTTTGACCACCTGGAGACTTGTAAGTTATTTTTAAAGATATTTTACTTTCATTAGTTTACCCAATTTAAATTGAACCTATTTAAATCATGTGAATAAAAGTATTTGGATCCATTTTTAAATTTTAATTTTAAGAGCGCTCAGTTTTGATGTAGATAAGACATAACACCAGACAGTACGACATACAAATAACACAAAATCAAAGGCCTTGTAATTTATAGGTGAATGTTCATTGCAATGAAACAGCTGTTTAAAAAACTTTAGTTGAATAAAAAATAGAACTGATCAAAAATAAAATCATTAACCTAGGTATGTAGGATTAAAATTATGAGCTCAAAAATACAGCATTAAAGAAAAAAACAAAACAAAACAAGAATCCTGAAGAATAAGTCAGTTTTATGCAGCGGCCCAGGAATTTAAAACGGACACTTTTTTTTTCTTCTTTTCTTCTTATCTTTAGGTTACCCCCCTTTTCTCCTTGAGACGCAGTAGTTACATTCCAATGTGGCAGGGGGAGGGAGGATCACCCAGGACTTTTTAACCCTTTTTTTCCTGGTTGAGAAATCAGGTTAGGTTTGAATGCAGAAAATTATGAAACAATTATCTCCCAATACTTGTGGGGACTATGGCTACTATTTTATGTTCCCACTGTGGAACATTCCATGACTTTTTAGCAACTCCCTAAGAGGCTGTTGCATTTTAGTTTTAGACAGTTCTGTTCCTATGATTAAATCTTACAGCACTAAGAGCTCCGAGCACACAAACAAGCCACACAACAAACACAAAAATAACACACCACACACACAGTTTGGTACCACTTCATAAATTGAAACTAACTAATTTTACCGGGCAACGAACTTGCCTTCTGTGAACTTTTACCGGGCTTTCAGCCTATTAATCTTTCTCTGCTACCGGGCTTAAAGCCTATTAATATTTCTCTGCTACCGGGCTTAAAGCCTATTAATATTTCTCTGCTACCGGGCTTAAAGCCTATTAATATTTCTCTGCTACCGGGTTAAAGCCTATTAATATTTCTCTGCTACCGGGCTTAAAGCCTATTAATATTTCTCTGCTACCGGGCTTAAAGCCTATTAATATTTCTCTGCTACCGGTCTTAAAGCCTATTAATATTTCTCTGCTACCGGGCTTAAAGCCTATTAATATTTCTCTGCTACCGGGCTTAAAGCCTATTAATATTTCTCTGCTACCGGGCTTAAAGCCTATTAATATTTCTCTGCTACCGGGCTTAAAGCCTATTAATATTTCTCTGCTACTGGGCTAAAAGCCTATTAATATTTCTCTGCTACCGGGCTTAAAGCCTATTAATATTTCTCTGCTACCGGGCTTAAAGCCTATTAATATTTCTCTGCTACCGGGCTTAAAGCCTATTAATATTTCTCTGCTACCGGGCTTAAAGCCTATTAATATTTCTCTGCTACCGGGCTTAAAGCCTATTAATATTTCTCTGCTACCGGGCTAAAAGCCTATTAATATTTCTCTGCTACCGGGCTTAAAGCCTATTAATATTTCTCTGCTACCGGGCTTAAAGCCTATTAATATTTCTCTGCTACCGGGCTTAAAGCCTATTAATATTTCTCTGCTACCGGGCTTAAAGCCTATTAATATTTCTCTGTTACCGGGCTTTCTAGCCTTACTTACTTTATTACTTTATTGCTTTATTATTTTATTACTTTATTACTTACCACTTAACTTACCCTTGTCTGTGAAAAATTATTGCTCTTTGGCTCCCGGGTTTCGGCACCACTTGTCGCGCTCCCTGCCCGCAGAGAGACACGACACCTGGTTCTTTTCGGCCCTTTTATTGCGCGCACCCCCATCCTCCCAGTTCTTCCTTTGTTCCTCCCTTTGAGGAACTTATACTCCAATATATACAGTACTTGTAACCAATCAGCATTTTCGCACGAGGGGAGAGCATTAACAGATACAGGCAGCGAAGGCAGGCATATAGTGGACCTGTACTGTCCATCAGGGAGCTTAGCCAATCCCTGGAACTTCCTCAAAATAATGTCAGTTGTTTGTGCAAAAGTTAACTGCTCTGGCTCACTGCCAGGCGCCATCTTAGCCTTGCCACACCTAGGGCCAGGGGTCCGGCCGAAACCCCGACACAACACCACCCTTTAACTTATCCAGAGAGATAAAATTCCATCTGTTTATCCATGTCCGTCTATCCATTTGTCCATCCAGTCTTTAGCAGATAGGCAGCCTGTCCTGAGACCCACAACTTTTGGCCCATGGGACCTGGGGTCCCTCTACCATTGTAACTAGGGTAAAATTTCCCTCTGTCCATTCTCTAGCAGATATTTACCCTGGCTTGAGATCCCTCCATCTGACTCACAGGAACCCAGTGGTCCCTGCACCATTGAAATTGAGGTGAAGATGTTCACCCATTTCTGGTGACAGAGTGCAGCTTGGTGTCAGAAAAAAATCCAGAGGACGTTTTGGTTTCAGTCTGACACCTCATTCACTCACCCCCTACAGCATGGGAATCAGTCTGTCATTAAGCTCTGCACTCGAATTTGGCCACATGGCAAATTAGATAATGTGCACCAATGGCCCAAATTTGGAACATTTGATCAGGAAATTCTACAAAATTTAAAAAATCATTTATTGCAAAACGGTAAATGAAGTGAGGTCCCAGCCCAATGTTACATAAAAAACCTTATTTCTAGCCCCTTCCCTCAACTTAGGTATGGAGCAAAAATTTAACCTGTTTGTCACTGAGAGAAAAATAACCCTAACCAGCCCAACAGCTGGTGGCAGGCCTCAGTAAGGAGTGTGATATAGAGATAATGTTTCACAATTGTCTGCATCTAAACCTGACCTGATTACCAACCAGGGGAAAAAGGGTTCAAAAGCCCCAGGCAGCAATTTCTTTCCCCTAGCCTTGCTGAATCCTGAATTGGAATGTAAGGCAGCAGGATCAGAGAGGGACCAATCTGAGATTGAAGAAAAAATGTGTGCATTTTAAAGTTCACCTGGGCAGCAACACAGAAAGACTCTCTCTCTGTATCTCTCTCCCTTACTCCTTCCCTCCCTGCCTCCCTCCTCCCTCCCTCTCTCTGCCATTGTCATTTTTTCTTCTAGGACTCTTCTTTTGTTTATCTTAAATGCTATATATTTTTGAGCTCACAATTTTGAAAAGTTGATATGCTAACAAATATAACAAAGTACTCTTCATGAATTCCTTGGGGTGATACACTTGATAGACTTGAACGTTGTTTTTGTTTTCATAAATTGGTAAACAAACATGTGATTCTATGTACAAAGGGATCCAAAAGTTTCAACTGTTTCAATCAGTGTACTGTAAATAACAAAGTGTTTATTGTTATTAAAGTGGAGTAATTTCTCTAAATTCAAAAAATTTATTGAGTTGTTTCAGAATGTGAACAAAAAGGGGTCAACAGATGGGAAAGGGAAAATAGAAAGTTCTAGATGTGGAAATATATTCAGTATAAGAAAAAAGAAAATGTTTCTGGGTAAGAAAGTCTTTGTGTGATGAAATACATGAGGGTCTGAGTAAGTGCTAAGAAAGTCTGTGTGCAAGTAAGGGGCAAATTTCAAAAAGTTTATATGTAACAAATTGGTTATATGTACATGAGACAATCAGTTAAAGCTATTTAAGCTCTTTCCTAAGGTCAAATACTAATATACTGATATAAAACAAAGTTTAATCCATATGTTGAACTGACAAGGACTTCTTAAAAACACTAATTTACTCTTAACATTGTGTCTGTTAAATTTTATTCTTTAAAACAATTGGTCTTAAAGAAATTGGGGATTGTACAATTATGGTTAAATAACAATTGTAAGAGTATTATGCAACATTATAGAGTCTAAATTTCCCATTAAAAGCTAAATTTGAATATGAAATCATTAGTGTGGCATGCTAAATGTGTTCATATCTTCTAGGTATAAACAGAAAATTTTAAAGAATATTTTTATCAGGTTGTTGTTCTCCAAACTAAACTTGTTTGTAATGGTAATTTTAAACTTAAAAGAATAGGAAATCTTATTGGAAATTTATTTATATCATGTAATGTTCTGTAACTGGACCTGAACTGTATGTTACTTTCTACACTGGGATAAAAATGTAAATGTATTTCTAGAAGATAATGAGAGCCTGATCTGCTTAAAGGTTAATGTCATGAAACAGGAAAGCATTTTGCAACACAAATGGAAAGTCAAAAGTTCTCTCAGTCTTTCCTTGATTCATGTTTTAGATATAATGTTACATTGTGTTAACTAATGTTCATATAGACTCAGGAAAAATATATGTAAACTTTGTAAAATGACATTTAACAAGGAGGCAAAGATCAGCATCAAAATTAGAACACTTTACCTAAGATTCATAAAGAGCCCTGCCATACCTGAGCTAATGCTCTGCCTCCCACCTCACTGCAAGTTAGAATGACTCCACAGTAGGCCAGACTCCAGCTCGTTTAAAGTTGTAATCCAAACATTTATTTTTGTCGTGATCTCAAATAGGGGATATAATGTATAAATCAGTCAAGATTCAAGATAGCTATCATGCAAGCTGAATATGTTTTTACTCTTGCTAATTTCATTTTGTAAAACTATTACCTGTTAATGATTTTTGCAGAGGTTCTGCTTCAAGGACACACAACCTAGGTTAACTTGAGATAAAAAGCCATCACCTGCAGGGCAGATAGTACATAATGACAACTTCCATATACTAATACAGGCCTGAGTTAAATAAAAGGGTAAATGACTGCAAAGTTATAGATGTTAAAGTTAAATCCCAGTACTCTTACTTTAAGACTGGTGAGATGGCCTTGCTAAATGTTTAAGATCAAGTTTAAGATCAAGATTAATGCAAAAGGGCCAAGAAAACCAGTATTTGGCTCTTGCCTTCAGAGTCAGCCTGAACCAAGGAAATGGGAGAACTTCTCTAGGGAGCTTTGCAAATCTGGGCCACGTTACCTCCTGATCAGGGAGATTAATGAGATCACTGGCGAACAGTGCTACAAAAAGGAAGGTCATTGGAAAAGGGAGACATACCTAATGCTTCCAAGGGAAGCCACCTCATCAAGGAGGCCATACCTAGCAGATGGCACTAAAAGAGCTAAAAAGCTGCTCTTGAATTCCCCAAGAGTGATCCCTGTGGAAACTCAACTGACTTTTAACAGCAGATAGGAACAAGGTCAATTTGACCAGCTTGGTCTTGAACATCTAGCAAAACCAGTATAACCAAAATAGAGCCTGAACTAGGTTTAAAAGGAAAGACAATACTCCCTTTATTGGAACTTAAGAACTACACTTGTGTCAGTCCCACAGTCCTGATGCCCCCAAATTCTGAGGCTTTTTTCCTTTGGGAGATTCATATTTATTTCTGCCTATCAAAATTACTCCACAAACTGATGCTTTACCCAACAACTAACGCCTCTCCATTTCAATAACAGTACACACTAGAGGCAGGAGTTCCCCCCAATTATTCCCTTACTCATAGGGCTAAAAAATCCACCAGGATTAACACAGGAGAAGCAGGGTTAAGAAACTCTATTCACTATAAAAATAGTCAGCACAGGTTATTGCAGATATCCAATGGGTCACTGATTTAGTACTGACTTTACAAGCTGAATTGGACTCCCTGACATCTGTCTTCCTAAAACCAATCAGGGAAGAATGATGTTTCTATGTAAACAAATCAGTGTGATGACAGACAAGGTTAAACAGCTCTAGGACCACGTGTAATATGGAAAATGAGTCTGACTCAGGAGGCTTTTCAAATCTCAAACAGAGATTTTCACTATAATAAGTAGAAAATGTTACCACCTTAATATTTCCTTTGTTAAGGAATCCTATCCACAGCAGTTATATCAAAATACCTATATTTTATTGTCTGGACTTATTCAAGTACAATATGAAGCCTCACAAAACATGTTAAATGTGAAAACTGTATGTTACAATAATGTGTCAATCAAAGTATATGATGAAGTTCAGGAAAAAATTGTTGATTCCAAAAGTCCAGTAGCCACCTGGCTCCCACTAAAATGTTAGAGGTTTCATCTGAGGGTTAAGAGCGGATTGTTATCTTGGCTGAGATAATCACCTCTGCATCTACTGCAGTGGTGACATTGCACCAGCAGCCACCACAACTCATTTCCTTCAACAATTTTAAAAATTTTACTGTACCTGTCAAACTCAAGTACATATTGATCAAGGACATGATCCTTTTCATAATGTCTCTTTGTGTGTGTTAAATTTACAATCTCAGGTTCTGGCCATGGCCCATGCAAGAGTGCCTACTCTTAATAATGAAGAAGTTTAGGGCAGTTTAGCTGAAGGAATTTCTTCTCAAAATCCTTTTAAATACTTATCTACACATGTAGCTGGTGTACTAGTTATAATTGTACTGTTAATATTATTTCTGTTCTTATTTTACATAATTTGTCAAGCTGGTTGGAAATGATTAAAACATCAGTAAATTATGGTTCCAAAGTTTATCTTGCTTGCTGTGCTTCAGAGGACCAAGAACCCTGAAATCATGGATGGTGCACACTAAAATTAAATGGGGCACAACAGCCTTGGTAAGGAAAATAGGGTCCCAACATTTTTACCTGATATGTTTTTGGGGTGTATGATTCCTGGCATTTTAGAAAGCATGTCCTGTTTTAACACTAGAAAATTGTTTTCCTAGCACTAGCAAATTAATTAATGCTCACCTTTCTAATAATAAGCTTTCTTCTCCCTATTCTCAATTTTGTGCAGAAGCAGTTTCATAATGCAGTAACCTGCCAAGTTCAAACTGCCTCCCAGAACATACCTCTCCACAGTCTCAGTCTGACTTTCTAAAACCACAAAAGGAGGACTCCACCTATGATGGCCTCAAGGTCCCCTCCCCAACACTTCTCCCCACCAGGGTCTCCATGCTGCATTCCAGAACTCTGAAAGAAAGAACCCTCCTGCTTCACCCCGTCTCAGCTTCAAGCAGCCACATCTGATTCAGCACCCCAATTCTTTCTCCTCTTTCAGACTTTGGAATGATGTGTTACGGAAAATAATATTTCTACAACATAGACCCCAAAGAAAAATGGACAGAGGTGCTGCTCAGGAAGAGGGAGGGGAATCTAGCCAAGGAACAATGGGCCCTGGGGAAAAGGGGCAGATACTGAATGCTGGGCCATAAACCATGACATTCCCCCATGGATAAGTAGTCCTATATGGAGCCATAGCACATACCAATGGGCAAGAATTGAATACTCATCCCTGAGATCTGGACTCTTATCTCCTCCAACAAAACTGAGTCTCAAACTTTTTAAATCTACCTTTCTAAATTAAAGTTTTAACCTGTTCAACTAGTCCCTGAGTGTCAAGATTGCACGTATACAGCTCCCAATGGTTACATCATTGTACCCTATAAAATAAAAATCCCCTCTGAAACTGAGGGCCATTTTTCCCACCCAGAAAATGGGCCTCAATGGCATCTGAATCTGCGAAGGAATAAAGGCTTCTCTGAATCCATCGAAGTCTGCTTCCCTTTCTTTTGCGCTTACAAAGAGTAACACAAAATTGTATATAACTTATTGAAAACAGGTTATTTTATCTAGGTATAAAATTACAAATGACATGAAAAAATGTGAACAAAATTTTTTATGTTTGTACAAATCTAAGAATTTTGTTACACATAATTTCAGTTTGGAGAACACCAACGTGGCAAAGTATTTTTCTAAGCTTTACATTTAATTAAGTTTAACTTTTTAAAATACAATTTAGAATTCAGAGTGTATGGTAACAATAATCACAGGTCTTTATGGGTTAATGAAAATCAAAGAATAGTCTTAAATCTTTTATACATTTAGTAAACAGTGTTAATGATCAGAAATTGACTTAATCAAAGATAAAAGATGTCTTTAAACTTTTACATAACACTTAGACAAGGCTTAGATATAGTTCTCAGATGCATACCTGTACCTAGTCACATATATTTTGGGTGTCAACAATATTGTTCTAAACTAAATAACAGATGTTTGTTTCACCAATTACAAAGTTATCATTTAAGACTTTAGAATAGGAACACACTTTAATTTCTTTAAGATTCAGTTTCCCCAAGTAATAAAACCTGTCAAATACAAGAAACTATTCTGATAGGAGTATATCAGTGTTTTAGATTTAGTTTCATATCAGTATATTAAAGATTAAATAAATTTAACTGTGTTAATTATAGTCAATTTAATCACAAACACAAACTTTTAAAAATTTACACTTTACCTACTCAGACCCTCTTTCACTTACTCAGAATTTTTTGTCACAAGCCTTCCATCTAATTCTATCACAATCCTTCTTATATCTCTTCTTTTAAATTTACAATTTGAAAACAATCTTTATAAATTTAAACTTAGACCAATTACTCCATTTTAATAAGATGGAATACTTTATGTAGCTGATAGTACTCTAATTGAAACACAGTTGAAACTTTTGGACCTTCCTTAAATTTTTATTCTGAAACAGACGTTATGAATGTTTTCTGTGTATTTAATTTACTCAACACATTTCATCCCAGGAGAGGGCTGGACAGTGATGGAATGCTGTTTTATCAAAAACTGTTTTTGCCCCAGTGATGAATAGCTTCCGGCCAAGTGGGATGTCCTGTCAGATATTAAAAGGGGAAATTATTCCTGTCCCCAGGTCATAAACTGACAGTGCTGGAACCTACTGCCACATCCAATGTGACCAGCAGCCTCCACCCCCCCCCCAGGGTCAAAAGGGACTGGAAGGCAAGGCAGAAGCCAGGTTGTCTTTGGCCATTTTTCTACAGCCCAGGCAGCTTCAGCCTGGGGTGGGGAGTATGTGGAGCATTTGCCCCAACCACTTGACCTGGGTGGTCTATGGCCTGGGACTCTGCCCTCAGCTCCACTGCTGCCAGGCTGGGTGCTTCCTGCAGAGGAGCAACTACAGCTTTGTGGCCCCTGGTACCAGGGGCCCTTGAAGTTTGGTGGTCAGCAGTGCTGCATCCCCTGAACTGGCAGGCCAGGAAGGCTGAAGGGGAATCCCCTTGGTGCCAACTCCCTGGGGTTCTGTGTGGTGCCCCAACCTAGGCCACCAGCAATAGGCAGTGGGCAGTGCTCCAAGTCAGAGGGGGCTGATCCAGGGGCTGGAAATTTCCCATCCTAGTAGCTGCCTGTGCCCCCTGGCACCAGCAGCGAGGGGAAAGAGGGACATTTGGGACATTTATAGACAAGGGACAGGACAAATAACACACAAACTCAGAGGACAGCATTTACATGCCCAGTAAAAGACAAGACTTAGAGGAGGAGTTTACTGGAACTGTCAATATAACCCCAGAAAGAGGCCCACACTGCTTACATAGTATAGGTGAGGAGGGTAAGGGACTGATCCCTGCAGGGAGTACCCTGGGTTGGATTTCTGTGGCCACTAAACCAAAGTGAGCTCTGTGGACAGTCCAACTCTCCTTTCCTCTGAACCACTAACAGAGAGACCAGAGAGGACAAAGACATTGACAAGGAGACATTTTTAAGCAAAGTATCTACCCAGAACTTATTCAGACTTTCATGTAACAGTACAGCAAGTTGTACAGTCCAGCAGCAAGCAGCCAGGCAAAACAAAACAAAAACCAAATTTCCGAAGGGAGTCAGAAACCCAAATCCTCCACTACTGGCATCCCAGTAGAACAAGAGAGGACTGGGGAAGGTTCCTCATCAGGAGCTCCCTTTCCAACCCAAACTCCCTATAATGGTTAGAAGGACCTGATCTTTCAGTGTCCAGGAATAAAGCAATCACTCCAGACTCAGTGGGAGGCATGGAACCCTGAAATTTCATCAGGGGGCATCTCCCTGTCACCTTCCTCTCTGATTGGGAAGGTCCTGAGCAAAGCTGAGCCCCGGGTCATGGGGTGATCTTGCAACTCCCAATCTCACTGGGGTCTCAAAATGTTATGCAGTGCATGAGAATTACAAACCACTCCACATGCTGAGCCAAACTGAAAGGGAGAAAGTGTTCTTTAATGAGCATGCCATGCAAGTGTCAGCTGGGCACAGGTTAACACCTCAAAGAACTCCCAGCACCTGCACTTTAGAAGTACAGAGTTTATAATGTTTGGGTAGAAAATAGAGGCACGCGAAGGTCAGAAAGATCCTGTTGAGACAGATATTTTGATTACATGAGAGAATTGTTTTGATGACACATTTCAGAGTCATTTTGTTATACATCAGGGCCATAGTCAGGGATGAGGGAAGGTCCTACATCAATACAGCTTCAGAAGGCTGAAAGGAAAAGATTATAAGCAAGCATACAATAGAGTCAGGTCACAACAAAATGGCTTTACTTTGGTTCTTTTTCATTTCAAGTTATTGGCAATTTTCTGTTGCTCTAACAGAATACCTGACATTGGGTGATTTATGAGGAAGTGAGGTTTATTGAAGAGTCTGGCCTTAGCATCTGTGTAGCTTCTGGTGGAACCTCATGTGGCTTCTACTCATGGGAAACTGGAAGTGCACTCTGGCAAGGGTGAAAGAGGTAAGACCTGAGGGGCAGTCTTGCTGTATAAAAACCAGCTCTTATTAACTAATCCAGACCTGCAAGAGCAAGTATGCACTCCTGCCAAGTAGACAGTAACCCCCCATCCTCTCTGCAGCACTGGGGATTGAAGCCAGGGGCACTCTACCAACTGAGTGGCATCCCCAACCATTTTTATTTTTTTATTTTGAGACAGATCTGTTTTCTAAACTGGCCTTGAATTGCAATCTTCTTGCCTCAGTCTCCCAAATCCCTGGGATTACAGTGATGGGACACTGGGCTGATTCACACATACATTAATCCCTCTTAACCATCCACTCACCTCTTAAAGGACTCACTTCCTGATGCCCCCCAAACAGCAGTCAAATTTCAACATGAGTCTCTACCAGCATCACATGTCTGGAAAAATGAAAACCCATACCAAGTGTTTGTTGAAGATGACAAAGACTTAGTAACTAATGTAAGTCAATAATCCAAGGCTGTAGATCTCAGGGAAGAGACAGAGAAAGAGGAAAGGATGAAGGAAGTGGTGACCGGAGAAGAAAAGAAATATAGAAAAAGCATTTGTGAAACTGAAGATGGACTTGGAAGCAGCACTTCATGTGATCCCTTGCCAGCCGCATGTGGACTCACTGGGAGCACCGTGCTTGCATTTTGTGTAGACTGGAGCTTTGGGAGTGGTTACTGCATTTCTGGTGAGTCATTTTAGCATGAGCCCTCTGCGGTTCTGAAGGGTGGAAAAGGGAAATTCCAAGGCACTTGTAGCTTTCCCATTCTACAAACTGACCCTCAGTCATCTGTGTTGGTGTGTGGTCAGATGATCTCCCATGCAAATGCCAGAGGTGCCACGCTCTTCTGCAGGGGAACCTAGCTCATGGCTGTGGGCCCACCCTCCTGCCTGGGGAGATGCAGTCTCCAGCATTACGCCTCTGTTGGGTCTCTTCTGCACCAAGTTCAGAGAGACCAGAGGATACAGACTCCTCATCAGTCACTGGTAACACCCACGCTGTCCATGGGGTAGAAGGAGTTGAATGTGGGAAAGAGATGGAAACCAGAGAGGTGACCCATTTGCCTCAGGGCCCAAGGGATGCAGGTCCAGGGCGGCTGTCTCCTCTAGAACAGCAGCTTTGGATTTGGCTTTTCACATTGACCACTGCAGCAGTGCAGGGTTGATGGCTCTCATGTTTGTTCAAATGAACCAGCCAGAGGAATAAACACACCAGTCCCCAGTATGCCACTCTGGTGTGCTGACTATTTGGAATCCAAGGCACTTAAGAAGCAGCAGGTACAAGAGGATTATTTAGACCTTCATTCTGATTTTTTTTTTATATATTGGGAAAGGAAAATGCCTCATGAAAGATTCCTCCCTGTAAAGTAACATTCTCAGAATAAAAGATGAAAAGCAGAATCTGAGGGAAATCTGAGCAAACCAAGCATGTTAAAACTCCCCTGATCTTCCCAGTCACTTCTGTGTGCAACCCACGACCTTAGCTCAAGTCCACTGACCTGATCACTATCTACTACTTCTGATTTATGCAGTAAGTTTGTGTGTGTGTGGGTGGGTGTGTGTGTGTGTGTGTTTCTTGGGAATGAACCCGGGATCTCATGCATGCTAGGCAAACACTGCACCACTGAGCTACATCACCAGCCCCAGAAATGATTGACTAGGCTTCATTGGGTCTTCAGGTCCTTTTTAAAATTTTTTATTTTAATGTGATACTGATGATTTAACCCTTGCTGCCCTACCACTGAGTTGAATTTCCTATATTTTGTATTTTATTTTGAGACAGGGTCTTGCTAAGTTGTGCAGGCTGGTCTCCAACTTGTGATCCTTCTGCCTTGGCCTCCTGAATTGCTGGGATCACAGCATGCACTTCTTTGTCCAGTGGGTCTTCATTTCCTCAGGAAGGCTCCCATGCCACATAAGAATTTGGATTAAATGAATTTGTGTTTTTACCTCCTGTTAGTCTGTCTATGGCAATTTAATTCCCAGGCCCAGCAGGGGCCCTAAGAAGAAGGAGGTGGAGCTTTGCCTCCCCTCCACTGCTCATTTTTATTTCTGTGCTAACTACATAAATCTGTATTTGGAAATTACTTCCAAAGTCCCAGGTGCTCTGTAGGGCAGAGGAGTCCTAATCATATCAGTGTGATTTATGATTAAGAAGGCTAAACTGGGGAAACCTTGGGTTTTTTTTTTATTCATTGTACACAAATGGGGTACAACTGTTGTTTCTCTGGTTGTACACGAAGTAGAGTCACACCATTTGTGGAATCATACATGTACGTAGGATAACGACTTTTAAAAATATGGAATACTTCACGAATTGCATGTCATACTTGGGCAGGGTCCATGTTAAATTTCTCTGCATTATTCCAATTTTAGTATATGTGCTGCCAAAGTGAGCACAGGACCTGAGATTTTTATGAATAAATATAGGTCTGGACTCAAAAATACAAAACCTGACCCCTTGCCTTTAAACTGGATAGGTTGATACTACTTCTGTTTATTGTATATAATGACACCTCCTTCATGGATTGTTAAATAATGCCAGTTATAATGCATCAAATTCCAGTTAGCACTTCTAGGATTATGACTTAGATCTAAAAATGATATAGATTAGCTAATGGTGGCACAGGAGAAGGAATGAACATCTGCCAGAGTTCTTAGTCTTCCGATGATTTTTGTATGTGGTCAGCACAGGGCACAGCAGGTGACTAGGTGAACATTGCTCTTACTGCTAAGGACAGGGGGTTGCTGAGCTGCTCCTATAATTATAACACAGGACCATTCCCCAGACTGCTGGGCAGGGATCAGAGACCCAAGAAATGGTGCTGAGGGGATGGAGGCTCAGATTCTTATTCCTTTGCCAAAGGCCCAGCCAGACAGCAACTCTCATAAGAGAGAGAGGTCACTTGTCACTATTGGACTTTAAAGAGATCCAACTTTTTGACTGAGGTCCACACACAGCCTGAAGAAGACTTCTGCTCTCCTTCAAATTAAGAGCAAAGATTTCTGCCTCTGCCTTTCCCATGAAGGACAGACCCAGAAATTTCATGGAAATGTCAAAATTTATCTGAAGCAAGGATAAGTAAAATTCAGAAATAAATTTGCCAATTACAAGCCACCAGGTGAGGCTTATGCTTATCGTCCCAGACGACTTCAGAGGAACTTTCATCAAACTGGTTGATCTGCACCTTTGGATCCAGAAGCAAACAGAGTGGACTTGTCCATGGAATCCACCTGTCAGAACTCTTATCAGGTCTTCTTGCCACGTGGCCCATGGCTGTCATCCTCACCAGACTGCGAGACCACAAAGCAAGAACAGGATGTTTCTGGTTTATAATTTGATCTCCATCAACAAGTTAGGTTTTGAAAAACTCTAGTTGGTAAGGACATATTTGAAGAGTTATTTCAATAACTGACTTGACAGTCTTTCCAATCTTCCTTTATTTGAGATAAAATTCACATACCATACAGTTATTCTTTCCTTTATCTAGTTTATTATTTTATCTCCTTTGTCAACTCAGTGTTGAAAAATATCAGTCAGTAAGGATTTATTTGATGAATTATTTCAATAAGTGACTTAGTCTTTCCAATGTTGCTTCATTGAGTTATCATTTACATACCATAAGTTTTCCATTTAATGTGAGCATTTAATGGCTTCTTAATTTATTCAGATTTGGGCAATAATTTTCATTACCCCTGAGCCTTGACAATCACTAATATAATTAGCATCTCTATGGTTTTGTCTATTCCAGTACTTCATGTGAATGGAGTCATACATGACCCTTTGGAATCTGTGTCTTTTACTTAGCATAATGTTTCAAAAATTCACCAATGTCTCATGTGTCTGGATTTCATTGTGTTTTGCTGCCAAGTAACCTTTCATGTTTGGATAAACCAAACTTGTTCATAGGTTGAAGAGCTGATGGACATTTTTTGGGTTGTCTCCCCAGGGGACAGATAGGACTCATCTGCTGTGACTAGATTGGTCAGCCTGACATGTTTTTATTACTCTTAGACCTGTCCCTTTGCATGCAATTGCTGGGTCACATGGTAACTCTATAAATTCCTGAGGAACTGCAAGGCACAGCCTCAGGTGACATCAGATCCTGGCACACTTCCTCGGTGACTTTGTCACAACTTCTCCCACTCTGTTGGATGTCATTCCCCAGTTCTTCCCCACATTCATGTGGTTCTATTTCATAAACGATTCTATCTTGTAACAAGGTTTTTATCTGCTGTCGTTTTATTTCTCTTTCAAATGTCCTTTCAGATACACAAATGTTTTGCTTGACATGGGGATAGGTTCTGGAAAAGTGTCCTTAGGCAATTAGGTCACTGTGCCAACATGTTAGAGTGCACTCACATGAACTAAAATGTGTACAGTGTCATGAGGCGATATAATCTTAGGTTACTAAACTGCTACACTTAGTCTGCTGTTGACAGAAATGTATTCTTGTGCCAGGCATCGTAGTGTGGGTCTGTAATCCCAGCTGAGACAGGAAGATGTAAATTCAAGGCCACCTGGGCACCTTGGGAGACCCGGTCTCAAAAATGGCAGAGGTGACGGGGAAGCACTCAGTGGTAGAGACTTACCTAGCACACCCTGGGCCCCAGGGGAGGTGGTATTCCAAGAGCAAGGTGAACTCCCATCCTGGTGGGCTCCACTGCAGATGGCCTACGAGGACCTCTGGAGGAAAACCAACATGGTGCAGCCTCTTAGTGTCAGGCCTGACCAACCACCATCCCTGAAGAGTGGGGCAGGACAGACCAGCAACTTCTACTGAGGCAGCTTCTTCTCATATTCCACAGAACCTTTAATTTTCACCCCTGTTCAGAATTTGCCCATTCCCATCACCTCTCCTAATGTGAAATAGCCTATTGGCTCTTCTAAATGCCCAACTGAAAACCCCAAAGAGCAGGAGAAAGGCTTGTTTCCCAGGTAAGACAGTTTCCCTAAATCTCAGTAAAACCACTCAACTACCCAAAGTCACCCCTGCAACAGGTGAATATCCACACAGGTGCACAGAGACCTCTCACTCAGCCTGGCCCCTCTCTAGCCTGGGAACCTTGGGCTAGCCTGGGATTCTTGGTTTGACCTGGCCCTGCCCAAGCACAGGATAGAATGCAGGAAAACCTCACTCAGTACAAACTGATGATTTCCAGGAGGACCAGACTATTAGTCAGTGGACTTATTTTCTAAAGATACGAATTCCAGCTCCTATATGGTTCAGTAGAGGGAAACTCGGAAGGTCGCTGTAGTATCTCATGAAGCTGATGTGTGTGAGTAGCACTGGGGACCCTCAGGACCCTTGGGACCCACTCTCCACCAGGGCTATTCCACATCTCCCCTGTCTCTTCACCAGTGGTCATTACTCAGGGGCAGATGCCCAGGTCTCACCTTACATGCTCCATCACAGGAACTGAAGAGGTGGTGTGGAGTGAGACGTTCAAAAGTCACAATTTTAATGAAGTTCATGGGAGAAGAAAAGAGACAAAGAGAAAGCCAGTGACAAGCCAGTGAATGTTAATTGTGGTCCTTGTGTTCATTGTAAGTTTTCTGGGGCTGAGGACATAGCTAGTGTGAGAGTGCTTGCCTGGGTTTGAACCCCAGCAACACACACACACACACACACACACACACACACACACGTTTATGCAATTCTGTGGGAGAAACTTCAGAACCATCCTGAGGTTCTCAAAGTAGTCCATACCTTGTGTGTCCAGAGGAGGATGGTGTGTGATCTGAGAAGAGCCAGCTGTGACCAAGATATAGGTAGAGGGCAAAGGGGTTGCATTTGGGAAGGTTGAGGTGGGTCAGTTCTCAGTCACTGTGTCCCAGGAGGACGGGTATGTGGGGCCTTCCAGCTTCTGTGGAAACCGCTCATCTCAGAGGCTCAGAGACCAGGCCTGGCAGGGACAAGGCTGAGAAAGATGGTCTGTCACCCTAAGAGCAGCCAGTCACCTCTACACACCCTTCCTACCTTTGGAAAGTCCCCACCTTCGTGTCTCTGCTTCCTCTGTGGAGCCCCCATCACCTGCTCCAGGCCCCCTCCATCTGAGCTGGACCTGCGTCCCCTTGCTCCATGACCTGTGCCCACTCCAGATGCCCAACTGTGTGAGTGGCTATGGAGGCACAATGGGTGTGACCATTCTGTTAGGGGACCCACATCAGAGTCCAGACTCAGTGGGGGCCATAATTTAAGTCAACATCACTGGTTGGTTCCAGGGGCCCCTCTGGTGTGAGCACTGGTGTGTCCCAGTTGGGAATAGATGTGCTGTCACCAGCCCAGTTCTGATGGTGGCTGGTCCCACTAGTAGGAGATGCCTGCTTTTTGCACCATGCTCAGTCCCTGCAGTTTTGTCAGTTCTTTGACCTCACGTGTACCTGACCACACTCCCTGCACTGCAGGTGACCTCTCCAAAGAGCAAATAGCAGAGGTGCCCAGTGGCCCAGCTCTGATTTGTGGGGCTGGTTGAGAGGCCAGTTGTGGACTTAGGCTTAGGATAGAGCCAGGCCCTGCCAGGTGATGGCTGGGCGTGCTGGGGACATTACTTTGCCTCTCTGAGTCTCAGTTTCTTCCTTGGTAAGAGAGAAACCAGGACCATTGTCTGATCCATTGTCTGGAGGAATAACCAATCACTCATTTAAAGGTCTGGCAATAAATATTTACCAAGGAATAGCTCAGAGCCCAGAAGTCTGATAGGGGATACTAAGGACACTGAGGGACCCAGCAGCAGCCCCTATCCCAACAGTGGGGGTCATGCACCCAGCCTCATGCTGTGGTGACTGAGGTCAGGGCTGGTGTGGAAGCCCAGCATGGGGAACCAGGGGGGTTCCTGAGCCACCTGGGTGTGAGAACTGTTGAGTTGAGCAGGGGACATCTGAGCTAAGCTCTGTTTCAACAAATCTGTGTTCCTGAGAGCAGAAGGCAGGCCAGGGAGGAGGCAGGAGGGGCGGCAGAGCTGGGCTTAATGTTGATCAGAAGACTCAGCTCATTCTGAGCGTCCTGGGCACTACAGCCAGGTCCCATCTGGGGACAGATGTGGTCAGATGTGTGTGTGGAAGGCGAGCCTCAGCATGGTCATTGCCACCTCCCTGCAGGGAGGTGACTGGCATGTCACTTGTCCTGGAAGCACCATTTCTCCACCTGCTCTTCTGGCCTCGGTCCTGCAGCTCAGGGAGAAGCAGAGTTTCTGGGCCACAGAAGAGGACACCCCCATGGGGGGAGGCCATCCGGCAGGGCTTCAATGATGCAGATTGTTTTAGGTGGAAAGAAAGTAGATTAGAAAGTTCAGTCGTGATTACTATATTTTTAAAACTTGTTCTAATTAGGAATACATGGCTGTAGAATGCACTTGGACACATGATACAAGAATTACGTGTAACTTCTTGATGTAGGATGACACTGGTCATGCAGTGACATATGCACATAGGGTCATGAAGTTGGATTCATTCTACTATCCTTCCTACTCCCATACACCCCTCCCTGCACTCCCTTCTGCCAAATCCGAAGTACCTCTATTCTTTTTTAATATCCCACCCCCTTATTGTGAATTAGTATCTGCATATCAGAGAAAACATTTGGCCTTTGGTGTTTGGGGATTGACTTATTATGCTTTGCATAATATTCTCCAGCTGTACCTATTTATGGGCAAATGTCATCATTTGATTCTTCTTTAAGACTGAGTAATATTCCATTGTGTATACATACCCTCTTTTCTTTATCCATTCTTCTGTTGAAAGGCACCTAGGTTAGTTCCATAGTTTAGCTATTGTGAATTGACCTGCTATAAACATTGACATGACTGTGTTACTGTAGAATGCTGATTTTATGTCCTTTCGCTATAAACTAAGGAGTTGGATAGCTGGATCAAATGGTGATTCCATTCCAAGTTTTCTGAGGAATCTCCATACTGCTTTCCATAATGGTTGCAGTCCCGCCAGAAATGTATGACTGTACCCCTTTCCCAACATCTTTGCCAACATTTATTGTTACTTGTACTCTTGATAATGACCATTTTGACTGGAGTGAGATGAAATCTTAGAGTAGTTTTGATTTGCATTTCTATATTTGCATGGAGATGTTGAACATTTTTCATATATTTGTTGATTAATTGTATTTCTTCTGTGAAATGCTTGTTCAGTTCCTTAATCTATTTATTTATTGTGTTATTTGTTTGTGTTAAATTTTTGAGTTCTTTGTATATCCTAGACATTAATGGTCTATCTAAGGTGAATGTAGTAAAGATTTTCTCCCATTCTGTAGGCTCTCTTTTATATTCTTGATCATTTCTTTTGCTATGAATATTAGCAAATAACAATTTTTACTAGCAAATTATAGCTAATTTAAAATTAAAATTATTAAAATAATTTTAATTAGCAAATAATAATATTCTTTTTAGTTTGAATATATTCCATTTATTGATTCTTGATGTTACTTTCTTGTGCTTTAGCAGTCTTGTTAAGGAAGTCAGATCCTAAGTTGACATGGTGAAGAATTGGGCCCACTTTTCTACTTTTTCTTCTATCAGGTGCAGGGTCTCTGTTCTAGTGCCTGTTTTTGATCCACTTAGAGTTGAGTTTTATGCAGGGTGAGACATAGGAGTTTAGATTCATTTTGTTACCCAATGATTTCCAGTTTTCCCAGCACCATGTGTTGAATAGGCTATCTTTTCTCGAATGTATGCTTTTGGTGCCTTTGTCTAGTATGAGATAACCATACTTATGTGGGTTTGTCTCTGTGTTTTCTATTTTGTTCCATGTCTGTTTTGGCACCAATAACACACCGTTTTGTTATATCTCTGTAGTATAATTGAAGGTCTGGTATTGTGATGCCTCCTGCTTCGCTTTTCTTGATAAGGTTTTCTTTAGCTATTCTGGGTCTTTTATTTTTCCAAATGAATTTCATGACTGCCTTTTCTATTTATATCAATAATGTCTTTGTGATTTTAATAGAAATTGCATTAAATCTGTATAGTACTTTTGGTAGTATGGCTGTTTTGACAATATTAATTCTGCTTATCCAGGAGCATGGGAGGTCTTTCCATCTTCTAAAGTCTCCCTCAATTTCTTTCTTTAGTGTTCATTGCAGTGGTCATTCAACTCTTGTTATTTTGATTCCCAATTATTTTATTCTTTTGAGGTTATTGTGAATGGGGTAGTTTTGCTAATATCTCTTTCAGTAAATTCATCACTGATATGTAGGAATGTGTTTGATTTATGGGTGTTGATTTTATATCCTGCTACTTTGCTGAATTCACGTATGAGTTCTAGAAGATCTGTGGTGGAATTTTTTGGATCTTCTAATTATAGAATCATGTCATTGGCAAATAGTGGTAGTTTGAGTTCTTCTTTTCCTATTCATATACCTTTAATTTCTTTCTTTTGTCTAATTGCTCTGGCCAGAGTTTCAAGGATAATATTGAATAGAAGTGGTGAAAGAGGGCATCCTTGTTTTGTTCCAGTTTTTAGAGGAAATGCTTTCAATTTTTCTTCATTTAAAATGATGTTAGCCCTGGGCTTAGCACAGATAACTTTTATAATATGAGGTATTTTCCTACTATTCCTAGTTTTTCTAGTGTTTTGTACATTAAGGGGTGCTGTATTTTGTTAAATCCTCTCTCTGCATCTGTTGAGATGATCATATTATTCTTTTCCTTAAGTCTATTGATGTAATGAATTACATTTATTGATTTCTGTATGTTGAACCAAACTTGCATCCCCGGGATGAGACCTACTTAATTGTGGTGTACTATCTTTTAAATATAATTTTGTAGGCAATTTGCCAGAATTTTATTGAGAATCGTTGCATCTATTTTCACCAGTGATATTGGTCCAAAGTTTTCTTTCCTCGATATGTTTATCTGGTTTTGGTATCAGGATGATACTTGCCTTATAGAATGAGTTTGGAAGAGTTCCCTCCTTTTATATATTGTGAAATAATTTGGTGTTAATTCTTCTTCCAAAGTCTTGTAAAACTCAGCTGAGAATTCATCTGGTCCTGGGTTTTTCTAGGTTGGTATGTTTTGATGTCATCTTCTTTTTCTTTGCATGACATTGACATGTTTAAATTGTGTGTGTACTCTTGATTCAGTTTGGGTAGGTCATATGTCTCCAGAAATTTGTCTATGTCTTCAAGATTTTCTATTTTATTAGAGTATAAATTTTCAAAATAGATTCTGATTATTGTCTATATTTAAATAATTTCTTTGTAATATTTCCTTTTTCATCACAAATTTTAGTAATTTGAGTTTTTGTTTTCTCTTTCTCTTTGTTAGAGTGACTAGGGATTTATTAATTTTATTTAAAAACCAATTTTGTTTTGTCAGTTTTTCAAATTGTTTCTTTTGTTTCAATTTCATTGATTCCAGCTCTGATTTTAATTTTTTCCTTCTTCTGCTTTTGGTGTTGATTTGTTCCTCTTTTTCTAGGACTTTGAGATGTAATGTTAGGTCATTTATTCATTGAATTTCTGTTCATTTAATGATTAATCTCAATGCAATGAACTTTTCTCAGCACTGCCTTCATATTGTCTGAGAGATTTTGATATGCTGTATCACTATTCTCATTTACCTCTAAGCATTTTTATTTCATCCCTCATTTCTTCTGCTCCTTTCATCATTCGTTAGTGTATTACTTAGTCTCCAGCTGTTAAAATGGCTTCCATTTTTAAATTTATTATTGATATCTAATTTCATTCCATTATAATTTGATAGAATGTAAGTTATTATCTCTATTTTTTTGTATTTGCAGAGTTGCTTGTGCTTTAACATATGGACTATTTTAGAGAAGGATCTGTATGCTGCAGAGAGGAAAGTGTATTCACTTTTGATGGATGAAATAGTCTATATTTGTCTGTTTAGTCTAAAATATTGATTGCATTATTTAGGTCTATAGTTTCTTTGTAAAGTTTTTATTTGAAAAGATCTATCCAGCAGTGAGAGAGCTGTGTTGAAGTCACCCATTGTGTCATGGTCTATTTGATTTTTGAAATTGAGAAGTGTTTATTTGATATACATAGATACTCTATTGATGGGAGCATAAGTATTTATGATTGTTATGTCTTGCTGATGCAATATGAAATGTCTTTAAGCAATATGAAATGTCCTTCCTCCCTTCTGATTAACTTTTCATACTCACATCAGATAAAGTGACCACTATATTTTTTATGAGTCTTTGTGGCTTTATATATCCCACAGGTCAATGTGAATTTTGTTTTTCCAGTCAATCACAGCATGTTTTTAACCACTTGGGATTACAGAAGATGTCTCATCACAATTTCAAAAAAATGATTAAGTTCTTACATCTTGGTTCCACTTAATTTCTTGAGGCCATTTCTCAGACTTTTTTGGGGTGGGAGATGTTTTGTTTTCTTCCAAAATAAAGGGCCATGTAGGGCTTGGACCTAAGCTAGGGTGTAATAGAGAAGCACATTCTCAGGGCAAGGTTGGGCCCAAGGAGGGAAAAACACAGATGACTCTCCTTGGCCTGCATCCTAGTTTCTCAGCTGAGTCAGGAGCTGGGGCATGAGAGTGGAGGGAGGTCAGGACAGAGCACAGGGACCTCACAGGCTGGGATAGTAGGATACCAGCAGGGCCAGTCCCGGGTTCTGTGAACTCTGAAAGGTCCTGACTCTGCATGATATTGGGGTTAGATGGCACTGAGTTCAAATTCTGTCTTGCCTCTTAACAAGGTGTCAAAATCTTTTGGACACAATGCTGTCTCACCAGCAGACCCTTCAAGTCTCCAACCCTGTTCTGTCCACTGTGTAGGGTCAATGTCCAGGGTCTGTCTTCTACAAGAATGTCCATATCTGTGAATCACGAGAAGGACCATCTTGGTGGAAGCCGGTCCTCAGGTGTTGGGACTTTGCCTCTATCCATGGGATAAGGACTCTGGATTTCTAAAGTCAGTGAAAAATCCTGACCTCTAAAGGCCATTTGTTTAATTCTCTTGTTTCACTCCCTAGATCCAGTCAAGACCCCCACTGCCCACATCCCACTACTGGTAGTGATTCAGTCTGGACTGGAACCCAGGTCCCCTGAGCTTCAGTCCAGGGGCTCCAAACACCACTGTCCCAGGCCCTCTGTGAAGGGCAGGCAGGGCCTGGTCACAGACACCCCTGGGTAGGATCCAGGTCAGCGGTTCCCAGGGCTCCTGGGAGGGGCTGGCAGAACTGGGCTCCTGGAATGTGAAGCCCAGGGGGAGGTGGGCACTTCCTGCTCTCCGAGGCTTCCCCAGGCCTTGCTCTTTTCCACAGGAATAGACAGATGAGTCTGTCCTGGCAGGCATGGGGTGTTATTTCCATCTGGCCTCAGGAAGTCCCTCCTAGGAACTGGCAGAAATGTGGGGAGAATGCCAGGTACATAGAAGGAGGGGCAGGTGCTTCCCAGAGCATGGAGGTCCCTCCTCTGCTGACTGAGCAGGAGGAGACTGTCAGTCCTGTGCTCCAACCACATCACCAGGACTTCAGGGATGGACTCTGCTCCCTGAAAGGGGCTTCTGTTGACCAAAGCTTAATGATCAGGCCTGATTCCTGCCCTGCTTGGGTCCCTCATGTAATACAGTGAACTAAGAGTCTGTATATCTGAGGCGGGGGCTGGAGGGGCCTCAGGAAGGAAAGCGGAACCATCTGCTGAGCTGTGATCCAGGATCCTGGTGCCACTTCTGCATCTTCTATGGCACCTCAGCAACTTAGAGCTATTTCCTGGCAAGAGATGCCACAGAAGCTCCTGCCAACTCCACAGTTGTGCCACCTAGAGCTTTAGATTAACCTAGAATCCCAGCAGTGAGGAAGGGAGGTATGAGGCTTCCAGGTACTGCAGGTGGGAATGCTCAGAGAAGGTGGGATGGGTGCCAGGTGTCCACCCACCAAGACCTGCACACCCTCCGTGGCTCCCCCTCACCCTCCTTTATAGAGCTTCTTATCAAAAGACACATGCCTCTCTTGTCTCAACCCCCATCATCCCCAGGGGCAGACCTCATCATTCTCTCCCTATTTTCTGTGCCTCCTTCTCTTTCTTTGTCCTGTGTACCCGCATATGCTGCTGGGTTCAGATACGACTGCTCTTGTATGATCCTTTCCACACTCTGTGTGGATCATCTTCATTCTCCAGTTTTATGTTTAGATGTCATCACCTGGAACCTTTCTGTATCCCAAGGCTGTAGTCAGCTACCCAGGTATTCCCTGAGAGTATCCTGTAAGTCTTTAACAAAAAACAAATGGTACAAGCTCATTCTCAAATTTATATGTAATCCCAAGAGAATTCTGATTCTTTTTTTTTCTACATTTTGAGAAGGGAAAAAAACAGGATTCAGTCACAGGGTCGACCTCAAAGACTCACAGCTGTTCAGTCATAGGCTCTTTGCATCATGGAGCCATGGACTAGCTCCCCCGATTTCCTACCAGCAAAGTCTCAGAGAGCCTCCTTCCCTTTCTGATCATCCTCTACTTTCCCACCATGGTATGACTCAGACCCTCTCAGGGACTGGGTAGCAAGCCAAGGCGACCTGAGTGGATGTGCCTCTGATGAAAGCTACTTTGGAGTTTGCTTTCAAGGCAGACTCTTGAGAATTGGGTCCCTGTTGTGGTTTTTGATTGTCTACAAGGAGGGAATCATCAATTTCTGTGACCAAATTTATCAAGGACTGTGTATCTGGATAAACCAGCAGTCACCACTGCACACAAGCAGCTCGGCACCACAATCCCACTGAGGACATTCAGAGCCAGCATCACATCAGCTGCAGAAATAATCAAAGCAATTGGACTTGTCAGCACTGATGATGTGGACAGCTCCTCCTGCTCTTTTAAACTCCCTTGTCATGTTTTACTGTTTTTTTTTTTTTTTTAATTTGGTAAAGTATTCCTAACAAATTCAAGGTTTACTACTGTAAGTATCTTAATGTGTCCATACAATACAGTAGCAGTTAGCACTTGTTTTTGTTTTAATTTTTTTGGGTACATATCCAGGAGTGAGATTGCTTGTTCATATGGTGATTCCATGTCTAATTTACTGAGGAACAGAGAGGCTGTTTTCTATCTAATTTGTCACATGTGCATCACATTCTCTTAGTACCCACTTTATTTCTGTAAGGACAATTCTAATATCTCTATATTCACTTCTGATTTTATTAAATTTGAATCCCCCCATCAATCTTCCTAGAGATTTGTCAATTTTCTTGATATTTCCAAAGACTGAACCTTTGGGTCTATTGCTTTATATTTATTTCATTTATCTCTTCTCTATTCTTTAACATTTCCTTCTAGCTATGATTAAACTGGAGTTTTGAGATGAGAGTGGATTCCTTGCTTTACCAGTTTTCTTCTGGGTTCTTGTCTCATAAATGTGAATAAGAAAATCCACGGACAATAACAGACGGGACGAGTAAATGGAGTAGGATTTATTTAAGTGAGAAGGGAGAGAATTCCTGAGTTTTGGGAGGGGACCAGATAGCAAGCAAACCCATTTTGGTGTGCTAGCTTAGGGGCTTATCTGGTTTTGGGTAGAGCACGGAGCAAAGCATTGTAGATTGGGCACTGAAAAATCATCATGGCCATTGGTTGTGTTCTTTACCTGAGTTTAAATCCTTCCTCTAACTCCCACCTTCCATTTTCCCAGCCTATCTGGGGCAAAGGAGTTGACTAGAGTGTTCCCAAGGTGAGCCTTGGGGTCTTTTATATTTGATGTAAGCCTCGACGGTGCCCATTAATACTCCTGATGTTGTCTCACCTTTGAATCAATCCTTAGTTGGGGCCCACTGCCTGCTTTCCTGACCGTCTTATTCTTATTCAATGGGTTTAGTTCAAATATTCTTTTCTGGTTCTTGAAAGTGTAAATTTAGGATAATGATTTGAAAAATTTTTAAAAAAATATTTTAAATTTACAGCATAATTTTCCCTTGAAATACTGTTATTCTGCATCCCTGAATCTTCTGTACACTGTGTTTTCCTCTTCATTTTTCTCATAGTATTTTACAATTTCTCTTTTGAAATCTTCTTTGCCCTTTGGTTGTTTCATTGGAATGAATTTTAATTTTCTTTATTTTCTTCATTTATTGCTTTCTGGTTCTATTATGTTCAGAGGAGATTATTGGTATAACTTCAAGTTTTAAACTTATCAAGATCTGGTTGATCCAGGACAATGTTCCACGTGTACCTGAGGAGAACCTGTATCTGCTGTTGCTGAGTGGAAAGTTCTTTATATGTCTGTTAGGTCTAATGGTTTCAAATCCTCTGTTGATCTTCTACCTAGTTACTCTGTGTATTATTGAAAGTGTAGATTCGCATTCTCCAACAACTAACTATACATGCCTACCTTCACTTATCTCTATTTTTCTTCATATATTTCATGGTCCTATTGTTCATATATGTTTGTAATGGATATTCACTCTTAAATATATTCCCTAGTTGTCATTTGATTGTTATTTATGTGAAATATATTTTCCACACAGAGAAACCTTGGTGCTTCCTCTTGTCAGGGGCTTCTTCTCTGCACCAAGTGTGCAGAGAGGCTGAATCTGTCACATTTTGCATTAGGGTGTAATTTCCATCTGGCCCCAGGGAGCCTTTCCCAGGTGATGGACAACAGATATGTAGGGCATTTCAGGAGGCGTGGGTGGTGGTGCATCAGGGCCTCTCCAGTTCCAGAGGCTGCTCCTCCCCCAGGTGTGATTGGACTAGGCAGATTACTCTGCTCCACCTGAGCACTGCAAGCTTGCAGGCTGCTAAATGCTTCCTGCACCAGGGTCTTAGGTGCTAGGAGCTGGTTCAGCCATAGGTCAGATTCCTCCTGCATAAAATGCTGCACAGTATTTACTAGAACTGAAGCAAGCTGGTCACCATGGCACATGCTGTAATTCCAGTGACTTGTGAGGCTGAGGCATGAGGATGGAAAGTTCAAAGCCAGTCTCAGCAACTTAGCGAGGCTGTAAGCAACTTAGGAAGACCCTGCCTCAAAATAAAAAATAAAAAGGGCTGGGGATGTGTCTCAATTGGCAAGCATCTCTGGGTTCAATTCCTGGTGTTTAAAAAACAAACAAGCCATCATCATCAACAACCCTTTAGCCTTCTTTTGGCATCTCAACTAAGATCAGTAGAAGGAGCTTCTGTGCAGGGATTGGGGAGCTGACCAACCCAATGACAGGGCCACTTGTGCTGTCTCCATGCTGAAGTTCCAGAAGTGACCCATAACCACTGGAATGGTTTGCCTTTATTTCATTAAAATATACAAATGTAATCTAATTAGCACCCACAATAAAGAGGTAACTAAAATGCCACATTAATCTTACTTTTGAATCCCAAAGGAGAATTTCCATTAGATGCCAGACTTGGTATAGGATCCACCCCAGTGGCTGCTGAGGTGTCTAAATAATCCTTCTTTTGGTGACATGTCATGTCCTTGAAGAAGTCATGTCAGGCCCTCGTCTGGAGACCTCCACTCTCACCAGTTCTGTGCAAGGACAAGCACCAACATCCTCCATCCAAAGATCCATCTGCAAACATTCAGCAATAAACTTAGCTGGATTCTGGGATTTCTTACTGGGGGAGATGAGTTAACATGGAAAACCTTATGACATTAGAGTAAATATTGAAATGACTAAACAATATTGAAGATGAAAGAAAATGTGACATGACTCTCTTGAACTCAGTAATCATAACCAACTTCTGCCCCCAGTGGGTTTGAGCTGTATCAGCTAAGGAGAAAACAGAATTTAATTTTATTTTTTTTTTGCGGGGCATTATGGATTGAAACCAGGGGTGCTTGCCCACTGAGCTACATCCCCAGCCCTTTTTGTGTTTTATTTTGAGACTGGGTCTTGCTAAATTGCTTAGATCTCTGCTGAATTGCTGAGGCGGGCCTTGAACTTGTGACCATCCTTCCTCAGTCTCCAGAGTCACTGGGTTTGCAGGCAGGCACCACCACATCAGGCTGTTTTATTCTTATATACAACACAAATAACTACTTGGACACTGTCAGGTGATTATTTTTTTAAAGGCATAGAGAGGTTTATTTTAGAAAATAAATACATGTTCAAGGAAGATTGGGGCTATCTCAAGAGAGGAAGAGGACTTTGTGGTCAAGCAAGAAATGTGTTTCCAATGGGCTCTCAACCACAGAGTCACATCACCAAAATTATTTTTTTATTTTGTTTAGAGACAGGATCTCATTGAGTTACTTAACACCTCACTTTTGCTGAGACTGGCTTTGAATTTGCAATCCTACTGCCTCAACCTTCTGAGTTGCTGGGATTACAGGTGTGTGCCACTGTGCCTGGCTTTAGTTATATTTTTGAGTGATATTTTTAATGAAACAAATATTTTCTTTCCCAAAACATAAATATGATCTATATATGTCAGGAAGTACAGAGGGGAAAGAAGAATTCTGCAGTACCCAGGGATGCTGGGGAGGGAGGATTTGCTCAAAGTCTGGTGGAGACATGTCTGTATATTCCAGAGGTAGTGATTCTGGATTGTGGGAGGCAGACTACGTGGACTAGGACTGGAGCCCTGAGTTCTGTGTGAAGTGATGCATTCTTGTTCTCCAGGAGCTTGGAGCGGGTAGAAAAGAAAGGTGGAACCAAGAGCTCATACTTGATCTCACCTACCTAGCTAGTCCTCAGTCAGAGGGAAACTTGACTACCTACTAATTAAAATTGGTTGGTGAGGCTAAATGTGGGCAGCACTGAACCCAGGCAAGACAGCTTCTGGAACAAGAGAAGGAATTCCAAATGGGACAAAAGGTGGAGAAACAGATGGAGCCTGTAGACACTTAGGGGCAGGTTAACAAGAGTTACGCCTGATCTCTGAAGACTCCACAGTCTGCTTAGGGCCACCTAACCACTCACATTGAGGTGAGATAGATGGAATTAAAAATAGGTAGTAAGGAGACATAGAGGAAGGGCAAGGAAATATAACTTATTCAGTTTCTACATATCTCCCCAAGTTGGTCTCTCTCTCAGGTCTGTCACTCCCAAATTTCTGGGAAGTTTGTAAATCTTAAGGTTACCATTAATTAACTCCTTATGAAAATTACCTTGTGAACTATCAATCCACCTACAAATAGATTAAATAAAGAGAGATGTGACATTTTAAGAAACCTATAATTTAGGAAACTTCCAGTATTATTCACTGATCCAATAATGGAGACCTTATCAGACTAAGGATCCTGAGGACAACAGCCACCATGAACCATCATAATCCCCAGACTGATGTCTTCCTTGCATACCTTTCTACACTCTCACTAACTTTTCTTTAAAAAAGGAGGTGGGAGCAGGTGTCATAGCCACACCTGTAATCTTGTTAGTTCAGGAGGCTAAGGCAGGAAGATCATAGGTTCAAAGCCAACCTCAGCAACTTAGCATGGTCCTAAACAACTTAGTGAAACCCTGTTTAAAAATAAAAAGACTGGGGATGAGACTCAGTGGTTTAGTGCCCCTGGGTTAAATTGCTGGTAGTAAAAAATGAAAAAGAGTTGGGGACTCCAAAAATGCACTCTTCCCTCTCGAGATGGCCTGCTCTCTCCCTTGAATGTTTATTCCTTGCTTTCCTAAATATATCTCTGTGCTTCAACTGACATGAGCTAAAATTCTTTCATACTTTCACATGCTCAGGACCCCATGTGTCCTGAGTCAAGGTCTCCCCCTGAGAGCTCTTCCTGTGACAACATGAGTGAGATTCTGGTAGATGAGTCAGCACCCATTCTGCACCCACCAACTGAGCATGATAAGTGGGTGACTCCTGCCAAGATCCAATGATCCTGGCCCAAAGAGGCAGAGCTACCCACATGGCCTGTGGTCTCCAGCAATCATAAAGTTAATTTTTCATTGGACACAATGTAGGAAGAGTTGATTCTGCAGCAGCAGCAGGAAACTGACACCCTGTGTGTTTAATGGTTTCTGCACCTTCTGGTTCCTGCACAACTCACTAATTTCATATTCATCCCATAGTCTGTCATCCCTGGATGTATTCTTAGACCCAGAGTGTGGGACTTCTCAGTTGTCTTCATTCTCTGGCCAGGAGATGCTACTTCAGGGGAATGAACAGGGCTCTGTCCATGGTGCTGACCACAGACCTGGAAACATGGACTTCAGTGGGCAGGCAATGTGTGTTGTCTCTTACCAGCCAGTAGTGCTCAGGACAGGTCCCTGCTGAAGGGGAGGGAGAGAGTGGCTCTGGGGTCACATCAGAGGAGCATCATTGCTCTGGCAGCATTCATTTGTTCAAATGACAAAATTGCTTGTCAACTCATATTTCCAAAGTCATTTTCAAGGAGACTTCCACAAATTCCATTTCGCACAGGACAGGAGTTTGCCCTGAGAACACTGAATTTTCTTTGCTGGATTAAACAAATATAATCCTCTGCCTCCCACTTCATTCTTAACCTGGGGAATTGCCCTTAATTCATTCATTTATTCACTGATATTTCATAAGGTCCTTGTGAATTTCTAGTTTTATGTGATAAATTTAAATATTGTTTCTTAAGGGAGAATCATAGAACATGTCTGCACATCTTCTGTGCAGCAGACACAGCAACAGGTGAGTTCTCAAAGGGACACTAGAGGGTATAGAACTGGTGTGGTGCAGGAATCCTGTAGTGGATACCCCTATCATCAAGGTATATAAGTCACAGTCTTATCAGTGTGTTTATATTCCCCATTATCTGCCTTTCATAGGTAAGAAGGTCTCATGTAAGAGCAGGAATCTTGTTTTCCCTTTGTGCCACATATCCCTGTTCTTAATACATATTTGACACACAGTGGGCACTTACATATTTTTCTATTGTATTTATCCTCAATTCTTCATCCTCATGCAACCAACAGCAATAGAAAGGACTCAGGAAGAAACTGCACTGAATATGTACAGATTTTTCTGGTCGCAGTTCTCAAAATACTATAGCATAACATCTATTTATCTAATGTTTACATTGTGTTGGACATTATAAGAAACCTAGGCTTAAAATATGAGGAAAGATTGTGTAGGTCATATATAGATACTACAGCATTTTATTTGAAGAACTTGAGCACCCACAGGTTTTGGCATCTACCAGGGTACCAGAAACAATCCTTCAGGGATACAGAGGGATAACCACTAAGAGAAGGGATAGAAAGGGAGTCTAATTTGCTAATTAAATTTTGTCCCATTGCCCCTGTTGTGGAACACCTATTAAAAACTTATATGTGGCACATATAATGCAATTATGTAATGACAGAAATATAATTATGCTATGATAATTATAATACAATTTTACTGTAATATATAAACTCTAGATTATTTCCAACCTATTTTAATACACCAATGTTAACTGAAATAATCCAAAGATTGAAATTTTTTAACTGAATGCATTATATCCTCATATCTGTCCCTGTGGTGACTGTGGGTACCAAACTTTATGATCAACTGAAGTCTTAACTCCTTGCATCCTCCAGAAAGACTAGAAACTGGGTAGTTTTCCTGCAGAAAGGAAAAAATAATCAGGAAGCAGTAGAGCAATTTGATGTTTATTCATTTTTCATCCCAATGCGTATACATTTTGAGAGAGAAGCTTCCGACCCAGACCATAGTTAGCTCAGAGCACCTTCCCACGTGGCCCAGAAGTCCTCTCGCCCAGGTATTTGCAGGTACCAAGTCCATTAATTGCTCCCGGGCCTGTGGGGGACCAACACCGACACGATCTTGCTGTCACTGTGTCCATCTTAGAACTTTGCTTGATGCGCCGCTTTGGGGTGCCATCCCATGCCAGCTTTGCTAATGATACTTGAGAAAACGATATGAATGTGGCCACCAGGTGGCGCCTGAGGACTGGCCCTGAATCTGGGTCTCCAAGGTGGCTAGGGCGCACCGCTAGCAGCCTGGGTGCAGCGGGTCCCCCTCATACCACCTTTCTCAGCCCCATCCCAAAAAGGGAACTTGGGGAAATTTGTGGCATGGCTCCTGTGATCACTGGGCCCTGTACAAATCAGCTGCCAGCACTGTTACTGAAAGCTTGGTCCTTGTCCCAGTGCCAATCCAATAATGAGGACAGGATTTTGAGAAAAAGGATAAAGAACGTTTATTGCATTGCTAGCAAGGGAGAAACACAAGGGACTCCTGTCCCAGAGGCTGTGATTCTGCCCATCAGGGGGAACAGGGGACATTCAAAGACTACTTTCCACGTGTTCTCAGTTGGGGTTGTAATTGGCTTGTTAATTGGGGAGAGAGTTGTTTTTGAGATCTTCTGGTGCCATCCCCAAAGTCTGAATTACTTTATTATTGTGGGGTGTGTTCTCAGGGACAGATAACTCTGCCTAGGATGGGGAGGAAAAGTAATCCTGTTTCCCTAAGGTTAGAGATGTGGGGAGATTAGGGAGAAGCAGGGAGAAAGGATGAGAAAAGAAATGTGTCTGTTTTATAAATAAGTTGCAAGGGCTACTATGTTCAAGCACAAAGTGGACACTGTCACAATATGGGACAGACTTGCCTGCCACCTCCCTGGCTGGCACATGAGGTTCTCCTTCTTCAGCAGGGAATCACATAGGCATTACTGGGCACCAGAAGGAAGAGAATCCTGATCGTGACCCCCTCTCTGGACTTCTCAGGCAGGCACAGCTTGGTCCTGCCTTCAAACGCCTGATAAAAATTTTCCAAGGGGACTATGGCAGCTGCAGGACCTCGGGAGATGGGCTCCTGAAGGGCTGGCTGGGGACCCATTACTCTGGCACAAGGGGAGGCAGAAGATTGTGGCAGAAGCACCTGGTGGAGGAAAGCTGTGCCAGTCAAGGCAGGGGGAGCAGAGAGAGCAAGGGAGGAAGAAGCCAGGGGAGGGAGATCAAATCCCCAGCAACCGGCTTTCTCCAGCTGCACCCCACTACAGTTACACCTAGTACCCTTTCAAATTATTAATCCATCAAATGGGCCAATCCATAAATTAAGTATCAAATCTCACGTCAGATTTGTTACCTAAAGAAAACCTAGTGGGAGACTATTGATGAACTGCCCAGCACTGTGAAATCCCAAATTAGTGATTTTTATGTCAACTAAGAGCAAGTGTAACTTGAGGGTTTATTTGGGATTTTCCCCATAACCTATCCGGCCCAAATAAATGGCCACTGCTTTAGTTCACTTGAGTCTTTCCTCTTTCTGGAAAATATTATGAAGATACATTATGAGTCAGCTTGGGCTGCCAGAACAAAACACACAGACTGGGTGACTTTAACAATAGGCACCTAACTTCTTACAGTTCTGGAGAAGGGGAGAGGTCTCAGATCAATGCTTCCATCAGTTCAGTTTCTGGTGAGGGCTCTCTTCCTGGTTTGTAGACAGTCACCTCCTCCTGTGTGCTCTCAAGGACTCTTTTTTTTTAATTCAAGAACTTGGACATTAGAACAGAGACCCTGAACCTAACTGAAGCAAAAGTAGGCCCAAATTTACATCATGTTGACTTAAGATCTGACTTCTTCAACAAGACTTCTAAAGTTCAAAAAGTAAAATCAAGAATGAATAAATGGCATGAGTTCAAAATAAAAAGTTTGACAGCAAAGAAAACAATCAAGAACATGAAGAGAGAGCCTGCAGAATGGGAGAAAATCTTTGCCACATGTACTTCAGATAGAGCATTAATCTCAAGGATATATAAAGAACTCAAAAAACTTACCAACAAAACTACAAATAACCCAAGTAATGAATGGGCAAAGGAACTGAATAGGCACTTCACGAAGAAGAAATATGAATGGCTAACAAATATATGAGAAAATATTCAACATCTCTAGCACTTAGAGAAAAGCAAATCAAAAGTACACTGAGATTTTATTTTACTCCAGCCAGAATGGTAATTTCAAGAATACAAGCAACAGTAAATGTTGGTGAGGATGTGTGGAAAAAGGTACACTCATTCATTGGTGGTGGGATTGCAAATTGATGTAACCACTCTGGAAAGCAGTATGGAGATTCCTCATAAAACTTGGAATGGAACCACCATTTGTTCCAATTACTCCACTCCTTAGCACATACCCAAATTAATTAAAATCAACATACTACAGTGACACAGACATATCAATGTTTATAGTGGTCCCATTCACAATAGCTAAACTATGGAACCAGTCTAGATGCCCTTCAATAGATGAATGAATAAAGACAATGGAATATTACTCAGCCATAATGAGAAATAAAATTATTGCATTTGCTGGTAAATGAATGGAACTGGAGAATATCATGCTAAGTGAAATAAGAGGATACTAGAAAAACAAAGGCCTAATATCCTCTCTAATATGCATAAGCTAACTCACAAAGAGTGAGAGCAGGGGGCATATAGGGAAGAATAGAAATACCTTGGATTAGACAAACGGGAATGAAGGAAAGGGAGGAGGAATGGGAATAGGAAAGATAGAATGAATCAGACTTTATTTTCTACATGCATATATGATTATACAACCAATGTAATTCTACATCATGTACAACTAGAAGAATATGTATAATATGTATAATGTGTCAAAATTCATTCTACTTTCCTGTATAACTAATTAGAACAAAATTTTTAAAAAGTTATTGATTCAGACAACCTGGATGGATCTCAAAGACATTGGCTTGGTCAAATAAGCCACTATCAAAAGGTAGATATGGTGTGAACTCATTTATACAATATTCCTGGATGGACCAACTGTAAAGATGGTGAACAGACTGTGGTTTTTAGTGGTTAGGTGTAAGGAGAGATGTGATCACAAAGAGATTTATGGAATGAAGAAGCCGTTCTGTGAAAAGAGCACATAAAAGCCAGACACACAGGAGGGAACTCAGGAACACGGACTACTGCTATCACAGGTCAGTGTCAGTCCCTACCCTCCCACCAACTAGCCTCACACCAGTTCATCTAAGGGAGTGAAGTGAAATTCTGATTTTGCAACATATGGCTTTAGAAATCTTAGGTGTGGACTTCAAAGTAGAGCTGCACTCATGTTTAAAAAACATCTAGTTCTGGGGACAGTATCTCATATCTATAATCCCAACAACATTGGAGGCTGAGGCAGGAGAATCACAAGCCTGAGGCCAGCCTCAGAAATTAAGCGAGATCCTCAGAAATTCAGCGAGAGCTTATTGAAAATAAAAATTGAAAAAAGAGAAAAGGAACTGGGGATATAACTCAGTAACTTAGTGGTAAAATGCCTCCAGTTTCAATTCTCAGTACCAAACAAACAAACAAACGAAACCACTCTACCTCCTTCTTTTCCTGCAATAAAGTCACAGACTCCAGTTATAATAATACTCTTTGGTACTCAGTCAAATGGCCTCAACGCTCCTCTAAGCCATCATTACACAAGGTCACTGATATTTGCAATTGTACATGTGCCCTACCCATTCTCTACTTCAAAAGTATGTGCTTTCATAACCACTGGGAATAATGGGTCCACAGTCTGCATCAGCCCATGAGCAGTAAAAGCCTCCTTGGGCCTCCTTAGAAACACAAGCCTATCTCCATTAGGCAAATGGACTCTTGACCCTTCACTCATTCCTAAAGTTAAGGCAGATGCTACTTTTGAACAAAATTACCTATGCTTACCTAGGGGCATAATCCTCATGATAAAAAAGAAAGTCATCTAGGGATGTTTGAGGATGTGCTGTGCAGAGCATGGATTGGGAAGACATGGTCAGAATATGGGAGAGGGATATGTTATCAGTCCAGCTGGCTCAGGAAGATGGAGTAGATATCTCCCGTGGTTTTTGTGATGGTGTGTCTGGACAAATAGAAACTAGTTCTGAGAGCAACTTCACAAGACCCTTAGCAACTTAATGAGACCCTGTCTTGAAGTAAAAAATAAGGAAAGGATGAGATGAAGCTCAATGGTAGAGTGCCCCCGGGTTCAATCCTCAGTACTGGTGGGGTGGGTGACAGAAAGAGAGATAAGTAGATAGATAGATGATAGATAGATAGATAGATAGATAGATAAACAAAAGAAAGAAATTGATGCTGACAACATTTTACAAAAAGCTATTTGTCTTAAAACTACTTAACCAGGTAATACAAAGTCTAGATGGGAACTTATTAAAGCCTACTTTCCTAAGCTCTCCTGGCTATTACTACTATTAGGACCATTGCTTACTGTATTTCTACTCTTATTGTCTGACACTTGCTTCTTTTTCTCCTTTTTTTTTCTTTTTCTTTTTTCTTTTTTTGGGAGGGTTTGTACATGTAGCTCCTGAGCTAGCTGTTCACATGATGGGATGTTTCCTGGGCTCATTTATACATGCTAAGTGTCCCCTCTTATCTTCTTCATTACCCCAAAGTGTTTACCCTGCAGAGATGACAGTGGCCTATCTGCTGATGGTGCTGATAACAGTGACAGGCATAATTTAGGTGACATCTCAGTTAACATCTAAAAGCAAATGAAAGAGAATACAAAAAGAAAAAGACAGGGAGACAGATCTCAATGGATCAGTCAGCTTTATGAAGCAGCGGAGGGGCGCAGTTTCAGGAGGGAAGATGGTGACTGGCTACAACCAGGGTCTGAGTTTTACAGGGTTCAACAGGGCCAGGTCATGGGGAAGCTTTTGGTGGGCTTTCTTTTGGCAGATAAGGGAGGTTGTAACAGGTCAGATTCCTGAGCTCCCCTTTTCCCTGAGGGTGTTGTAAGTCTCCATTTCCTTCAACATCTGCACATTTCACTGATGATGTGTTTTATGCAAAGGATGTATTTTCTCACTACAGAAGGAAAAGGTAACATTTTCAGCTCTTACTCTAGGCTTCCTACTCCATATTGAGTTGAACACTAACAGCTAAGTACACTGGTTGCTTTTAGTGATTTAGATCCTGCACAATCCCCAATGGGCATTAATGTCACTAACACTATGTTTTAGTGATATTTGGGAAAATTAGTTGAGGTTGTTAAATGAGCAAGAAGTGAGCCAGTACTTAACTCATTTAAATACTAAACTACAAGTTCCTATGTTCTGAACAATTCCTATGCAGCATGTCATTGAATGCAATAGGTTTGCCTCTTGCTGGGTACAGAGCCCATAAGCACAACCAGGAGATGGAGGGGGGAGAAGGTTTAAAACTTATGGTGGGTTGGGCACTTTCTGAGCATGCCCAGTTCTACCTCACCCTTCTTCGTATATCTCAAGTTCAAAATTTATGAACCAGAACACCCATCATTTAGGAATATAATGAGCAAAGTTTATTTTCAGTCCCCTAAAAGTGGTGGACCATGATTGCCTTGCAATTCTAACTGGCTATAAATTTCTCAAGTGGGCCTCTTACAAAACATAAAGGATCTTTAGAAGTAGGTTTAAAGTTACTTAAAGGAAAGTGCATTTTCTTTAACCCTAAAAGTTAGGTAATTTTTCCTGAAATTACCTGCCTATCAGCTTAATGATTTTATCAGAAATGGAATCAGTTTGGTAACAATACTGGAAGTTTTCCATATATACACACATCTTTGATTCTATAAAAAGAAACAATGTTGAGCAAATAACAGAATGACCATCCAGCAGAAGCACAATGAAAGTGGGAAGCCTGAGTCAAATGGGCACCATCAGTGGGAACCTAGTCCATGGACCCTTCGGGGATCCGGGTGTAAGGGGATGAAGAGATGAGGGTGTTGGGAACATGAAGTTAAGAGAATAATTCTCTATAATGAGCCCTGTGCTGACTCCCCACACGCTTTCTTTGTTAAAAGCAATCTGCCTGCAGCCCAACCTGACCTGAGAGGACAGGAAATGGCACATTGCTCAAGAAACTGAGGTGGGGGGTGGAAGACCTGAATGCTGGGAGTAGAGAAAGAAAAGACAACAGGTTGCTAAAAGCTAACCTCCAGATCCACACTTCCTGGTTCAACCAGTTGCTAGCACCTCCCTCTGCAGGTTGCACTTCCAAACAGAAGTGATTAACCCCTGAGCTGCTACTTCTCCTTGTAGGTGTGTACATGGAGAAGAAAGAGAAGGTGAAGGGAGATTCTGGGGTTTATTAAAAGCAAGACACACACCCTCCTGAAGGCACCCAGCTCTGGACCCCCTTGTCTCTGGAGAAGTCTATCTCTCTCCCTCTCTTAAGCAAAACTTACTTTTTACTGTTGCCTCCACATCTCTCAGGTGTTTAATCTTCAATGGCAGGAGAACAAGGACCCCATCCTGATCTCCAAGAACCATGTTAGCCCAAAAAGACTGGGAAGGACTCAAACTCAGAAATCACCTCAGTTGTTTATTCAGGAATGAAGTTTCATACTGGAACAGGGGATGCAGAGATGAAATGGCATTGTAGACCCACTTTCCTGGTAGAAAATGAGCTACTAAACAAAGAAATGGAGTGGGTTTATATAGGTTATTTTGAGGGGTGGTCTAGTGAGAATATCAGTTTCCTTGAACACTCAGGAGTTTGAACTTTTTAGGATCAGGGACCCATGGGCAGTGTCTAGAGAGGATTTACTTTGAAGGAGATTACTACCTCCTAGAGTCAGTTACTTCAGGGGGAATAAAACACTTCCTCCCCATCTGAAACCAGCACCTGGAGAACATTTGTCTTAGGAATTGAAGGCTCTCAGTGCATGGCCTTCTTTTTACTCCCATCTCCCAGGTCAGATTATCTTGGGGATTTTTTCATTTTCCATACCTATTAACTGGTATTATCATCTCACTGGGTTTGGCACCCACCAACATAAGAAATAGGAAAAAGATGAGTAAAGAAAAAATGAAATTTTGATACCACCATTTACAGGTGACGAGTTCTGCTCCCTCTAATGTTGAAGTTTGAACACTAGAGAAGCATGCCAAGGCAAGCATATTAAGCAGGTTTTATTTAAAAGTAGTAATAAAACAAACTTCTCCCGAGGGGGGAAGGAGACTATGGCTGATGTTCTAGAATCCCAAGAAGTGAGCACACCCTACGCCTTTTATAGGTTAAAGTCTCTTGTTCTCCAGTTCTCTCCCCCCTTATTTCTCCTTCCTGCCTACTTGACTCTTTGGAATTTTTCTGGGATAGAGGATATTGTCCTACAGTGGTTGTTTTCCTGTCCTAGCATGTGGATTCCTTAAGACAGTTGCAATTCTAAGTATTGAACCTGTTGATGGCATAATTAAGCTTTATTCTTTGAGATCTTATAATCTCCATCAGCTAAGAAGTTTCGGAGCTCCGTAATGACCTTTTGATATTCCTCCTGGGTGGAGGCACATAAAGGATGTCATTTATATACTGTATAACAATTACAGATGTTTTATATTGGAATGTTGTTAAATCCTTAGCTAGGGTTAGTCCAGAACAGGTGAGGGCCATCTCTATATCCTGAGGCGACACTGTCTAGGTTAGTTGAGATATATTATCTGGTTCCTCAAAGACAAGAAGAAATTGCAATTGAAAGTCTAGCATATATAGGAAAAGCCAACTTTTAAATCTAACACAGTAAACCTAGCAGCAGTTGTAATCCAAGATAAGAGTGTATGGATTAAGAACTACAGGGTGAGGGAAATTACTGCTTCATTATTCTAAGGTTTTGGACCAGGATGTTTGCTTTATAACTCCTAAAATGATGAATTGCCTGGGCTGTTGCAAGGCATTACAAGTTTTTGTCATTTTGAATGACCTTTAAGATTTTGAATGATCTTTAATAAGCCCTTTTTCTGGTCTTTATGCTCCCTTTCTTTTTTTTTATCTCTATTACAAAAAAAATGGAAGATCTAAACTAAAGAAGATCATCTATGGATCGATCAGGGCCATGTGCCAATTTTTGTAATTTCCTCTAAATGCTTGGGCGTGACTGAATGACAAATTTATACTTTAAAAGTAGGTGGCCCTCTATGGATTCAGGATGGTGTGTTTCCTTGCCTTCCTGAGTCTCTCCATGAAAATATCAGGACTTTCCTGAAGGCTTCATATAATAGTTTTCCAGGCATCCTACTCATTATTTGAACACCAGTTAGGTTGGTTTCTGGAAACTGCCTGTTCTCTAGATAGTTAACAGCATAAATTTTCCCAGGTGAAGTCAATAACTGGCATAAGTTTTGAAACATCAATATATTTATCTGGATCCCCCATAAACTTCCCCTAAATTTATTTTTATCTGTCTTAAATTGGAGGGTGTAATATAAAGCCGATACTCCACCTCCCCACCACCTGTCAATCTGTGCTCTGCCCGCCTCTTACATTACAGAAATTTCCGGCTTATGCTGCCGCCATTCTCCAGCTTCCCACGTTATGTCCTAACATGCTAGATAGCTATTGGTTCATCAGTTAGCTTGCAAGTATTCTCCTCTGCTATTGGTTTCTCCCAGCCCATGAGGTTCCAAGATCTAGGAGAAGCCACACGCCATCTTTCTCTTTTTTCCTTTCTTTTCACCCTGAGTGGACGTGTTAGTCATCCGCATAATAAAGTCTCTTGCGTGAGACCTCATGTCTGCGGTGCATTTTCCTGGGAGCTATTGGCGAGCTGCAACTGAGAGAAGCGAGCAGAGCAGCGCAGTGGGTCCCAAGCTGAGTTGCATTTTTCCCCTTACAGAGGGGTCCCCTTGATTTTTCTCCCTCAGTAGGTGATTCCTCAAGGTTTTCTCCTCTCATGGTAGAGATTATTGATGTCAAGTCTGGTAACATATGAAAGGCACTTTTCTTGATCATTTGTAATTTAGCAGTATGCAGGCTAGTGGTGAACCTGGAAATACTGTTGAGAGAGAAGCTCCCTTCTGAGTTAGAAGTATTAGGAATGTCTCCCTAACTTTGAGCTTCCTCACCATCCAGAAAAACTGGTCTTTCACTACCTGGCTTTGCCAAATTTATTTCTGGCCTTCTTTGGCAAAGTGCTAGGGTCCTAGTTTGCCCTGTGCTGGAGACCCTTGGAGGATTCAGACTTAAGGGCATTACTGCTTTTGTCCCTCCCACTATAAACTCCTAGTTATGAAAAAACGATGACAAAAGTAAAAAGGTGTGCCTTTTTGCCTTTTTGCCCTGTAGACTAAAGGAATCTCTGGAGGGTGAGGGGACATCTCTTGGTTCTTAGGCATATAATGCCCTTTTATTGGAGGGTCTCATGGGAGGGGTTTATTTTAAATGCCTCCCTCTTGCAGCTTAAAGAGAACACAGTGAGCACATTTAAGCACAGGAACAGTAATGGGGAGACTCTAGATAGACTAGTGAAGGCTATCTATGCCAACAAAGGGAACCTGGGCATTTTCTCACTAATCACCCCAGGTCTTAATCCTACAATTTGAATTCCTAATGTCTAATCAGCAAGGGAAAGGGAACATCCAGGAGGGAGTAGATATGGGGCAGTGTTGTGTGGCCCATAGGGAGACAAAGGTAATTGGTGCTTTCCCTCAGTGCCATTCGTCAACCAATCACCCTTAGGGTGGTCAGGAGGGGGAGACTGGGGAAGGAATCTTTGGAACCCACCCAAGAGTAGCCTGGGCCAGAGAACCCCACAGTTGTTCCAACCCTTCATCCGTCTCCCGAATCCAAGGTCGATCAGGACTAGGGACACTGGGTACTGATGACAATTGCACTCCAGACCTGGACAGAAAAGTAGGAAATGACTTCAGAGGACCCAACATGCCTGGTCTGCACATAGCAGGTGATTGAAAACTCCCTGGGCCAGGAAAACCTCACCTGAGTCTTGAAGGATGGCGGCTGCACCAGCTGCATTTAAGTAACTGACAGGTGCCCTCCAGAAATGAAGAGGAAGTAAGATGCACCTCAAGCAGATGTGGGATGCATGGAGAGAGAAGCTTACTTTGACATAGATCTTGGTGGGACCTCCAAATCTGATACCACCATTTACAGGTGACGAGTTCTGCTCCCACTAATGTTTAAGTTTGAACACTAGAGAAGCATGCCAAGGCAAGCATATTAAGCAGGTTTTATTAAAAATAGTACTAATACAGACTTCTCCTGAGGGGGAGAAGGGGGCATGCCTGACGTTCTAGAATCCCAAGAAGTGAGCTCACCCTACATCTTTTATAGGTTAAGTTCTCTTTTGTTCCTCAGTTCTCTCCCCACTTATCTCTCCTTCCCGCCTACTGACTAGGCCTGCTTTTGCAGGGCAGGGGAAGGGCCAAAGTGATTCATCCAGGCAAGGGTCCAGGGGGCATTAATTAGCAGCTACTTGCCTTCAGTCCTTGATAAGGGCTGGTAAATTTGGTAATCAATGGGCTCCTGAGATCCTTGACATTCCATTCTTCCAGGGGAAGTCTCCAACTTCTAGAAACAGATATTTTTCATGACCTCCATTTCCTTGATTTGACCCAATCCCCTATTTCTACACTAACTGCCTGTCCCCAATTCTATCTTCACTTTGTGCATTTTGATCAAACTGGGGAGAGGCAGTTAGGTCGAAGAAGTTACTGTTTTTAGAAACAAAAGTTGATGTACATATGTAGATTTAATTGACCTGAAGAATGAGCAAAAATGGAAGGAAAGCAGGAAACACATATATGCAGATTTAGTTAGACCATGCTAACAGGTCAGGCAGGGCAATGTCCATCTCAGTTTCCTTAGGCATGGGAGGGCTTGCATTCTCAGAATGAACAAGTTGTTCTTAACTTCAGAGGGCCCCCCAAATCCAGTCTGTTTCACTCATAGATCAGGCCCATAACTCCACCAGTGCAAGAACTGGAATCAGGCTGGAAGGTGGTAGAAGATACCTGAGCTGAACTCTGAAGAAGAAAGTCACTTCATTGAGGCCCAAGTCAGGTTTCCAAGCAGGGAGCTACAGGTGAGCTGGGGTGGTGGGGTTACAGAAGCCTCTTTAGCGTGATGCAAAGAGGGACTGTGTTGGCTGAACAGTGGGAGACCAACAGGGGAGGGGAAGAAGATGCTGGAGTACAGGGCAGGGCCAGGTCATGAAGGGCCTTGAGGGATGCACTGGGGGGTTTTGTTTCCACTTTTATGCACTGGGGAGATCATTCATGATTTTAAACTGTGAAAACCCATGACCAGGTTTTCCATGTTTTTAATCCATGTTTGAGAAGGGTCTCTATAATTTGCTAAGCCTGGTCTCAAACTTGAAATCCTTTCACCTCAGTCTCTCAAGTATCTGGAATTGTAGATGTGACCACACCTGCCTGTCTCACTTTTGACTTTTTTAATACATGGAAAACTCAGAAAATGGAAATGAGACCTGTTGTGCAGCTCTTAGGCAAACAGACGTGTTCCCAACTATTGCCTTTTTGAAGTAGAACAAATTGCAAGCTATCGTTGAGTCTTGTTCCCCTCACATATTAACCCTATAGAATATGCACTCTGATATTTTCTTCCTTTTATGCCATTAATGTCATCATGGGTCTGGGCAATGGTCTAAGGTTTGGTGAGGAGACCTACACATTGCACTGACCCTTGGGTAAGCCAAAGCAAGATTTATGTTGTCTAGTACTTGAGATGAGTATGTCTTCAATAAAAATTGAGCTTGGTGGTGGTGAAGTATTAGAATTTCCAGAAATATTGTATGTCACCGTAGCGTGACATGTAAATAAACATGTAGACCTCAGATGCCTCCTAAGAGTCTATTCTGCTGAAACTAAATTTCATCCTCCTACTTATGTTATGCAATAACTATTCCCAGCTCTCAGAACAAATATGGGGGAGGTTTGATGATATAGACATTGGTAGGATTGATTCTCTTTCCCTTGGGGGAAATACCAGCAATTTCTGGGATCCAAACCTATGTGTGTCAGTGATATACTCTGAAACACAGGTGATTGCCAGGCATGGAGTCACATACCTGTAATTCCAGTGGTTCAGTAGACTGAGGTGGGCCTCTCATTCAGAGTGTCTGAATGGCTTATCTCATGGAACCTCCCTTGCACACAGTAGGGCTCCCAACTATCTTAAGATAAGTCTCTCACTCAAGGAAGAGCAAAGGCCCTGTTTCAAAGGAATGTTTAGTATGGTTTTGTCTAATGGAGTGAGACCTCTCCTACAGCAGAGTCACAGAAACTCAAGCTAGGCAAGTCCTCTACACAGTAGGTGCTAAAGAAACAGCCCTAAACAGGTATCTTTATGTGCAGATTTCTGATAACCTTTAGATCAATGGACTAAGTAAATATTTCCAGAACTCTGACAAACTTGTGAGTTCATGACATTACAAATAAAGATAAAACAGTAATGATTAATTACATGAGGAAGGGGGATTCAAGATGGCAGATTGAGGGAAGGCTGCACTTCCAGCTGCTCATGGCTCGGGCATCAAGCAGTGGGAATACTGCTTTTCAGTGAGGTGGGTGAAAGAGGAAATTCATTGAAATTCAGCATCACAAAATCAGAGCCTTAGAGACTCAGAAATTTAGGTGAATTGAACAAAGAACAAGAAAGCATCCACCGGAGAAAAGCTGGTAGTGGCAGTGGTGCTGGTTCACTGCAGAGGGGAGAGATGATACAAACAGAGAAAGAAGCACAACAGACAAAATTGGCATGGAAAAATCCTGTAGATCAGAAAAGCAGTCTGAAATCCAGAGGCTACACAGTGAGCTGGTTCTTGAAAAGTGCTGTTTCTCAACAGGCAAACTCAGACCTGAGGCAAGGAGACATCTTGAGGAAGTCAGGCTGTAGTCTCCTGCTACAGGAGCCTCAAGATCAAAGCAAATGTTGCCATACTGTCCTGGCAAGTGCCTATGTATAGCCTAAGGTGTACCTATCAGCACATCAGTGAAAGAGGCACAGAGAAGATTGTACCCAGGGTGACACAGTGAAACATACTTGCCTTTGAATCTGGCAGTTCATGTGACCCACTGAAGATGGTTAGGAAGATGAAGAGGTGGGCAGGCGGGCAGGTATGAATACACTCAGGTATTAAACCTGGGAAGGTCATATTCATTGGCAGTAGCATGGTTCCCCAGTAGAATTCTCTGGAGGCCTCTGAGATCCAGACTCACAGCAAAGATTGACATTCACCCAATTCTAGGCGTGTGTTGATCTAAACTTTTCACAGCACATACCAGCAGATATCACTAAACAATGATCATAGGTCTTATTAGAGTGATGCCCCAACCACCAGAGCTCCCCTGCAGCAGCCCCACCTGGGGAGGACATCCATCTGGTCTGTTACAATGAAACTCCAGACAACAATACTTCCCATCTCATCCCACTGTCTTCTGGTGAGAAGGGAAGTTGAAATCTATTTCAATCAGCTTTGGTTTTAGGCCACTCAAGCTGTAAGCTTGGTACACAACACATAAAGAAGAAGAGTAACAACCTCTAACCCTTACTCTAAAGGGGTACATGCCCAAAACAAATGGAAAGAAGGTAACAGGCAATGACCATTCACCCTGTTGACTGTTTCTTGGTGGAGAAAAAAAATTCTTTCATTTTTCATTAAGAAACTTTTAATCCCACCTCCCTTTTTGTGTGTATTTTTGTGTACTTTTGCTGGACTGATTTGTTCATGGATATATATATTTTTGGTCTCATTTTAAGGTTTGGATGTGAGGGGTCCCTCAAAAGATCACATGTGAGACAATTTAAGAAGGTTCAGAGGAGAAATGATTGGGTTTTGAGAGTCTTAACCTAATCAGTGAATTACTCTGATGGAATTAACTGAGTGGTAACTTGAGGCAGGTAGGTTGTGACTAAATGAGGTGGGAATTGGGGCATAGCTTTGTGGTGTATATATTCCAGTGGAGTCTCTTTCTCTGCTTCCTGATGATGTGAGCTGCTTTTCTCTGCCACACTCTTCTGCCATGATGTTCTGCCTCACCTCGAGCCCTGAGGAATGGAGCCAGGCTTCTGTGGACTCAGACCTCTGAAACTGCAAGCACTCAAATAAACCTTTCCTCCTCCATAATTGTGCTGGGCAGATCATTTAGTCACAGTTGAGAAAAATCTGACTCTGATGGACTGATAAATCTGGTACCATGAGAATATTATAGGCCAGACTATAAGGGAATTAACTAAATAGACTCCATTTCGCTCTGAGACTGCATGTTATGTGGGAAATCATTTTCTCCCATGGGAACACCCTGCCTCTGTACCCATCATAAGTTACTTGATGTGACATGTTTAATAATATACAATGGCAACTCCTATGTAGTAACGAATTGCTCTCTTTTCACCTCTATTGCCCCTAACCCATGTACTCTGAAAGCAATAATTGTGTAGTTATTAGTAATCATTCCTAACCAATGTACCATGTAAATGTAATTGTGTGGTTATTAATAATCATTATGTAGGTTGTACCCAGCTAACCCACTCCCTTTTTTGATGATCTCCTGATGTTAGTTTGTAATTTCGAATCTTAGGAACAGACATTTATGATTAATGTAAATTTTAGTATGAGAACCCCTTCAATTCTGTGGTCAGGTTGTTCTCCCAATAGCCATTTTTGGGGCATTGTTTGAGAAAGTCCGCCAGGAAGCTTAAAAAGACTCTCAAATTTGGACTTATCAGTGGTGATTGGTCTGTTCTTAAATTGCACCCCACAACATGACCAAAATATCTCATTTGGCATTTCTAAATGATTGCTATTTCTCCTTGTCTTTTGGGAGCTAAGGGTTTTTGTTTGTACTTTTTTGTTCTGTTTTGTTTTGCTTCTTTCTCTTGTTTGTCTTTCTTTCCTGTCTTCTCCCTCTAACAGCCAAGTCTTTTGTCCTCACTTTCTCCCATTACTTACTTTACTTTTTAAATCTATTTTTCCTCCTTCTTTATACCATCACGTGTTACATCTCTTCTGCTTTCTCTCTGTTAAGATTTTGAACATTCTCAACTTTCTTTTGCCTTCTCATCACATTTCTTTTCTCTTAATGAACAATGTTTTTACCACATATTATAACTATCTGGTTGACATGACTCTGCTCCCATCAGTCAGGCTGTTGCAGTTATTAGTACTGTGGATGGCACAGTGGACACCTGTTGTTTACTTTAGCAACAGATCTAGTTTACAGTTATCTACTCTTTTTGCTTTTGATAATTATTGACCCCATAATTTCTGTTTTGTAGTATTTAGTGTTGTAGATATCATAGCAGGCACAGGGTATTTACTTTAATGCTGTGCATTGTTTGCATTGGTTATTACTATTGTTTATTTTCCCCTTTTCTGTGAGGAGCTGGTAATATACTGGGACACTACAAGCTGACAGGGTAGATACTCTGCTGCTGAGCAAGACCCAGTCAAGAGGCAGCATACCTTGGTCTATACAAAAATTAACAACCCTCAAACTTCAGTAATATTTTAATACAAAGAATTAGAGAGACAAAACCCCCAAAACAACCAGACCCCAAGTATCAATCATTGGAGGGGGCCCCTTCTACTCATGGACATTCACTCCTACAGCAAAAATAGAATTAGAACCAAAACTGTGGGCACCACACCTATGAGAGCTGAAACCCCAGAGCATTCTGGGACACTTTGACAAGAGAAGGTTGTGCCCTTAAAAGATCCACAGATAAGAGTGGAAGAAAAATCTATCCCAACAGACATTTAAAAGCCAACACAGTAACACAATATAAAAAAAAATACCTTCCTAAAGTTCATAACTCACCAACAATTTACTCCAAAGATATTGAAATACCAGATAAGGAATTCAAAAGAATGTTTATAAAAATGGTCAATGAATTCCCAGAGAACACACACACAAAAACAACTGAATGATTTAAGAAAGTCAGTTCAGGATATGAATGAGAAATTCAATAAGGAGAGCGAGATACTGAAAAAGAGCCAAACAGAAATCTTGGAAGTGAAAGACACAGTAAATCAAATAATGTATTCAATATTAATATAAAATATTAGCGTGAATGTCTCCCTAATAGAGTTGACCATGCTAAAGACAGAATATCAAAGTTGGAAGACAAAAGTGGCATCCTTGAATGTTCAGATAATATTAAAGAAAAAAGGAACCATTATCAGGATACACAAGAACTCTGGGACATCATTAAGAAACCAATTTAAGAATTGTTAGACTCAAATAGGATTGTGAGATGTGGGTTAATGGCACCAATACCCTCTTCAGCAAATAATAAACAAAAAAATTCCCAAACCTGCTTCATCTATTTCTTACTGCTCCGACACTTGACACGGTTCTGTTGAAAGATTATCCTCTCTCTTGAGGGCCATAGGTGTGGCATGTCTCCATGTGTAGTTGCTTTTTAATATTAATAATCAATATATCATTAGAAAGTTATTGGGAAAACATTGGGAAGATTTTACTGTATTGGGACACACAATAGTACACAATAAAAATTTAGTAGTAATATATAGATAAAGTATATGAAAATAAACATGCAGGCTCGAATTAAAAGGAGCCTGTGATTACTTTAGTAAAATAATTTCTAAATATAGATGGATAAAGAGGCATTCCTCTGAGCTTGGATGCAGTATTTAGCCTTTTTGCTTTCCTCGTTTTAATAATTGATTCTAGAGATACTTTACATAATAAAAATATTTAGGTTAGTCATAAGCATAATTTGTGTTTTTCCTATGTTTAGTCTAATTCTTTGAGAATAAAAATAAGATTGTAGTCTGCCTTAAATGAACTAGAATAGACTAAATATTAACTATAAGTTGATTTATTTGCCCTTTGTTAATAATAGTAAATGTTTTTCACTGTTAAACACTGGAGTTCATGGTGGGGGTGGTTTCTCAGAAAATCTAGTGACATGTTTGTTCTGAAGTTTGAAGTTTGGCAGATTGCGGTGCCCTCAGTTTGGCTGGGGGATGGGGTTGTTTTGGTCTGGCTGAGAAATAAGGTTATTTTGCTCTGGGTTCTCATACAGAGGGAATGTGTACTTTCAGAAGAAGTATAGATAGTACTTTTGAAGGTTTTTCTTCTTTTAAACTAACCATAAAATTATACAATCATTACCAGAGAAAAAAATGTATAAGAAGACTGGCAGAAAAATAAAGATAGAGATTCAGCCTCACAACACTTGGTGTCTCTGCATTTCTCCACCATGCCAATGCCTTCCATCCATCTAGGACCCCCAACCACTGCCAGGACTGGACCCTGGCACAAACCTTGAGAACAAGATGGACATCCAGATATAGGAGGCATTTAGAACCCCAAATAGACAAGATCAAAAAATACCTTTTCTGCCATGCACTTTAATTAATATGTCTAACATACAGAAAAAGAATAGAATTTTAAAATTCTCAAGAGAAAAATGTCAGGTCATATTTACAGGCAAGTCAATACTTCTGATTTCTTGGCACAAACTCTGAAGTCCAGAAGGGATTGAAATGGATGTGTTCCAAGATCTGAAAGAAAGTAACTGTCAACCGAGATTTCTATATCTAGCAAAGCTATCCTTCAGAATCAAAGAAAAATAAAAATTTTACAAGGTGAGCAGAAACTAAAAAAATTCATGTCTACGAAACTGGTGCTACAGAAAATAAATAAATACTATATACAGAAGATATAGAACACAAACCCCAGAGCTCACAAAAGGACAAATACCATTTGAAGAGCACATAAGCAAATGAGAAACAGGACCCCAAATTAAACATTATAAATGCTTAATCAAAACATATTTAATCAAAAACCCAAATCAAAATGGAAGGAATTAATAAATATCTTTTTATAACAACATTGAATGTGAGAGGTCTCAACTGTCCAATTAAAACACATAGGTTGGCAGAATGGAGGAAAAAACAAGACCCAGTTTTATGTTGTTTGAAAGAGAATCACCTCACAGGTAAAGGCAGCCACAGACTGAAAGTGGAAGGATGGAAATGGATACACCATGCAAATGAAGCCAGCAAACAAGCAGAAGTAATTACTCTTACATTTGACAAAGCAGACTTCAAGTCAAAATGAATTATGATACAGAATATAGAGAAAACTCAAAAACCTCAAGACCCAAAAGCCAAATAACCCAATCTTTAAGTGGGTAAATTAACTAAATAGACATTTCTCAAAGGAAATATTACAAATGGTCAAAAAGCATGTGAAAAAATATTTTGCTTCATTGGCAATCAGGTACATGCAAATCAAAGTTACACTTCCATCTCACTGCAGTTAGAATGGCAGTCATCAAGAATACAAACAATAATAATTATTGGAGATGATGTGGAGAGAAAAGAGCACTTTTACACTATTGGTAGCATTGTAAATTGGTATAATCGCTATAGAAATCAGTACGGAGGTCCTCAAGAGACTAGAAATGGAATCACCACATGACCCAGCTATATCTCTCCTCAGTGTTTATTCTAAGGAATAAAAGTCAGCCACACTACAGCAACAAATGCATACCCACTTTTATAGCAGAATAATTCACAAGAGTCAAACTATGAGAGCAGCCTAGGTGTCCATCAGTGTGTGAATGGATAAGAAAAATGTGGTGTACATAGAGAATGGAGTTTTATTTAGTCATAAAGAAAAGGGAAATTACATAACTGGCAGGAAAATAGATAGAACTTGAGAACATTGTTAATTGAAATAAGCCAAACTCCAGAAGTCAAGGGTTGTGGATTTTCCTTCACATGTTGAAGCTAGAAAGGGAAAGGCAGATAAAAGTGGTGGGGGAGGAATCTCATGAAAATTGAAGACATCAGTAGACTAGAGGGATGGGACCAGTAGGAAGGAAGAGAAGAGGGAAAGGGGAATGATATTGGCCAAATTACATAGTTATAGTGTGTGAATGTATGAATAGTAAAAATAAATTTCTCCATTAGGTGCAACTATAGGCAAAAATAAAAATATGGAAAAAGAAAATCACATGAGACTAAAAAAAAATTGACAAAACTTATAAATTTTTATATCTTTTATTTAAGACAGTTTTTTTTACCTAATTATTTTTATTTTACTTCTTTTTTCAGTACAAGGAATTGAACCCAGGGATGCTTTATCATTGGGCTACATTTCTTATTTTGAGACAGGGTCTTGCCAAGTTGCTGAGGCTGGCCTCAAATATGTGATCCTCCTGCCTCAGTCTCCCAAATTGCTGGGATTACAGGTACTGTACACTGTGGATTTCTCAGCCTTACAGTGAGTGAATAAAACTGTCATCTCCTGGCAGATCCTGAAACCTCGAGAAAGTGGGTACTGAAGGTGAAAACCTAAACTCTACCTGAGTTTGGCTTCCTAACTTCAAAATGTTTCTAAATCTGAGAGTGCTATAAGGCAAATCACTTATCTTGCTGCACTTATGTAAGTAATCATGCCCAAACTAAACTGATTCTGAAAAAGATTTTTAAGTATATTTGGTAAAAATTGATATTACTATAGAGGAAAAACAATTACATTTCTAAGGAAAAACTATAATGTGCTATTATTGGATAATAGTGCTGCTCTTAATTCAACCCAATCATGAGCTATGAAATGAAAATTTTGCTTCAGGTTATCAATTTATTTAAGTAAGATAATATACTATTAGCAGCACTACATGCAATATCTAGGCAACTACTACTGGGAAAATTGAGGCCCACTTGCAAAAGCATCAGACTGGATGAGTAACAGATCTCACCCAGTTCCCCTTGGACATTTTACTTATTCAGATAGTTACTTTCAAGGTTAGGTCATGGCTCAAGACAGTTATGGAAACTGGCATTTTTATTGTCTTGGTTTTGTTTACATTTTGCATTTTAAATACTGTACCTGTTGCCAGGTGCTGTGGCTCATGCTTATAATCCCAGCAGCTCAGGGGGCCAAAGCAGGAGGATCACAAGTTCAAAACCAGCCTCAGCAACTTAACAAAGCCCTAAGCAACTTAGTAAGACTCTGTCTTAAAATAAAAAGAGCTGAGGATGTGGCTTGGTGGTTACACACCTCTTGGTTCAATCCACAATGCCAAAAATAGAAAAAAAAAATTGTACCTGTTGCCTGACAAAATTCAACAGAAGTACAACTCCTAACAAAATGGTGTTTGGCACTGCACTGTGAAATGACGGTCCTCACCTACAGAGCAGTTAGAAGTGAACTTGAAAATGGACTCTGGGGAAACAGCCTGAGAACCACTTCCACCTTGTGACTCAAGTGCAGATAAAAGGATTTGACGCTGACCCCTAAACTGGTCCATCAGTCCCCACTGGCTGGCCTGTCTCAACTGCCATCTGTCCACTAGCCTCATGCTCCTTCCCACCCTCCCCCTTGCCTCACTGTGCTGCCTTGCACCTGCCCACCTGCTTTGCTGGTCATCTGGACATGATGCAAATGTTCCTGGAGCAAGTTTGAAAATGAAACCTATTTCAACAGCGTGGTGATTACTGCCAGGCTGCTCCTGTCTTCATAGAGAGGCAGTAAGGAAGGGTTACCTGGGAGGTTCTCTGTACTCTCTGCCATTCTTAAGTGGCATCACTGGTTGGTCCAGTGCTACTTTTATCTCAAAGTAAACAGTCTCCACCTCTCATCCCCCACCCTCTCATCTATAAATGCGCTGCCTTTCTTCTCCGAGTTCTCTTGAGCTCTGAGTCATCCTTGCAGCATGAAGCTGGAATTGACCATATGAAGACCAGAGATCCCGTACTAGGTAAGGGGGACCCAGCCCAGCCCAGGCCTGGCTGCTCAGGCCCTCCCCCTCCTGCAGACCTAACTCTAACTCTGCCCTTCAGAGTCCCCACCTCACAGCCAGCACTGCCCAGATGGCTGCAGCCCTGCTGCTTGGCCTTCCTCTCCTCTGCTGTCTCTCCATCCCCTGGTCTTCTCTGTCTCTTCCCTGCTGCTCTTGCTCTCTCCTCTCCCCTGCCTTCTTTTCTACACAAAGATGCCTCCCGTGTCCCCTGCCTCCTGCCTGGCTCTCCCCTTCTCTCAGGTGTCTCCCAGCACTTCCTTTTCCTCTCCTTTCTGCCCTCCCTCCACCTCTGCTTGCCTCCTGTGTCTCTCCCCACCTCTTCCCATCTCTGCTCATTTCTCCCTGTTTCCATTTTCTCTTTTCTTTTTTTCCTCTCTCTCCCTCCCCTGCCCATTTCCCCCAGTACTGGGACATGCACATGCTGACAAGTGCTCTACCCCTGAACCACGTCCCCAGCCCTAGAGTCTTGTCAGGCTGCCTGGGGTAGACTCACGCTTGTCATCTCCCTGCCTCCATTTTCCCAGGAGCTGGGATACATGTGTGCCCAGCATGCCCGGCTCTTCCTGCCTTTTCCTCCCCTGGCCTCATTGGTCTCTTCTCCTGCTCTCTGAGACCCTCCTCTTCTCTCTTCACACTCCTGACCCTCCCACCTCTGCTCTCCTCTTTCCAGACCTCTTCAAGGGACTCCCCCCCAAGATGCTGTGTCCCTCCACTATGCCTTTCAGCAACATCCCATGTTGTTCTCTGGCCCCTGCTGTTTTACGCCTGCACATATCGCATAAGGATGAGAACTGTTAGAACTCTTTAGTGACAAGAGTGTGTGCTCTGATTTGAGTGGAACTTCTGTTCAGGACAGAGGGGGAGTAAAGGCTGCTGCAGAGTGAAGAGGACTCCGGTCCAGGCTGCCAGTCATTTTGCAAAGTCAGCCTCACCTGCCCCACCCGGCATAGCTACCTTGCTCAGCCACCTGCTCCTTCCTGCCTACTGTCTGACCCTTCTGCAGTAGACAGATAGAGGAGTTAAAGCTCAGCTCAGCCTTCAGACTGTCCTGCTTTCTGTCTCTTCTCAGGGACACATTTTGCAAGGTCAGTTCCCCCATTATATATCCCAAAGTGCTCCAACCTCTCCTGAATCTAAGTTGAAGCCAACTTCCGACCACACCTGCCTTCCCAGAGGGTGTCCCTCTAGCCCCACCCCCACTAAGTTCTTTTCCTCACCATTGCAGTATGTGTGGGCATCGTCTTGCTCCTGGCTGCAGGCACAGGTGTAAGCACAGGTAAGGACAACCTGGAGGGAGGGGACAGGAGGCCTCTTGGCAGGGGTCAGAGCCTGCCTGGGGCCACCACTTGGTGATTTCCATCTCTTTCCTGGGGAGGGACACAAACTCTGGGTCTCCCACGCATCGCATTAGCTCAGAACCATGGCTGTGCCAGCCGGCGCCCAGGTGTGGGGACAGGATCTACAACCCCTGGGAGCAGTGCTGTGACTATGACACCATCCTGCCCCTGAACCGGACGCAGAGCTGTGGCCTCACCTGCACCTACTGGCCCTGCTTTGAGCTCTGCTGTCCTCAGTCCTTTGGCCGCCACAAGAAGTTTGTTGCGAAGCTGAAGATCCATGGTGAGACGTCTTGGTGTCCCACGTCTCCCACCTCCAGGACCTGCAGGAGGTAAGGACCTGCCTTAATCAAGGTGAGACTGGAAGAGGGACTGTGGCAGGGAGGGGGCTGGGCACTTGGCCCTCTGGGAGGGTGAGCCCTACATCTCCCCAGCCCCCTCCAGGTCTGTATCTCTCCCAGTTGCTCAGTCTCTGCCTCTTTCCTGTCTTGCAGCTGATCTGGCCAACCACACCATCCTTCAGTGTTTCCTCCCTGGAGCCTGGGAACACGTGGACAGGATGCATTCTAGGATATAAGTGGAATGGGGGGCATGGTTCTGTGAACAGCATTAAAACAACATGTCCCACAAGGTGGTCTGGCTAAGTGTGTTCTCTCCAGACGTCCTCAAGGCAACTTGCTGAGAAATGATCAAATAGGAAGTTTTCCCTAGGAGGGCAGTTAATAGTCAATTTGGTGATGGAGGTAGGGTCACAAGGTCCTGTGTGATAGAGAATTTGTCCAGCCTTCAAACCCAGTTCTGGAGCTTATGTCTCTTCTGTTATGGTTTGAATGGGAGATGTTCCCCAAAAGCTCACTTGTGAGACAATGCAAGAAAGTTTGGAGGAGAAATTATTGGATTGTGAGAGTCTTGACCCAATCAGTGAATAAATCATATGATGGGATTAATTAAGTGGTAACTGGAGGAGTTGGGGTATTGTGGGGGCATGGCTTTGAGGTATCTGGCAAGTGGAGTCTCTCTCTCTTTCCTGATCATTATGTGAGCTGCTTCCTTGTGCCACTCTTCTGCCTTGACGTTCTGCCTCAACTTGAGTCCCAAGGAATGGAACTGGCCTTCTAAGGACTATGACCCCTAAAACTGTGAGCACTCAAATAAAGTTTTCCTCCTCTAGAATTGTTCCTGTGGGGTATGTTAGTCACAGCAGTGAAAAAGCTGATTAAAAAGATCCATTTACCAGGAAATACCATAATTTTATTTTTCTTTATGGCTGAGTAATATTCAATTGTGTACATATACCACAAATTCTTTATCCATTCATCTGTTGAAGGACACGTAGGTTGATTCCATAGCTTAGCTCTTGTGGATTGAGCTGCTATGAACACTGATGTGGTTGTGTCACTACAGTATGCTGATCTTAAGTCTTTTGGGTACATGCCGAGGAGTGCGATAACTGGGTCAAATGGTGGTTCCATTCCAAATTCTCTGAGGAATTTCCTTACTGCTTTCCAGAGTGTTTGCACTAATTTGCAATGTATGAGTGTACCTTTTCCCCTACATCTTCGTCAACATTTATTGTTACTTGTGTTCTTGATAATTGCCATTCTGACTGGACTGAGATAGAATCTCAGTGTAGTTTTAATTTGAATTCTCTAATTTCAGCATGTTTTCTGACATGAGAATCTTTTCTGAATAATGGCAGTCTTAAAGAGTGCTAAAAATAAACTTCATTACATAAATCTATGCATATGGAGGTGAGGTGGTCAAAGTGTGGGATGCCTGTAGAAAAGGAAGAAACTTTTTGTGGAACTTTAGAAAGTAATTTAAAACTGCTTATCTTAGGTAGCTTGAGCCCCTCCCTTCATTACTTCCTGACTTCAATTTCATCTGGGTGTGAGAAGAATGATTCATCTGGGTATCATCAACTTTCACATTTCCCCATTTAAAAAAATATTTTTATTTGTTGTTGATGAACCTTTATTTATTTATTTGTAGGCAGTGCTGAGAATTGAATCCAGTGCCTCACACATGGTAGGCAAGTGCTCTACCACTGAGCCACAAGCCCAGCTCCAACATATTACCCTTTTCTTTGAATCAAAATATTTCTTTAAGCTGGATGTTGTGGCACACATCTGTAATACTGGCACCTTGGGTGTCTGAGGCAGGAGGATAGCAAGTTTTAGGCCATGTTCAGCAATTTAGCAAGGCCCTATCTCAAAATAAAAAATAAAAAGGAACAGGGATGTGGATCAATGATAAAGTGCCCCTGGGTTCAATCCCTAGTACCACACACACACACACACACACACACGCACGCACGCACACACACAGATATTTCTCCAAAAGTATTGTTGATCAATCACTCTTTTGCTGAAAACAGAGGTAGGATAATAACTAAAATAAGATCTTTACCAGCAACTGTGTTGTGCTCTCAGCTCTTGTGCATTTGCACCAAGACATGGATTTAGTAAAAGTACAGCAAAGCAGATAATGCTAGAAATTCTTGCCAGAGCAATTAGGCAAGACAAGGAAATAAAAGAAATAAAAATAGGAAAGAAGAAGTAAATTAGTACTCTTTGCAGGTGATGTGATGCTATACTTAGAAGGTACAGAAAACTTCCCCAAAAGACTGCTAGAACTAACAAACATTTAGCAAAGTTGCAAGATGGAAAATCAAATACAAAAATCAATAACTTTCTTATACATCAACAATGAATCTCTTAAGAAAAAATGAAACAATTCTATTCAGCATACTTAAAAAAGAAAAGAAAAGAAAATACCTAGAAGTAAATCTAAGCAAGGAGGTGAGAAACCTCTACAGCAAAATCTATAGAACACTGAAGAAAGAACTTGAAGAAGACACAAAAAGATGTACAGATTTTCCATGTTCATGGATAGGCAGAATTATTACTGCTAAAATGGCCATACTATCAAAAACAATATATAGATCCAATGCAATCCCCATCAAAATATGAATTGCATTCTTCACAGAACTAGAAAAATCAGACCTAAAATTCATTTGGAAGAATAAAAGACTCAGAATAGCCAAAGCAATCCTAAGTCAAAAAAGCAGTGCTGGAGGCACCACAATATCTGATTCTAATTACACTGCAGAGCTATAGTAAGAAAAACTGCAGGGTATAGGCATAAAAACAGATGCATAGACCAGGGGTACAGAATAGAAGACACAGAGACAACCCACACAGATATAATCATCTGACCCTTGACAAAGATGCCAAAAACACACATTGGAGAAAAGAGTCTTTTAAACAAATGGTGATGGGAAAACTGGATATCATATATAGAAGAATGAAACTAGACACTTTTTTGATATAAAATTCACTCAGAATGGATTGAAGACCTAGGAATTAGACCGGAAGCTATGCAACTGCTAAAGAAAAATGTATGGTCAACACTCCAGCATATAGGACCCTAAAACTCAGGAATTAATGCCAACAGTTAGTAAATAGGATGGCATCAAATTTAAAAGCTTTCACACAGCAAAGGGAATGTATGGAATTGTAGAATATCATGGTAGGTGAAATAAACCAATTCCAAAAAATCAAAGGCCAAATGTTTTCCCTGATACGTGGATGATATATAATGGGGGTGAAGTGGTGGGGAGTGAGAGAAGAATGGAGGAACTTTATGTAGAAGGAAATGAGAGGGAGGGGTTTTGAAAAATGGTGGAATGAGACAGATATCATTACCATATGTACATGTATATTTACACGAATGGTATGAATCTACATCGTGCACAACCACAGAAACAACGTGATGTACCCCATTTGCATATAATGAATCAAAATGCAGTCTGTAAAATAAATAAATAAATAAATAGATAAAATAGAATTCCCTTAAAAAAAAAGAAAGTGAAGAAAGAAACTACAGAATGGAGAAAATCTTTGGTAGCTACACTCTGACAGAGGATTAACATATTGGTACTTTTAAAAATGATGGCTGAGCTGAACTTTGTGTGAGTTGCTTCAAAGAAAGACATGCTGAGAGTATTTAGGCTCAATCCCCAGAATTAACCCTTTACATTCCATGTTCACATGGCTCACGTCCACCTGCTATCTAACATTAGCTAGACTGTGTCCCTGTTGCTGGGATAGACATGTCCCAGTTTGGTCACATTCCATGTGGGACTGGGGAGAAGTTAATGGGTGGAAGTCAATGTCAAGATCCTTTTACTCTCATCTGAGCAACAAATAGGTCAGAATGAGAACTATCAGGCCTGGTTCATCTGTATTTCATTGCTAAACTAAATCTTGTGTGTTTCATAGTTGCTGGTTTTTGTCTCAAAGTGTGAGGAAAACCATACTTGTGCAGAGTTGTGTTTATGCAGAGATCTGACAAAAATAGGTGCTTCATTTTAAAAGGAAATAATATAAAGTGATTTTTTTATTATTAGCATATTTCGTGATACTGAGGTTTGAGCCCAGGGGCATTCTGCCACTAGGCCACATTTTCAGTCCCCTTTACTAATTTTAGAGACAGGGTCTCACTAAATTGCCCAGACTGGCCTTGAATTTGTGTTTCTCCTGCCTCAGTCTCTTGAGTCACTGGGATTATGCAAAGTAATATTAATAGAAATTCCATAATGCCAGTATACATTATCATTTTGATTTATGACTTAGGCTTGAAGGTAACCATCTGAATAAATCAAATACCCAAGGGGAACTGAATGAGGCTTGTAATTGCTGACCTTGTTATATAATGTTACAAAGTTGGGCCTCAATTTCCCCAGATGAAGTTACCTATAAACAGCACGTTGTATTGATAATAGCACAGACATTGTCTTGTTGGTAATATTCATCAATGTTATCATTTATTACCCTATAACTAGGCTAAATAAAGAGAGTGAAGTATTAAAAAGAAGGATCCACTTGTATAATTTTGAACAAAATGCTGCTGAATTAATGATGTTGTCAAAGTTACCTGCAAGGTTGTTGAAAAGATTTCTTAGGTTAGGTTCTGCCAAATTATCCACAGTAGCTATTTTTGTCTCTCTGCTAATGACTTTCCTCATGAGATCAGTATCAAAAATTCTGTGCTAATAAATTAGAAAACCAAAAAGAAATGGATAAGTTTCTGGACACATATGGCAAGTCAAAATTGAAACATCAGGACAATAAAACAAAAGCAAAAGCAAACAAACAAAAACATAAAACAAAAAATCTTTAAGAGACTATAAAGTAATGAAATTGAATCATATATTTCTCAATAACCAAAAGAGCCAAAGACCCAAAGACCAGATGGCTACATTTTACCAAACTTTTAACAAAGGAAGTAACTTTTTTTGGAGGTACTAGAGTTTGAATCCAGAATCTTCCACATACCAGGCAAGTGTACTACCTGAGTTACATCCCCAGTTCAGAATTTTACCAAATTTTTAAAGAAGAATTAACACCAAGTCTTCTCTAACTGTTTCCAAGAACTGCAAGAAAGGTAACCTGTCCAAATTCAGTCTGTGAGGCTGGCATTACCCTGATACCAAAAACCCTGAGAAGTACACAACAACAAAGGAAACTATAGACCAATATCCCTGATGGAAATGGATGCAAAACCAGCAACAGAATCCTAGTAAATTCAGTTCTACATCACATCAGTGTGTTCATACACCACAGCCAAGTTGGTTTCATTCCAGGGATGTAAGTGAAGCCAGGACTGGGGACAGGCAATTAATTCAGAAATAAGGGATTGGGTCAAATCAAGGAAATGGAGGCCATGAAAGCCATCTGCCTCTGGAAGTTGGAGACTGCCCCTGGGAGAATGGAATGTCAAGGATCTCAGGAGCCCATTGATTACCAAATTTACCTGCCCTTATCAAGGACTGCAGGCAATGAGCTGCTAATTAATGCTCCCTGGGCCCTTGCCTGGCTGAGTCACTTTTGTCCTGCCCTGTCCCATCAACTTCTCACTTTTTATATCTCACCTGCAAAACCAGGCCTAGTCACTTAGGCAGGAAGAGGAGATAAGGAGGGAGAGAACTGGAGAACAAAAGAGACCTTAACCTATAAAAGAATCAAAAAAAGAAGTGAATTTACCAGAGACCAAAAAAGAAAAAGAAAAAGAAAAAAAAAAAAAGCTCAAAGTAGAGCAAACTTTTTTCCATTTCTTCTAGAAGGCCATCTGATGATGAAGCCAGGACTGTGGCTCAGGAAGTGTTTGGGGTCAATGAAGTGGGCTGTTCCTAGGAATCCTCCCCAGTCTAACCCCTGGGCTGGACAATCCTCCTCACATGTCTCAGAAAATTTCCAGATATCAAGGAGTGAGCAGAGTGGCTCAAGGGTGAGGGTCACTGGGGCCCAAATGTGCACCTTCCGTAAGGTCCCCCCCACAGAGTTCCTTCCAATCCAGGAAGAAGTTGTGCTCTGAAAGAGAACTCCCTCTCTTCGTAGGTAAATCTGTTGCTGCAGTCATCCAAGTGAGATCCAGTTGAGTTGATTGTCAAGTTAATAAACATGCAAGCAGTTGCTGTAAGCCAGCACACACTTGCATGCTTGTGGGCCACGTTGCAATCAAAGTTCCTCTAAGGGGCTCCCAGATAGAGTTAGTGCTTTTCACTCTCCTAACAGATATCTCCCAAATACCTCAGCTCTTTATGACTTGTGGTGTCTATTCTAGACAAACTGACCTGTCAAAAATAAAGCTATCTTTTTCTGTCAAACAACAACAACAACAAAAGAAAAACAGCTCAAGAAAGATATCAAAATTAATTTCAGAAATCCCTAAAAAATCCAAAAGAATTGAGAAGAAACAACTCCACACTGGTTTTAGAGAAATCCTGCGTTGCTTAGAAAGCCCTGTATGACCACGAAGAGGGGGGATGGGGTCAATATGCATTGCCAGAAAGACTAGGGGACAACCAAACTGTGGCCTCAGAAACCAGAACAGAGCTTGTCACAGATGTCTGTCATGTGACAGGGCAATAGATTATAGAATAGAGGACACAGACATGGGGGAGGCCTTACAGTTGGGGATGGCTGGTCAGGGTCTACCTCTCATGGTGGACCTGAATCAATGGTTCAGGTGGACACTTGTCCATTCATAGACAGATCCCAGTCAATTTATCCCCCTCTTTACAACCCTCTAGGGAAGATCCCATTTTGACCTTTAGTTCCAAGTGATGTTGAGAATTACACTTAAATAATTGTTTAAGATAAAAACCCTTGAATAACTAGTTTTTTTTTTTTTTTAAGGCAGTCAGGTATAAAAAGTAGAGAGTCTATTTTCTCTATTTTCTCTCCTATTTATGGAATATCTCTTCATTATATAATATACATTTGGACCAAGTCATGGTACAGGAAAAAATATTTTTCTTTAAATTCTCTGCCTTAAATAATCCAGATTATTTAATATGTACCTAAGGGGTCAGTTCTCAAGGATAGACAGTGAATTAGTCATATTTTAGTTTGCATGCTGCAAAGGTTTCTTGGGGGAAAAATAGGCCTCTATAGGGAACAGACTCTTGGTCTGTCCCATATTCCCCTGAGTCAAACATGGAGCCTCCACCAGTATCACACTTTTTAGTCTGTCCCCTGCTGCCCATCTGACCAGTGACCAGGAGGCTCTGACACAGGGACGCAGCTGAGAGAGCCATGTGGCTCATTCCTTACAGAGATTCTAAGGAAGATCCTGCTTCCAAACATTCCCAGGAGGCCAGGATCATCCACTTTTGGTTCTTCAAGAAAAATAAGTTCATTATGAAAAGAATATCCCTGCGATCTCAAGTAATCTAGGTGCACTTGAGAAGTTATGATTTTTAAAATGGCAAGGACATAAGATCTTCTATTGTGCTGGGGTATGGCTCAGTGGGAGAGCATTTGCCTAGCAAGTGTGAGGCCCCATCCCCAGCACCACCACAAAAATAAAACAAGGATCTTACAATAGACAGGCATCCTGGGACAGAGCAGAGTTAGGCAAACTTCAATGGAAAAAATCCATTTACAGTCCAAGTCTAAGGAGCAAATTTAGATCACTTATTTTAAGTCTTATTGTTGAATTTAAGAGACACTTCTTTTATTCTTTGTGCCCTGGGGGAGATTCACATGTAGTTTACACTCCAGCATGATTGAGATGCAGCTCTTATAAGAATGGGTATCACAGACAGTAGAGAAACAGAGGCATGGGCTTCTTCTTTTGTTTGTTTTATTTAGTTTTGTTTTGGTACCGGGGATCAAACCCAGAAGTGCTTTGCCACTGAGTCACATCCTCAGCCCTTTTTGCTTTTTATTTTGAGACAGTGTCTTACTAAGTTGCTTAGGGCCTAAGTCACTGAGGCTGGCTTTGAACTCCCATCTTCCTGCCTCAGCCTCCCGAGCCACTGGGAGGCTTCTTCTTTTTAAAGGTGCTGGGGATTGAACCTAGGACCTCGCACATGCTAGGCAAGTGCTCTACCACTGAGCTTCAATCCAGTCCCCTCCCTTCTTTTTTGGAGACAAGATCAGTGAACTACTTTATGGTTTCAGAAACTCCTACCAGATCCCAAGGACACTGTCAACTGTCACTATATTGCCACTTGAATCAATATAGTTCAGGGATTCCCCAGTCACCCAAAAAGGAGAGTTTTAATAAATAAATAAGTAAGCAAAAAATAGGGAGCCATAGCAAATAAAGTGGATTGAACTCTTTGGTCTTCGTAAGTGGAGGAAGCAGAGGAAGAGATTAGAAGTACAGGAGCTTTAAGAATAAGTCATGATGAAGGTAGAAGCAAAAGAATTTGGGTAAATTGTGAGCCCCACATTGGATGCCAGAAGAAATATCACTGGAGGAGTCCCTGGAGAGGGGGACCTCAACTTAGAACAAGTGGGGTCCTCGGATTCCATGATGGACGAGAATTCCATCATGTACCAGTCAGAGTCACTGATATTTTAGAAAAACATACAAATTCCAGGGAGGACAGGGGCCCTCTTAAGAGGGAGACAGCAACCCCTGGGTGCAGGGTGTTAACCCCTCATAGAGGGACGGGAGCAGGGGGCTGTGCCGCCACTGCAGGGAGGGTGGGGTTACACAGTTCTGCACTCTCACTTTTTTTTTTTTTTTTTGCTACTTTTGCAGGTAAGGACAGGCCTGTGGAGATGGGCTGGGTTTGTGACAGAACGCTTGTTTTAATTTTCACAAATAATAGGTTTTACCTGCATTCAAATGCACCACTTCTTTTCATTTTTTATATAATTGTTTTTGAGACAGGGTCTCACTGAGTTGCTTAGGGCCTCACTTAGCTGCTGAGGCTGGCCTTGAACTTTCCATCCTCCTGCCTCAGCCTCTCAAGTCACTGGGATGACAGGCATGTATCCCTGTGCCCAGTGCCTGCTTCTTTTTGAGAGGCAGAATATCTTTCCTTTTCTGATGCCCCAATTCCACCTCAGCAGCACTGACATCCATGAGGCACCTGCACTGTGAACGGTGAAGAGTAAACAGCAGCATTTGTATTGCCACATAGGGAAAAATTCCCACGTGATTCTACAGAGTCCTGTTAGAATATTTGAAGAAAAAAAAAGTGTCTACTCCATAATTGGAGGTTCTGTCTCCATTCATTAGATCTGTATTTCACCCATTTTTATACTGGTAAATTTGTGTTCTATAAACTTGAGGTGCCAGCTAACAGGGAAGCTTACACAGACAAACCAGGCTGGCACAGAGAAATCTATGCTGTGACTTACCAAGAATGGAAAGTGCTAATTCTATTTCTGTACCCACCAGGGAGCATTTGCGACACATTTTGGTTTTCTGTTCTACTTATAGCTATATACCTATCACTAAGAAAAAGATGCTTTATTTTTAAAGGTTGGCTTATTTTTTATTTTTTTATTTGCTCGAATTAGCTATACATGCAGTAGAACTATACATTTTGATAGATCATGCATAAATGGAGTGTAATTTCTCATTTTTTGGATTTTACATATTGTAGGATCACCTTGATCAGCAGTCATATAGATACAGGAGGTACTAATGTCTGTCTCACTCTATTATCCTTTCTACCCTGATTTTGATCTTTTTTATGATTTATTATTGATATACAGCATGCATGGCCTATGTATCTGAAAGTGCATACTGATTTTTGTAATTTTATGGATTTCGTTATTTTATGATTTTGTAATTTGTATTTTATGGTTTGTGGAATTTTATGGTTTTTATTATTTGTTTTGGTATGAGGGACTGAACCCAGGGTTGAATGACAACTAAGCTACATCCCATCTTTTTAGATTTTTTGGTTTGAGACAGGGACTTGCTCAGTTGCCAAGGCTGGTCTTGAACTTGAGTTTCTCCTGCCAGGACATCTGCAGTCTCTGGGGCTATAGACGTGCACCATGTCGTGTGCTCCTCTGTCTGTTAGTCCTGCTGTTAGTTTGTGCTTATTATGATGATTGACTTGATAAAGGCAGAAGGATCTGATGGCTGGCAGTCATGGTCTTACTGGAAATTTGTTTTGTTTGGATGACAGTTATTGGTTTACTGTAAATTGTTTAATTTGGATATCTTTTGTTTCAAAAACGCTTCTCAGAACATTTTCCTGCTAGAATTGAGTCTTTTTTCCTCCTGCCACTCCTCCCTTATATAAAGTCATCCATTTGCTTTTTCATCTTTTTCTTCTGATCATTGCAACCTGGCTGCTTTTCATATAGAAATGGTATGAGCACTTGATCACAAATAGGTCACAGAGGCCCTTGTTCCCTTCACCTGAGCAGGGTGGAGGTGGCACAGCAAGCAACCCAGGATGTGCAACAGACTTACAGGGGAGCCCCTCATTAAGATGCTCACTCCTGGGTCAGAAGGAACCTCACTGGCTCGCTAGAAGAACCATAAGGATGACTGCCCTGCACACTGGGCCCCATTAGGGCTGTCTTGCGAATCAGTAGATAAATGTGAGACAGGGGAGGGAGCTGGTCTTTGGGCGAAAGCCATGGACACAAGCCCCACACAGAGTACCTGACCTGATCCAAACCACAAGTTCTGTCAGGCAGCTCAGAAGCCCCTGGCAGCTTTAGAAGAAGGGGCACCTCCACCAAAGTGAGAAGCAGAAATTCAAGGAAGAAGGAAGCTTTGGAGAAAAGCTCCATCTGGTGCTACACCTGGTTTGATGTTTGATCATTATAGTGCCTCAATTTGTGAGCACTTACAAAATGGGGAACATTCCCTCCCCCTCCACTCCCTCCCTCCCTCACCCACTCTCTCTCTGTCTGTCTCTCTCTTTCCCCTTCCCTATTTCCATACACTGAGAAGCTTTCCTCCACCATGCCCTTGTTCCATGAAGTTTCTGCCTTGAAGCCAATGACCCTGGACTGGAGTCTCTAAAACCAGAGCCAAAATTATCTTTTTCTTCCTTAAGTTGTTTATGTCAGGTGTTTTGGTCACGGGAATGAGAAGCTGACTAGTACACATGGGAAAATGGTGTATTTTCTGAGTGGGAAAAGCAAGCTACACAATAAAACAATATAGAAAAGACAGCATTTTTTTAAAATAAAGAGATGCACATTACATATTCACAGGGGAAAAACAACCTCAATTTTAGAAAATGAGATTATAGGTTTCTTAGATTTGTGGAGTGATAGTCTAATATTATACTAAAATAATTTTATTCTTTTTAGTGGCACTGGGGATTGAACTCAGGGTTGCTCTAACTGTGAGCTACGTCCCAAAACATTTTTATTTTTCTTTTATTATTTTTAAAAATTTTTTACAGACTGCATTTTGATTCATTGTACACAATTTTATTTTGAGACAGGGTCTCACTAATTTACTGAGGTTGGCCTCAAACATGTGATCTTCTTGCCTCAGCCTCCTAAATTGCTCGGATTACAGATAAGCAGTGCTGCACCTAGTTGTAATATGTTTATATTAAAATTTATAACAGATGGCAATGTATAAATTATAATTAATATGAACAAATAAGATTCGTAAAGGATAAAAGTAATAACAAGAAAATATTGCCTGTTCCCAGCAGCTGGCTCTTGACTGTTGTCCTGTTCTCTGAAGTTTCTGTCTGTTCTGCACCCTCACACAATAGCTATCAGAACCTTGTTTCCCAGACAACCAGACAGCCTTAAAACTATTGCTTTTAGCAACTAGGTCCAAGTGGCCCGCACCTCTAGTCCCAGACTAGAGACTGAAACAGGAGGATCCCTTGAGTCCAGGAGTTGGAAGCCAGCCTGGACAACAGAGCGAGACAAAAGAAGAAAGAAATGGAAGGAAGGAAGACAAACGGGTTTGTGTTTTTAAATGAGGAGATGTAAACCAGACAGAGTTGCTCACACCTGTAATCCCAGCGACTTGGAAGACTGAGGCAGAAGGATCCAAAATGCAAGACCAGCCTCAGAAAATAACCCTGTCCCAAAATAAAAAATATAAAGGGCTGGGGATGTCCCTGTGTTCAATCCGCAGTACCAAAAGGAGAAATTAGATGCAGCCTGGCACTCAGGTCTGGGGGAAGGCATGGCAGGTCCACAGTCCTGGTCCTTACTGTAAGGTTCTTCATGTCATCATCACACTCCTCAGCTGGAATCCTGCTGTCTGACACCCTTGACCCTGGGCATGGTGGGGCTCATGCAACACATTCTCCTGAGTTTCGGGACTTCCTGCAGTTTGAAGATGTGCAGTGAAAGGGGGCGGCCTCTGACTTCAGTGACTGCATTGGCCTCCCCTGGCCACACCCAGCATTCTTGAAGGGTGGAGGCATTTCTGCTGTTCTTAACTCTGGGGATAGGGACAGCCAGACTACTGATTGACAGATGGGGCAGGGACCCTAGCCATCCCTTCATGCACAGGTCAGTCAGCCACTACCCAGGACCTGCAGGACTCTCATGGAGAACAAGGTACAAACTGTATTGATCTGAGCATAGAACCCAGTAAATTTGTGCAGTTTTAACAACTAAAATCTCCAGGAGAGTGTCTTCTATATAAATATTTTTTCCTTAAGGATTATTTTTCAGGGTGGTTCCATGCAGAGGTTCAAGCATGTGACCTCTTCACTGTGGTGGCAGGAGTCCTGCTCCATCATTCAGTTTGGCTCCCTGCTTTCCCCAAATTTCTCCTTTACATCAGAGGAGGGAAATTTCAAATTCACCACGTATGTATTCTGTGTGACCTCTGAATTTCCCCCAGATCAGAGAAAGTATGCTAACATGATATGTTTGAGGAAGACACTGTGGGTCTGAAGGGGCTGAGACCCTGGCACCCAGACTTTAAGTTGTATAGGGCAGGGGCCACCCCCACAGTCCCTGTACCTGCTAGGACAGCCTTTTGGGGAAGTTAATACCAGTCCTTTGCTCTGTCCTTTGCATACAGTAAGCGACCAGTGAATATTTCTTTTTTTTTTTCTTTAATGAATGTATAAAAATGGTTCATCTTTTGGGAGGAGAGGAAGTCTGCAGGAATTATGTTTAAGGTGATTTTTTCACTTAACCTGCTCTTTGTTTATTGGGGGAGCATTTGTGGGACCAATGCCATGAATTTAAATCAAGAAATTGTCTCTGATGGGAAATAAAGATAAGAATAGAGCTTCCATACTTTCATATTTGTTTCTTCATTGATAAATGTCTATTTATTATCTACTATGTGTCAGATGCCAGGAAGCAGAGTACCATGATAGCAATAGGCTTTGAAAAGAGATGATTTTAAAAAATATAGTAACGTACATAATAAGAAGATTTTTTAAATTAGTCATAATCATCCTTCCCAAACAGTCCTTAGTGAGATTTTAAAAATAATGCACATATAGTCATTTCCTCTTACACTTCGGGGATACATTCCAAGACCTCCACTAGATATGTGAAAGCTTGAATGGTACTGAACTACAAATACTCTTGTACCCTATACCTGGGATAATGTTTAATTTATAAATTAGCACAAATAGCCTCACTCCTTTGTTCCTTTCCATAGTCTCCCTCTCAAGGATTTCCTTAAAAGAAGAGCCAGGAACTCCCCAAACACACCTCTCACTCTGCAGCTGGTCCACATTCTCCATTGAATGGGAATCTACTTTCCTGAATCAACCTGTCTGTACCTCTGGGTGACACATGCTTACACTATTTTTCCATCATGTGAACCAAACACCCTGCTAGTCCTGAGTCCAGTTACCCCTTCTCTCTGGGAACTCCTCAGGCCCTTCCCTGGAAATACCTCTCCTCCCATGACAATACCATCTGAAACACTATCTCATAACCCTGCCATCTGGGCACCCAGCTGCTGAAAACCCAGTCTGCCTGTGTTGCTTTGACTGAGTGAACATTTTGTTATTGTTTATGTGAGATGCAATCGTATGCCAGGACACAAGTGTACCTGTGGTCATTAGCAGTGATTCCTAAATTTATAAGACAACTAATGTTGCTTGGTAATTCTGGTCAGTGATGTTATCCTGTACAGATCTGTTAAAGGCAGAGTCACATGATGATATTTACCCTAAGGCACCAGGAATTCTGCATTTTACTTCAAAAGTGAAAGCTAGGTTAATATGTAAAGGACTTTTGTGTAACTGTGATGCTAATTGTTACTGGCTTCTTTGAAATTTCATGGTATTTATGATCCCCAAGTGTACTAACTTTCTAAAATGCAAAGCTTGGGAGAACACTCCCGTGTGTGTGTCTGTGCGTACTTGCACTCCTGGGGATTGAACCCCGAACACTCTACCACTGAGCCAGATACCCAGCCCTTTTTTTCTTTTTTAATTTTGAGATAGGGCCTTGCTAAAATGCTCAGGGCCTCACTAAATGCTGAGGGCAGCCTCTAACTTGCCATCCTTCTACCTCAGCCGGATCCTGGGATACCTGCGCCACCACAGTTTTAGGAGAACACTTTACCAAGCTGGTGGCCTTCAAATAAAAATTGTTACTAAAGACGACCTTTTTTGGGGTTGGGTTTGTGTGCTCCTAATTGTTGGACTGAACACTGGGCAGTACCTGGGGAACCCTGCCATGAGGTAAGTTCTCTAAAAGACAGAGGCCATGAGGGAAATGGGGAGGGGATGGCCACCCCCATTGCCTCGAGGCCTCAGAAGAGGATCTGAGTAGTGATCCTGGTTTTAAGGTAAAGGAATGGACTCATAACACCTGTGCTGGGGGCAGGCAACTGTCCTGTATAGTCCCACAGCATGTAGACCCAGCACTGCTGGCATAAATGGAGTAGGCAAACAACAGAGCAGTAAGTTAGGAATAAAATGACCAAAGCCTCTGCAAGGACTCTTCCAAGTTCTTTCTTTGGGATTGAAAAACAGTACCCAGGACCTTTGCAGCCCTGGGGTTGAAAATGGGCACTGTTGGCAGGATCCCAGAGAGAGACTGGTTGACTCAGGAGACAGAAGCAACATGGGCTTTGTGGGGAAATCTGGGCTGGCCAGGAGCCTGGACGTGGTTGGACTTGGCTTCACTATTGGAGCAGTGGGGACCCCTGTGTGAGCACAGGACACCTTTAATGCAGAGGGGTGCTGCAAATGTCTGAAGCAACATCCAAAGTGGTTGTTGCTGCAGGGCTAACAAGGCCCTGCTGTGTCTTTAAGCTTAGCCACAGACCTGGAGCTAGCCACTCGGTATCGCTCCCAGTACAGGAAGAGTCCAAACTGAGACGCCTGTTCAGAACAGAGGAGCATCTGCTCGTCAAGACATGCCCACAGGCTAACCTGAGGAGATGTGGTTGCCCAGAGCCTGCACTAGGATGTTGGTGACTAGTGAGAACAGGGTCCCTCGGAATGGGAACAGCACAGGGAGTCCACTAGGTCCAGCAACTCAGAAGTGGAGGTGTCGGATGAAGACATGGAGGAAACTGGACCACTAAGGGTCCACAAGTGGGAGCCCCAGTCAGCAGCCTGAGGAGCCTGCTGATCTGCTCCAGCCAGGAGGGGTGTTCACATCCCCCAGGATACCAGGCCCCAGAGCCGGAGGGACTGGGGGCCAAGTCCAGGCAGAGAATGAAAGCAAGTGCCTGCATGACCACCCCGCCTAGGGACACTGGAGCTGCCCCGATGATGTGGAATGGTGTGGAATTGTCTTGGTGACTTCAGTGACTGCTCACCAGCCTGATGCCAAGGACTTCACACAGTGCTGCTGATGACAGTGGGTCATGACTAGCTTGGCTGCTTCTTGTTACTCACAATATGTGGCCAAATCCCAGGAGGTCTTTCTGGTCCTGAGGCACCTGCCTGTGCATGGTAACCTCAGAGATGTGGGCAGGAACTGGAGTGAAACCTGCTGTTGATGTGCAGCCCTCCCAGGACCAGAAATACCCTTCCCCTGCCACGACGAGGGATGCAGGGTCACAGGCAGCCCTCTGTCCACTTACAGTGCCGTGGTGTCAATATTACCCCCATAAGTAGGGCAGCCCCTGTGACTGGCAATGTAACTGGGCAACAGTCTGGGGAGACAGAAGATCCCAGCATTGCCACCATAGTGCACTGTGGACCAATTGCCAAAGGACCAGAAGCTCCAGCCATTGCCTTTGAGTAAGGAAACCAAAGGGGAGACAGTGCGACAGGGAGCATGGACTCCTCCTCCAGAAAGAGGCAGGCACTCCCTCTCTGCTGGGAGGTGTGATGAAGGATGAGTCCACTAAGAGGTCCTTGATTCCCTTTATTGTGGGACAAGTAGGGAAAAGGTCAAGGTTCAGAGGACCAAGCCATGCCTCTGCACCAGAGACCAAATATAGAATCGACTACATACTGGTCTTTAAAAAATATTCAGAGAGAGACAGGGTGGGTGAACTCAAGAGCTGAGCAGACATGTGTGCTGTGAAGCTAATATTTAAGGGGACATGCTAAACACTCCTTGTTGTTTTGCCTGTGCCCACTGAATCATCACCACCAAAAATATAGTCCCCTCCTCCATGGACATCAAGAGGTAACAGAGACCATAGGTGAACTCGGTAGAATAAATACAGATCACCCAGCCCTCAGTCCTTTTAACTCCCCCGAGTGGTAGGTAAGAAAGCAGGATGGAACTTGGCACATGACAGTGGACTACAGGGAACTGAGTGAAGCAGTCCCTCCACTTTGTGCAGCCACTGCCAACACAGCCACCTTTCCAGAAGAACTAGACACCCAACTGGAACACACCCTTGTGTGGGAGACCTTGCTGATGCCTTCTCTAGCACATGTAGAGCCCCTGAGAGTCAAGACCTGGCAGCCTTCACATGGGAAAACTGATGAACATCATGATACCAAGCTGTATAAATGAAAAAAATGTTTCAATATGTTGCTGACATTCTTCCCTTGGCCAGATCTCTCACTGAGGCTGAGCCCATGCTTCTGACTCACTTGCAAGGGAGAAGGTTGCTGTGAACCCTGACAAAGTGGAGCCCTGACTGTGAAATTCTTGGGACTCTTAGGTCCAGTAGGATGAAGTTATACCTCACTTTCCACTTGCCAACTCAGTAAAGCAAATACAACAATTTGTGGGACTTCTGGTTAATTGGAGGGCTTTCATCCCTCGTCTGGCTCAGCATTGTGACCCCTATATGATTTGTACAGGAGGCAGACAATATGGGACTGGCCTGGCCAGTATACTGAGGCATTAAATCAGACCATAATACAGGCACAAACCCTTGGGACACTAGAAACTTTGGAAACTGCTGAACTTACCATCCCAGTCACTCTGGACAGCTTTGGATGGGGCTCCTGGCAGTGGATTAAGGGACATAAGACGCCACTGGATCTTGGTCACAGGCACAGAAGAGGGCAGAAGAATGTTGCAGCTTGTAAGAAGATAACTGTGTGCCACTCAGGCTGTCTCTCTTGCTACAGAGCCCATCACCAGAGAAGCACTGGTCAAGGTTGTACAGGTGGCAAAGATAAGATGGCTGGAGAAAGCCCTGCAGAAGAAATTGCCGTTTGGGTACAATGCAGATTAAACTTGTCAGGTTGGAAGACCTTGTGGGAAGCTGTGACATGCTGGGGACTGCCCATGAACATGTCTGATTCTGCTGCTGTTTGGTAGAATGGTCTTGCCTACCTGCAGTCTGCGTCCAATGACTGGAAGCTGTCAGGGGCATATCAAGCAAGGTGATCCACTCTTCAGCCATGGCAGAGGCCTTCTCCCATTATCACAAGGGACCAAATACACACTGACTTGTGTGGACAAGTTCCAGGCTTGACGAGAGCCTTCCCCAGAAAAAGAAATCAAAAGTCAACTAGTAAGGGACTGGTCCAGCCCAGTGACATGTGTGATTGAGAGTGACCACAAATGATTGAGAGTGACCAAGGAACCCCTCTCATAGGCCAGGAAATACCACAGTGGGCTCAAGACCAGGGCAAACCATGGATTTCTGACCTGCCACACCCAACAGGAGTTAGATTAGCTGAAGGGATGAACAGGCTGGAACAAGCCTGGGGACTGACAGGGACTCTGCAGGGGTGGGGTGCTCTCCTTCCTGTAGCATGAGGACATTCAGAAGCCTTGACAGCCATGGCCTGGGGCCCTTTCTGGGTCAGCTCACCTGGCACCCCCAGGGTTAAGGCTACAGATAGAGGACACTTCTATTGGGCATTTTCTTTTTTTTTTTTCTTTTTCTTTTATATATTTTTAGTTGTAGATGGACACAATATCTCTATTTTTTTTTAATTTTTATGTGTTGCTGAAGATCCAACCCAGTGCCTCAGCCCTGCAAGGCAAGTGCTCTACCACTCCTCCACAGCCCCAGCCCCCAGTGAGCATTTTGTTACACCAGCCTGGGGCACAAGTGACAACATCCTGAAGTGGGCTCCTCAAGAGGTCGCAGTGGAGACAAGGAGCACTGGTTGGTCACGGACTGTACAAGTAAGCCCTGGGCCGGGGGTTTGCTGTTCTGAATCCCCAGAGAGGCAGAGTGGGTAAACTTCCAAGTGAAGCCTAGTGTGCTGGGAGCCTGGTACTCACTGGTCTAGGCAGTGTGACCCTCCCACATCATCACCCGAGAAATGCCTGCATGGGCTTATTATGGTCTGGGTGCATCCCTGAGGAGTCTGGTTCTCTCCATTCCCAAGGGCAGCAGCTGAACCAGGCCTGACACACCTGCCCTGCAGCCCTCAGGTTCCTGTGCTCCCTGCGAGCTGCTTCCAGGAGCTGGATGGCGGTATTGGTGCCTGGCAAACACCCTTCACACTCCCCACAGGTCTGCAACAAGGAGCCTTTTTCTGGGCTTGGCCACAGTCACCAATACTGCACACCTCACCAGCCAGACAGACCATTAGGGCTGCTCAGAACTCACTGTGACCTCAGCACGTGGGCTTCCCTGGGGAGCCAAACCCACAGAAGGGACCAAGTGGATTCAGATAGAACAGAAATGGATGGAAACTCTGCATCGCTCGCACTATGACCCCGAGTCTAAGCAAACTGTGAGCCCCAGTCACAGACACCCAGGGTCTCGGGTGCCTTGTGCTGCTGCTGCGGGGGATGGAGGCAGGTGCCGGAGCCTGTGAGGGCCAGACGTGGCTCCTGAGGCACAGACGGTAGAGGGATGGGGGAAACACCATTCAGTGTCTTGGAAAGTCTCTTCTCTCACTGAGAGAAGTTCTGAAAAAATGTGGAAGGAGGGACATGGGGAGGGGCGACTGTGTCCCTTTCTCCAGTTCTTAGGAGAGGGTCTAAACAGTGACCCTGGCTGCAAAGTGGAGGGATGCACTCATGAGACATCTGAAGAAAGCCACCTGCACAGGGCGCATGCCACCTGTCCTGTACATCCCTCAGCTGTTGGCAGGGGGCGGTCACCCATTGTATCCTGGCTGCCAGTGCAGAGCACTTTAAAATGTCCCACACCTCTCCACGGAGTCATCCAAGTTCTTTCGTTGGGATTGCAAAAGAGTATGCTTGGGGTGTTTGCAGCCCTGGTGTGGAGCACTGATTATATTAGGAACATCAGTTGTGAGTAAAGATGAGATGTGCCCAGCACTTGGCCTGCCAAGCAGAGCCACTCTGATGACAGAAAGTCAGGGGCTGTGATCACCTAGGGGATGCTCCAAAACTATACCTACTTTATTCTGAAAGCATTTCATTTATTTTTCAAGACAAGAAAGGAAGACAAAAAGATCCCTCCACTTTCATACAGATTCAGGGCCAAGGACACCCCAATTCTTGTTCAGGAACCAGTTGGAAATGAGAATAAAGAACTAGGGTCATTAAAGAAAGCATGACTAATTTGCACCCAGTCCCCTCTTAACCCATCCCAGCTCCTCTCATCCAGTTCAGGGCAAGAGTGAGACTTCCTCATGTCCAATCTGGTCCTCTTCAGGGTCATCTGGGAGTTGGGGATTCTCTAATCTAGTTGTGGCCAATCAAGACCCTCCAAGAACAACTAACTGGTTATCCACACCTAGAAAAAGGAAACTAGACCCTGATTTCTCACCCTGCACAAAAAAATCAACTCATAATCGATCAAAGACCTTGGAATTAGACCAGAAACTATACAACTCCTAGAAAAAAAGTAGGGTCAACACTCCAGCTTTCAGGCACAGGCAATGACTTTCTCAATAGAACCTCTAAAGCACAGGAAATAATGCCAAGAGGTAACAAATGGGATGGCATCGAATTAAACTGTTTCTACACAGGAAAAAAAATAGGAATGTGAAAGGAGAATCCACAGAATGGGAGAAAATCTTTGCTAGCTACTCTTCTGACAGAGAATTAAAATCTAGAATATGCAAAGAACCCAAAAAACTTTACACCAAAAACTCAAATAACCCAATCAATAAATGGGCAAATGAACTAAACAGACACTTCTCAACGAAAGAAAAGCAAATGACCAACAAATACATAAAAAAAATGTTCAACACCTTAGCAATTAGGGAAATGCAGAGCAGAACTACACTGAGATTCCATCTCACACCAGCCAGAGTGGCAGTCATCAAGAATACAAATGATAATAAATGCTGGAGAGGACCTGGAGGAAAAGGAACATTTTTACACTGTTGGTAGAATTGGAAATTAGTACTACAGCTATGGAAACCAGTATGGAGATTCCTCCAAAGACTAGGCATGAAACCACATGTGACCCAGCTCTGCCACTCCTTGGTATTTCCCCTGAAGAATCAAAGTCATCTTCCTATAGTGATACATGCACACCCATGTTTATAGCAGCACAATTCAAAATAGACAAACTCTGAAACCAGCCTAGGTATCTTAATGTTAAAATGTGTGCATTTTTGAATATGTAACAACCAATCCCATATGTACAACTATAATGCACCAATAAAAATGTGGAAAAACCCTCCCAGAGGCACATGTAGCCTTCAAGCTGCAATGAGTCCCAGTTTCGAATCCTGCAACACCCTCCTAACCACTCTGCTTAAGCCTATTTGAAAAGACTGGGAAATACAAATTGCACCTTAGATAAGGAAGAACCTAGCCTGAGTCCACCCCCAGCCCCGACACATCCCACTCCTGTCCACACCTACCACCTTCACTCCCACTTGCTCATTCATCACCCCTGTAGCACCTCAGTCGCCACACCACCCCCCACACACCCAGGAGACTCCCTTCCCTGGACTCTCGTCTTGCCTTTTAGGAACATCCCTTTCTTTCTTCTCCTTTCCAGGTTCCCAACAGTCAAAGATCACTCCCAGGGACATTGCATCCCCTCCAATGACCAAGATTCCCAAGCTATCTGTCAAAATAATCCCCAGAACACACCCAAATAAAAGAAAAGACCTGCAAGGGACTTCAGAACCATTTCCTGCTGCAGCTTAGGAGAGATGGGTCAGGCTGGTTCTGAAATTCAGGGGAAGGCAGGTACATTCACATCTATAGAGACCACATGCTCTGAGTATCATTTCCCATCATGATAGAATTGAAAATAAAGCAATATGTAGGCAAATATGATGCTTAATTGTGGTTTACATTACCAAACTCAGGCTTGGAAGTCCATCACATGGGAAGTCAATATCTGAGAGAAGAGCATTGGGGGAAAAGAAAGCAAGCTTTTATTAAGGGTGCTAGCAACCCAGAAAGGGGGCAGATTAAAGTACAAGTTCCTTTTACTTGAGTTTCTGTGAAGTTGCTTGTTTGTTTGTTTATTTACTTAGTACTGGGGATTGAATCCAGTGGTGCCTTACCACTGAGCTACAACCCCAGTCCTTTTTACATTTTTTGAGACAGGGTCTCACTAAGTTTCTATGACCTCAAATTTGAAATCCTCCTTCCCTCCTCAGGACCCGGGATTATAGGTGTGCACCTCCACACCCAGCCAGGTATAGGATATTTTAGGTGAAGTTCGGGTCAGGAACTATGCACAGGCATCAGCTTTTCCCAGGAGCTTGAATCAGACATCAGGCGCTGACTGGAGCTGGTTAACCCTGTGCTGGCATTCTCTTATCTTGGATTAAGAGGATCCCATTTTGATTCAGTTCTCATGGTTAGCAGCTGGCTCCTGGTGCCAGCTCAGGAAAACAAGCAGGATCACAGGAATGCAAGTGAAGAGCACAGGAGAGACAAGAAAGACAAGATGGAACCACTGATGGCAACAGGCTATTGCACTTACTTGAAAAGGACAAATTTTTTCTTGATTTTTTTTTTTTGCCTGCAAATTGTGGACAAAACTTTACCAGATCTCTACTGTTTTTTGTTTGTTTTGGTTTGTTTGCCAGGGATTGAATGCAGGGACACCTATCCATGGAGCCACATCCCCAGCCCTTTTTAAAATTTATTATTTAGATACAGAGTCTCACTAACTTGCTTAGGACTTCTCTTAGTTCCTGACACTGACTTTGAACTTCCAATTCTCCTGCTTCACCTTCCCTAGCTGCTGGGATTACAGTTGTGGACCACCAGGTCTGGCTCTACTCTTTCTTTCTTTGCCCCCCTCCCTTGCTGTTTCCTTAAGCAAGGATTTGGTGGCATCTTAGAGGTGAGAGGTTAAGGACTTCAGGTTCCCAAAGGAGGGATGGTGATTTTCATGACGGAAGACTTAAACCTAGACCTCTCCACCACACTCCCTCTATGCCTTAGGTCTTGGCTCACAGGATCCTGACAACTTTTTATTTTTTTGAAAGGGACTTCAGCTCTTTTCTAAAGATAGAAGATTTGGACAGAAGGACTAAAATACTTTGTGAAATGAGAAGCAACATCATCATAACATTTAAATAGAATCATTCTGATGGACAAAGCATGACTTTTGGGATACAAAAACAAAGCAGTTTTTGTTTTTACACCTTCCTTTTAAATTTGTGGTGCTCGTTGTTTTTCTGTCAGTAGATAAAAGTTAGGTCAAATCTCATGAATTTTTCTGGTCACTTTTAATTAGCATGTCTTCCCATGATCAATTAAAGTGTTCAGAAGTACATAAAACTGAACACAACAAAGTGGATTTAAACTTATGCTTTCACTCTCTCTCCAAGTTCTGGCCTGCACCCAAGTGGAAACTCCAACACAAGGAAGGATGTGGCACCTCTTCCTCTTTTTCCCCACCTGGAACTTTTATGAAGAGCCCCCTATGAAGTTTGTGGATGTGGTTTCTGAGTCTACTGTGTCTGCATCTCAGGAACAGACTCCAGAAGGTGGTAAGGTTCTTCCTCCACAGAGGCAAAACTGTTCTAGCAATGCCCCTTTGACTGGACTTTGCAAATACTTAAAGCTGATTCTCTACCACGCGTGGGCTTTTGATTTCTTCGGAGAATCGTGCATCTGGAGCTTCCTTTGATGAGGGTAAGCACATCTCCATTCTGTCTGATATTTCCCGCCCACAGCCACTTGGAACAGTTCCTGACCCACAGCCAGGCTGCTGCTGAGCTGGTTGCTGCCACTGCAACCAATGGAGGGCTGCAGTTCCCCCAGGTGCAGACATTTCCAGAGCCCAGGCTGCGACCTGGAGACTGGTGTCGGACTCAGGACATGCACGCCCCAATCCTCGCAGGTGTGACTCAGTCGTGCTCAAGCTGTCTCCAGTCCGCCAGGAGGGTTGCACTTAAGTGAGGGTTGCAATTAAGTGTTGCACAAGCTATAAAACCAGGTGCGCAGCGGTGGATACAACGCTTCAGTCCCATTTTCCGGTCGGGGAACTCCATGGGCTGACGCCTAAGGGGCCAAGCGCGGCGACTTGTCTCACCTTCGCTGCAGTAGCAATTTCTTTTCATGACAGCATCACAATCTTGACAGCCCTGCTCGGTTGCCCCAGTGCGTCTGCGCGAACCCTGTTGTACTGCACCTGCGCACTCCGGGCCTGGGCGCCTCCCTCCCCAGAGAGCCTCTCCTGCCACCTAGTGTTCACTGCGGGGAGGCCGCCTCGAAAACCCGCGGAGACCGTGGACGACGCTATGAACGTGACCTACAGCTGTGTCTGGGATACTTTAAACTCGCCCTTGACCCCACGGTTGAACAATACTATAACATTTATGGAAACAGACCAAAAAAAAAAAAAAAAAAAAAAAAAAAACCGAGACCAGTCGGTTAGTATGAAGGGTCCATTTCCATTGATGCCTCTGGATAGCAGGATCCTGATGGTTTATGTTAAACTTGTTTATCCAAGTTCTTGGAGGTGTTGGAGAGAGGTTGTCAACAGATCTTAGCCTTTCTTCGTGGTCAATTGGCCTTAAATGACCTTATCTCAATACTGTTTCTTTGGAACCATCCTGGGTTAAAATAAAATAAATGTGTCGTCTATTATCAAGCAGCATTCATTATCATTACAAAGATGGACCATTTGTACTAAAAGGATTGTGACGGACACATAGGCACAAAGGACATGTGTAGCTTGGTCTACAAAATTCGTGCACCCTGTATTTCCACGGATTCAGGAGGCTGAGGCAGGAGGAATACAGGTTTGAGGTCAGTTTCAACAATTACTGAGATCCTAAATAATTTGGCAAGATCTTGTCTCAAAATAAAAATAAATGGAGGGGATGTGTCTCAGTGGTAATGTGTCCCTGGGTTCAATCTCCAGTACAAAAATAAAAGTAAGAAATGAGAGTTGGTCTCACTGGGAGGGAGCTCTAGCTACTAAGCATCACAGTGTGTGTTGGAAGCTCCACCTACAGGTTGACACAAGATAATGGTCCCTGTGCTGTATTCCATGGTCGTTTGTTGGGCTACTATCCTCTATAACCCTGAGAAAAGCATCAGATTGGCGACAACTTAGTGAGCTTCAGTGGTGACAGCCTCAGTCACCTGTACTCTGCAGTGATATGAGACTCCAAGACCCCTGAGAACCAGTTGGCATGACTGTGTCCTCAGAACTGTGAGAGATGATGATGTTACTGAAGCTGTGTCCAGCCACTATTTGGGGTAGTTTGTTCAACAGATAACCTGAGAGCTTCCACCACACAATGACAGTGTGAATCATGTCTACACAAAGGTATTGTAGGGCTGAAAAGCCAGAATGTCATCCAGCACAGGTCCAGGCACAGAGTGGGAGGAATTCTATAAGTACTGTATTTTGGAGCAGAAGAGAGTTATCCTTAAGTCATCTTGGGAAAGATGGACAGGAAAAAAATTGTGGAACTGAATCTTATGAGATGGAGAGGTGGATGGACTTGGAGGTGGACAGAATGAAGAGACGTCTAGGACACGTCTCACTGAGCCCACTTTAGGCTGCTAAATCAACCTGCAAGATCAGAGTCATTTGACAGAGAGGGGAGTTTTCTTCATTGAACTCGTAGAACTATGAATGTGCATAATCCCCGATATGCTCATGTTATCTGAAAAGTATGGTTAACTTTTCTCTACTGTCCCTTAAGCCAAAGATTCAGAAATATTCTGTTGCCCCTCCATATGCCCAAATTTATTTTCAATTATATCCATCTTTTTCCAAAGACAGTTTGTACCTTTGCTGGGTTTCTCTATTGTATGACTGCATTCTACTTGAAACCACTAGGTAGTACCAGCAGCATATTTCTTGGATTCATACTGGCATTCACATATAAGAGAAAAAATGGAATTTGCCTTGGCACCAGAGTTAAAAATACACACAGGAAGGAAATATAACCTGTTGGCAATATTACATAAACTGAGTGTTTTTTGTTCTTGTTAGTCCCATTTTGTATTTTCCTTAGGGAAATTTATTACTATTGCATATTAGTGTTTTGTGGAAATAATGTTTCTAATAGAACAATTTGAGTTAATATGAGACAATAAGCCATCAGCTATAGGACAGACAGGATATAAGACTGACTTTCAGTACTAATACTGACCTCAAATAAATGGAAGGGGTAAATATAAAATTATAGACATTGAAGTGTAAACCTGATACTCATAACTTCAAGACTGGTAAAACTGGCCTGCTGGATGTTTAAAACCAAAAGTTGAAGACCGAAGTCAAAGAAGTAAAATGGCTACAGAAAAAATAGTCAATATTTTCACTCTTGCCCTCTAAGGTCAGTCAAGATTCAGGGAACAATGGAACCCTTCTAAGGATTCTGCAACTCCAAACACCCAACTTCCTGATCACTGTGATGGTAAAGACCTTAGAGAACAGAAATCCCACCATGAACATTCTGCTTAGAGGAGGGTCCTTGGAGAGGGAAAGATCCCTGATGCTTCCAAGGGAAGCTATATGTGGGCAGCAAGACCCTGACACATTCTAGCAGATGGCACAACCAGTAGGAGAAAGCTAAAGAGGCCAGGGGGCTTCTCACATGACCCCAAGTGTGATTCCTGACAAATCTCAGCTGACTCTTAACAACAGATAGAAGAAAGGTCAATTTTGGCCAACTTGGTCTTAACTACCTGGCAGGAGAATATAACAAAAGCGCAGTCATACGTGGGCACTAAAAAAAAAAAAAAAGAAAAAGAAAAAAGGACAATGGTTGCTTTGGGTTTTTTGTTTGCTTGTTTGGTTTTTAGTACTGTTGATTAAACTCAGGAGTGTTTACCCACTGAGCCACATCCCCAGCTCTTTTTAATTTTTTTTTTTTTTTTTTTTTTATTTAGAGACAGGGTCTCACTAAGTTGCTTAGGGCCTAAGTTGATGAGACTGACTTTGAACTTGTGATCCTCCTGCCTCAGCCTCCTGAGTCACTGGGATTACAGTGACTTTTAATGTAACTTGAAATGTACATTTGTGTCAGTCCTGCCAAAAGTAAGTAAAATGGGGGGGGGGGTGTTAAAGGAAGGGTTTTCATAAGGAGTGCCTGATAAATCTCACAAAAAGTTCTTTCACAGACACATTTGTTCTGAATTAATTTGAAACCTACAAATCTACCTAACTTCCTACATAGGGAGACTTGATCTGTGTTTCCGTATTTTTTATTTTTTGTAATGGTTTGACAATCTAGCCCTTATATATATGAGCTGCTACATAGTCTACCTTACCAGGGAAAGTCTGCAGAATTCCCCGCCCTGAAATTAAAGGCCAATCTGAAAGAGAATATATTCTGGCCATATCCTCCATTTTATCATCCTTCAGGTTAAAGGGACTCTTTGCCCAGACTCCTCCTTTGGGGGTCACAATTATTCACTTCCAGCCTGGCAGTTTGGTTTTAATCAAGACCTGGAAAAAATACAAGCTTCTGCTGAGCAGGAAAGGATCACACTAAATGCTCTTGACCACCGGCATGGCTATCCAAGCTGCTGAAAAGAGGTGAACTCATTACCTTGAGCAGTTTCCACCTCAAAACATTAATATGGCTAGGATGGGTGGCAATACCACAGGATACAGGAACAAAAATGAAACCAAAGGGCATAAAAAGAAAGAGTGGAACCTTATGAGAAATAGAAAATCCGGTGATCCATTTTCAGAATGAAGTATTTAGCTATTAATGTGAAATTACTGAGCATGTAAAAAAATCAGTCAAAGAAATAGAACAAATGGTTACCAGCAGTTAACACCTGAATGTGTCGGATTCACAGCCCTTGACAAACAGGAGCTGAGGGGGAAAGGGGCGGCCTAACCAGTAAAGATAAACTTAATAGTGCCAATAATCACATGATCCCAAAAGGACCCCCACCCCTAAACAAATGAAGATGATAACAACAAAGGTACATTTTTTAAATTTTATTTTCATTTATTTTTGGTACTAGGAATTGAACCTAGGGACTTTTAACCACTGAGTCACATTCTCTTTTTTATTATTTATTTTTTTGAGACAGGTCTTGTTTGCCCTTCTTGCCACATGTCCCTTTTCTTATTATATGTTTGACACACAGTGGGCACTTAATATTTTTCCATTGTATTTATCTTCAAATTCTGTATCCTCATGCAACCAACAGCAATAGAAAAGACTCAGGAAGAAACTGTAGTGAATATGTACAGACTTTTTCTGGTCCCTATTCTCAAAATGCTACAACATAAAAGCTATTTATATAACATTTACATTGTGTTGGGTATTATAAGAAATCTTGACTTAAAATATAAAGGAAGGTTGTGTAGGTCATATACTGATATTACAGCATTTTATTTGAAAAACTCGAGCACCCAGAGATTTTTGATTTCTACCAGGGTACCAGAAGCAATTCTTCAAGGATACAGAGGGAAAACCACTAAGAGAAGGGATAGTAAGGGAGTCTAATTTGCTAATTAAATTTTGTCCCTTTCCCCCTGTTTTGGAACACCTATAAAAATTATATGTGACATATATAATGTAATTATGCCATGATGGAAATATAATTATGCTATGATAATTATTAGACTAATATTAATGTAATACATAAGCTCTAGATTGTTTCCAACTTATTTTAATCCACTAATGTTAATGAAATAATCCAAAGATTGAAAACTTGGGATGAATGTGTAATATCCTCATATCTGTCCCTGTGGTGGCTGTGGGCACCAAAATCTATGATCAACTGAAGCCTTGATTCCTGTTTGAATCCTCCAGAAAGTCAGACTAGAAACTGTATGGTTTACCTGTGCAAAGGACAACTGATCAGGAAGAAGAAAAGCAATGTGACTTTTATTCATTTTGCATGTGAATGTGGCTACATTTTGAGAGAGGAAGCTCCTGATCCAGATCATAGCTCAGAATCACCACCCGCCTTCCAGGACCTGAAATCCACTTGCCCAGGTACCTGCAGGTATTGTTACAGAGGTAGGGCCTGTAACAATAAAATTGAGGCAGCGTGATCAAGTCAGAAAGATTTCAGACATGTCCCTCAGAGTAACAGGTCTGAGTTTGTTGAAGGTTCAGGAAAAGGGACACTCTCAAGGAAGAGAGTGGGTCCTCTCAGAGAGGAGGGACAGCGTGCCTCTCCTGCATTACAGTTTTATTGGGAATCCCAAAGACCTTCACAGAGAGTCCTGCCCAGGTCCACTTCTTGACTTTTGACTGAGAGCAGGATGATATCAAACTTTCAAGTCCCCACTGACATGATGACTCTAGGTCACCTAGGCCCATGCAGACCAGTTCTAACTGGATTATTAACCATAAATTCTAACAGATTTTATGATTAGGAAGAATTATCTCTCTGAGTTTTTGAGATCAGATCTGTAAAAAGGGTCAGAAAAGTTTCCCCCTTCAGGGTCACTTGGTCCCTCTTACCAATGCTATTTCAGGCCTGCATTTCTCCTTCAGATAATAAGGAGTTTTCTGAGGAACGGACATATCCTGGCAGGCAGGGCTGCAGGTACATTGCTTTTTGGAAGAGAAATCATGTGGGCTCAGCACAGTTGGTCCACATTGTGGACTTATTCTCTTAACTCTGTGTCTCCACCACTTGCATCTGTCTGTCTCCTATCAGTGCCATGCCCATAATTAGCTCCCACAGCAGAGCTGGACCAACACCGCGTGATCCTGCCATCACTGTGGCCATCCTGTAACTCTGCTTCAGTGGACGCCTGTTGGGTCCCATCGCAAGCCGGCTTTGCCAATGATACATGAGAAAATGATATGAATGTGGCCACCAGGTGGCGCCTGACTGGCCCCAAGGTCACTGGGTCGGATCTGGGTCTCCAAAGATGCGAGGTTGCACTGCTGGCAGCCCTGACTCTGAGTGCCACCCTCATACTGCGTTCCTCAGCCCCAGGCAGCGGAGGGCTACCAGCCAGACCTCAAAAAGGGGACTTGGGGAAATTTGCAGGGAGGATCCTGTGATCACTGGGCCCTGCAGAGGTCAGCTGCCAGTAGAGACAGACTTGCCTCCCATTCTGTAATGCCCCTACACGCAGAAACCATGGTTGTGTTAGAACCTTTCAAAAAGCAGACTTCAAGCCCCCGGAAACCAACCTACAGGACCATTATCTCAAAACCCACATGTCAGAACTGTTACCTACAGAAAACCTAGTGGGAGACTTAATAATGTACTGCCCAGTTCAGTGAAACCCCAAATTAGTGATTTTTAAGTCAACTAAGAGCAAATGAAGCTTGAGGGTTTATTTGGAATTTTCCCCATAACACATCCTGGTCCAAATAAATGGCTGCTGCTTCCACTGCTTTAGTCCACTCAAGTCTTTCCTCATTTGGATAAGATTGTGAGAGGCCTCAGATCACGGCGTCCATCAGTTCAGTTTCTGGTGAGGGCTCTCTTCCTGGTTTGCAGACAGCCACTTTCTCCTGTGTGCTCTCCAAAAAAAAGGGTGGTTTTAATTTAAAATTTTTAATTGGCACAAAATAATTGTACATATTTATAGGGAACAGTGTACTATTTCTACCTGGGTACACAGTATGTGATGATCAAGTCAGATACTCTAATTCAACACATGCACAAAGTGTACTAGAAATGAATGTTGAGGTTTCCCATAATTCAGGTACTGATATTGACAAGACAGGTATTGGTAGAAGGAATCAAGTTTAGCCAAAGTCAGCCTGGAAGAAGATAGAGGCACTAGGTCCTCAGAGTGGGAGGGAAAAGAGGCAGCAAGACTGCAGGCTGAGTGGGGTCACCGTCAGCAAGGACCTCAGTCTTCTTTAGAACCTTGCAAAGGACCCTGACCTCCTGGGATCACCTCCTGCATTTGATCTTCAAGCAGACACTCTTCTGCAAGCTAATTGATATGCTTTGTGTTCATTGACACAATAAATGCTGTTTACCATGAACCATCTAGGTGGAGCCTCTCTTGTAATTTAAAATGGCAGGCAGAAGGGAGGAATCTTTAAGGGACTAGGAAAGAGAAGCCCAAGAGAGTTCTGAAGGAGCCTATTATAATAGTGTGTAACAATCAAATACTAAGTGATAAAATACTAAGTGATAAGCAATTCTATCTCCTCAAATTGTCCTTTTCATGTGCTGGGGACCTTGAAACTCTTCTTCTCTAATTATTCTGGAATGTATAAGTATCTGTGGTAGACTAGAGTTACCCCACTCTGCTATGGAACATTAGAAATCTCCCACAACTGTTTTCCCTTTCCCCTCCATATTAGTCAGCTTTTCCACCACTGTGAACAAAAGACCTGATGAGAACAACATGGAGGAAGTAACATTTCTTTGGGGCTCATGAAGGAAGGGTATGAAGCAGTTCAGGACACAGCAATGAGGAAGCAGAGAGCAAGAATTCTACTCACCAGGGACAAAATACAAAACCCAAAGGCACAACCCAGTGACACACCTCCTCCACCAACAACACATCTGCCTACAATAAAACCTAGTTAATCCATATCACTGGGTTAAGCTATTGACTCAATTACACATCTAATAACCTAATAATTTCACCTCTGAATGTTCTTACATTGTCTCACACATGAGCTTTTGGGGGGCACCTCAGATATGTACCATAACATTCCCCATTCTGGCCTGTGTCCTGTCCTATATTCGACTCTACTTCTGTGTGATCACATTTTTAACTTTCAGGACACTAAATATTTTGGGTCAGTGCCCCACCCTTATGACATCATTTACCCATTTTGTCTCATTGATGTAGCCAGATGGGGTCTGAGGAGGTCCCAAGAAGGAAAAGGGAACCACAAGTCATTCCTGGAATGTCCTTGATTTACACAGAAAAGCATTTCAGGACACTTAAAAAGTGGTAAAAGCAAAGATTTATTTGGGAAAGCAAGGAGGTTTACTTAGGAAAACAAACAGTGAAGCAGGATCTACACTCAAAGGCCAGGGAGGATGGGTGCTTGAGAGCAAGAGGTACTTTTGAGGCCTCAGTTTTTTTCTTCTAAAGGAAACTCTAAATGGTGAGCATGAGGGGTCAGGTACTGTCAGCTTAATAAGCTGAGTCTTTTGATTTTGGAGCACAGAGCATGTCACAGTAGCCTGGCTCTTCTCAGAACCTTTAGGTTGACATTATCTAGTTTAGTGCTTGGATGTGTTGGAATTAATGGTGGCGGGGAGGGGTCCTGGGAAACCCAAGGGCTGAAATAAACACTTGGAGCCTAATCAGCTCTGTCAGGAGGGCAAGAATTTTACTTCTATGTGCAGAAGAGTGGATATCAATCAACACCAAAAGCAGGTGCACTGAGCTTTTGTCCCTGATGCAAGGGTACTTGGCCATTGCCCATTGTCTGGGGTCCTCGGCACAATCTTTGGTGTGGATTACTACTGGGGAGGTACTAACTTTAGAGAGGTGACTGGGTTGCAAGAAAATGGCAGCCCAGAAAGTTAATAAAATGCACTCTCTTTGGTTTGACACAAAAGACTTGTTTTTCTCTCAGACTAGTTATCAACAGAGGTGTGGCAAGAAATTAAACATGTACTCAAAAGTGGGTGGGCAAGGCAAACCTTTACTCTGCCACTAGAGGGCACCACCAGAACCTGCCTGGCAAGTCCTGGCACCTGGGCGAGCAGTCTGCCTAAATATATGTCTAACCTACAGCGGCGCTGTCCTTCACTCTGATTGAAGGAGTTCTGGGTTAAAATTTATGCAATTGGATAATTTAATAATTAGGGTGGGCAAAAGGGAAGAACTACATTTGGATCAAATAAGGGTGAATATTCTGAAAATGGACCACCACACTTTCTATTTCTCACAAATCCCCCCTTTTTATTTTAATTCCTTTTGGTTTTATTTTCATTGCACCCTGGGTATTGTCATCTGTCCTAGGTATAAACTTTCTGAGGTGTAAATTATGCCTGGTACTGAGTTTTCCCCTTTCTAGTAGTTCAGACAGCCATACCAGTGATCAGGAGCACTTGGTAAGGTCCTTTCCAGCTCAGTTGAAGACTGTATTCTCCTCAGGTCTTGATTAAAACCAAGTCATCAAGCAGAAGTGATGAATTGCAAATTCTAGAAGTGGAGTCTGAGCAATAGTTTATAATAATCATACTACAAAAGCAAAAACAAACAAACAAAAATTCCAGGAATAGTTGAAGTCTGCCTGTGAAGGAGGTTAAAAAGATTTGGAGGTCTAAACTGACAAAGAAAAAACTCGAGAATTAGGTGTTCTGTATAAAAACCTTTTCTTCCCAGTTTAATTTACTTTTGGGAGTAATGACAAAAATGTACATCTCTTTGTACATTAAAAGAACTATTGTTTTGTATTTTTTCAAGAATATTACTCCACCTTAAAATAAGAATGAAATTATGGCATTTATTGGTAAATGGATGGAAGTTGGTCAAAATTGTATTTATGTCTATCTATTACTAATTGTTAACTGGGATTCTTCAGGGGATCACTCTCAGGAACTTTTAAGAAGCCTCTTAGCTTCTTTATTGCCATCTGCTAGGATGGGTCAGGGTCTTGCTGACCACATGTGGCTTCCCTTCAAAGCATCAGGGACATTTCCATCTCCAATGACCCTCCTATTTGAAGAATGTGCACTGACTGACCTACTGTTCTCCAGGGTCCTTTTGATCACCCTAATCAGGAGGTCGTGTGACCCAGAGTTCTGAAGTCTTTAGAGAAGACTTATTGTTCCCTGGGACCTAGCTGCCCTCAGAGGGCAAGATCCAAATATTGGCCATTTTCCTTTAGTCCTTTAACTTCCTAAATTTGTTTTGGTCTTAAACATCCAACAGGTCAGTTTTACTAGTCTTAAAGTGGGAGTACTGGGTTTTAATTTTAATGTTTATAATGTTACAGTTATTTATCCTTTCCATTTAATTGGGGGTCAGCATTAGCACTGGAAGTCAGCCTTATATTTTGTCTGTCCTATAGGTTATGGCTTATTTCAAAATTAACTTAGAATGTCCTGTTAGGAATATTTCTTCAAAACACTAATAGGGAAAAGTTATAAAGTTCTATTAGGAAAATACAAAATAAAGTTAATAAGACCACAAAGATATTTAGTTTGTATAATAGCTTTAAACCAAGAAGGTATCTGTAAGGTCAGATGAGAGTGTTCACATAGGAGTCAGACCAAAAGTGGCTGAACAAGGCTTTATTGGGGTTTGGCTCTCGGGAAACATTCACCAGTCCACCAGGGTGAAGGCCAGGGTAGAGGGCCAGGGAATCTGCATGTGACTCTGGTTGAGTGGGGCCTTTATAGTACGGAATGGCTAGGGGTCACACTGAGTGACAAGTTGGTGCAAGGTGCCATTAGTGTTCATCTACCACCCTCTGATTGGTTGTTCTTTGGCGTACATGGGCTGCTTGATGTTCTGCTCCCTCTCAGCCATCCACCTGAATCCAATCTAACATTCCAACATTTTTGGTGATATAGGGCACCCAAGTCCATCTGGCTACCTCCTGCTTATTAGGGGACATCATGGGGAAGGAAAGGTTAGGGTGCCAGTATGGTGGGGAGGCAGCTATAAGGGTGCAGGAGTATTTGGTTGTATGTTACCCTGGCAACCTCACTTATGTGGCTCCAAGAAAACCTGAGGAGAGAGGGAACAATCATCAGTAAGAATACTATTACTAATATTGGAGTGAGAATGGGGGTCAGTCAGGTGACAAGAGTGGGGGGTTCAGCCATCCTGGCCAAGGGTCATTTGATTGTTGTTGCCTCAGTCTTTCACTCAGACACCTGAGAGTTTTGACATTTTTCTCAACCAGCCCACTTTCATTGATGTAGTAGCAACATTCTTCTTTTAGGAACAAACATGTTACCCCTTTGTCCGCTATCAGGAGATAAAGCACTCAGCAGTTCTATAAGGGAACTTGGGAAATAGACATTATTTGTCTTTGTAGGGATGCCAGGGAGGCAGCAGATGCCTCTACTGCTCCTGGAGTTGCTAGCCTAGCCTTTGGGTGGCATTGACTGCATAACCAAGTCCTCCTGCCCTCAACCCAGAGGCCGTGAGTGAGGAAGCTAGGGAGAGTTTCACCACCACTGATAGGAAAATAGTCCATTTCACCCTTGGGATGGGATTTTGAGCAAGCCAGATTAATTCCATTTCACTATTTATTGTCAACTGAGGAACTAAAGTGGAGGGCACACAGAAAGCAAAGGACATATTGGAAACTAATTTTTTTGTCAGAGTGCAATTACACCAGAAAAAGAATCTTAGAGAAGCAAACATTGGAGAAGAGACCTGTATGGTTCAGCTGCAAGGTACTGAGGTAGAGGAACTGTAGCAGTAAGCAAAGTTCTCTGAGGGGTTGTGATAAAGGGGAACTCCCTCCAAAGGTGAAGAGGGGTTCTTTGAGGTGTTGAGGAAGTGTTAAGGGGGGTATTCATGGGAACAGCTGTAGGGGGATCTGATCCAAATCTGCACAGAGAAAGCAATCTGAGGTGTTATTGACTCTGGAGAGATTGAGACATTGAAGAGCTTGATGTATCAAAGTAAGCTATGAGAGAGGATTAACATGAGGCTGACTGAGTAGCTGCACTGAGCTGGCATTGGGTCTCCTTTTCTGCTCCTTGACGGTTAGGTGAACCTGAGGAACCACCTGAGTATAAACTCTCCAGATTCTATGTGAAGCCATGGGACCACTGGCTGTTGGCCCTGTGTAAACTTTACCATCCAACCCCAAGGCCCATTTTGGGGTCCATGGATCTTTGATGTTGATTTTTATTGCTTTTTCCCAGTTACACTTAGGGAAATGTCTTCTACAGCTATTGTGGGGGCACCCTCCATACATGGTGGGCTCCGTTTTGCAGTATGTGTTGGTTTGGTCATATAGAAAGCTAACCATACAGGTAAAACAATAAGGGACAGATATAGTTTTAAAATTTTTGAGATAAAGGGTGATTTCCTGGTCACATTCTGTGGGGAAACAGTCCTCTTCCACTACGATCTTAGAGTGGGAGGTTCCATTCTGCTGCCACGTTTCCCAAGTGTAGAAATGCCACCTGTAGGCTGGGATAGAGGCTTGAGAGAGGTTAATGAGTAGTAGAAATACTAAGAGATTGGTGAGAGATTTTGAGTTTGGTGGGTCCCAGCAGGGTGGAAGCCCAGGACTGGATATCTGAGAATGTCACTCTTTTAAAGTATGAGACATGGTACCAAGGGGAGTGACCCGGAAGTTCAACCACTGCTGGGATGGTAAGTATAACTGTGTGAGGTCCAGTCCAGCGAGGTTGTAGTGATTGAGGATGTAATTCTTGAAACAAAATAGTGTCACCTGGTGAAGAGGAATGTTAGCCAATTTTGTTTGTGGTCTGGCTGGAGATGAGATTGTGGACAGTGCTGGAAGGCAGCAGTCTGTGTGTTCCCTTAGGAGTTTGTACAAAAGTGTGAGGTAGTGTAGATAAGATGCCAGGGGAGGAGGGGTGATTGGGAAGTTTTGGTTGATTAGGAAAGGGCACCCATAGAGTAGTTCAAAGGGACTGAGGCTGAGGAGGCTCTAGGGGCTGCCCAGATTCAGGCAAGAGCTAATGGAAGGAGACTGGGTCAAGAAAGTCTAAGTTCAATTGTGAGTTTAGTGAGATGATCCTTGAGAATGCCATTAGCCCTTTCAACATTACCTAAGGATTGGGGTTGGTAGGGGATGTGGAGCCTCCAGGTGATGTTGAGGCTTTTGGAGGCTAGTTGAACAACCTAAGAGGTGAAGGCTGGACCATTGTCTGATTGGATGGTGCAGGAAGTTTGAATCTGGGAATAATCTTCTCAATGAGGATGGAGGCAATGATGTCTGCAGTTTCCCTAGGAAGGGTAAGGCCTCTATCCAGCCTGAAAAAAGTATCAACCAAGGTAAGAAAGTTATGGAGCTTTTTTGTGTCTAGGCATGTGGGTGAAGTTGATTTGCCATTCTTTGCCTTATTGATGGCCTCTCATCTGATATGTTGGGAGCCTGGGTTTGATGCTCCCTTGTGGGGATACTATGGAGCAGACAGAGAAAGTGGAGTGAACCTGCTGGAGAATGGTTCTCATTTCTGGAAGATAAAAGAGGAGCTTGGGTCCAATATGAAGAGTATGAATGTCCATCAATAAGTTGTAAGCTTGCTGATTAGGAAGGACAATCTGGTCCCCCAAGAAGATCCACCCACCATCCCTAAAATGGCCACCCTGGGTTATTAGGTTCTCCTCTTCATGTGGAGAATATTTAGGTTTAATGGTTCTGGGTAGGAATAGAACAGAGGCTGTTGAGGACTGTTGTTAGCCCCCATGCTATAGAGTCCACCTTGCTATTACCCATGATTATAGGGTCTGAAGAATTTTGGTGTCCACAGCAGTGTATGATGGCATTGGGATGGCAGCTGAAGTGTCTCCAAGAGTTTAGAAATTAGGGATGTGTTGACCACTGGTGACACCTTCATGGTTAGGAATCCGTGCTCCTTCCAAATAGCCAAATGTGAGTGACCAATCAAGAAGACATATTTGAAATTTGTGTATATATTAACCTGTTTACCTTTGGACAGAATTAGGGCCCTAATCAGATCAAAGAGTTCAGCTTTTGGGAAAGTGGTTTCTTCTGGAAGGCAGCTGGTTTCCAGAAATGAGGCAGTAGTGACTACTGTGTAAATGGCCTGAAGGCATTCATCGGGACCCAGCACAGAACTGCCATCTACAAAATGGTTAGGTCAGGTTAGGGGAGTGGGTAATCAAAGAGGTTTTCACAGGGTGAGTGTAGGGCCTCTAGCACCTGTAGACAGGAATGGCTGATGGTTGAGGGTGGAGGGGGACAGTGGTTGAAGTGTAGCAGGATTGAGAGAAGAAGAAAACAGAGTAATGGTGGGGTTATCAATAAAGAGGAGATGGAATTCCTGAATCCATTATGGACTCAGGAGTGGAAGGGATTTATGGCTAGTGAGGTCCTGTAGTTGTAAAGAACACAGTTATTGGTTGGAGTAGGGTGAGTTTTAAGATTTTCTTAGTCAGTTCAGTTGCTGCTGCCAGTGCCCAGAGGCATGATAACCACCCACAAGCAGTAGAATCAAACCACTTGGAGAGATAAGCCACCGGTCTTTAGGAGGTCTGGTTGGTTGCATGAGGAAGCCAGTGGCAACACCCTGTTTTTCATCTGTAAAAAGGTGGAAAGGGTTGTTAGGGTTAGGGAGAGAAAGAGTGGGGAGGATGTGAGATCATCCCTGAGCTTATAAAAAAAGTTAGCTATCATTTGGGGGGAGGTGAGGGGCCCATGAGGAGTCTCCTTTGCTGTCTCATTTAGGTGTCTGGCAAGAAGCACAAAGTTAGGGACCCAATGTTTGAAGAAGTCAGCCAAACCCAGGAAGAAGAGAATATAATCTGCCACCTTAGGTGGCTGTAAGTCATGGAGGGCTTGGATTCTGTCTGTTGTAAAGGTCTCAGAGATAGGATTCAGAAGTATTCCTAAATATGTGACTGAAGAGATGGTAAGCTGGGCCTTGGTTGGAGAGACCTGATAGCCTCAAGACCCCAGGAAGTTAAGGAGATGGGCGGTGTGAGTCCGGGAGGCCTTGATGGATGGGCTACATAGGAGGAGGTCACCCACATATTGTAGGAGTGTGCTATCTTCCAAGGAACAAGTAGCCAAATCCTGAGCCAGGGCTTGCCCAAGAGGTGGGGGCTGTTCCTGAAGCCTTGGGGTAAAACTGTCCATGTCAGTTGTTGAGACCTAAAGGATGTAGGATCCTCCCATGTGAAGCCAAAGGGGTAATAGGAGTCAGGGTGAAGAGGAACTGAAGAGGAACTGTAAAGAATTCATCTTTGAAATCCAGGACTGTGAAGTGAGTGGTAGACAGAGGAACGTGGGAAAGAAGGGTGTAAGGGTTGGGAACCACTGGGTGAATGGGAATAACTGCCTCGTTAATTAGATGGAGATCCTGAACCAAGCAATAGTTCCCTGAGGGTTATGTACTGGCAATATGGGGGTGCTACAGGAGAATTCAGTAGAGATGAAGAGTTCCTGAGTAAATAAATAGTCTATGATGGGTTTAAGTCCTTCCCTGTGAGTATGAGAAATAGGAAACTAGGAATGTGAAGGAAATTTAGTTTGATATTTTAGTTGGATAAGGACTGACTTGTAGTGAGAGGATATGACTGTCTTGGAGGTGTCCCAGACTTGGGAGTTGACCAGGTCTGGGGCAATGTAGGGTAGGAGGTGTGAGGGTGCTAGAGAATGTAAGAAACTGAGGTAGAAGAAAGTGTGTACTAATAGTGTGCCTGGGAAGAAGTTGTAGGGTGGCTCCTAGGAGTTGGAGAACATCTCTGCCCAGGAGGGGAACCGAACAGGAGGGAAAGACCAGGAAAGAGTGTGTAGAAGGATGTCCCTCCAAGGCACATGGTAACCTAGCTCTTCTGATTGGGAAAGAGGGTTTTCCATCAATTCCCATAACTGAAACCTGGAAAGGAAACAAAGGCCCAGAGTGGGCCAGCAAGACAGAATAGGTAGTCCCCATGTCCACAAGGAAAAGTATGGACTTACCCTCTACCAGGAGCATTACCCTGGGCTTGATGAGGGTGATGGGAGTCCTTGACTCTGGGTTCCTTCAGTCGTCTGCGAATCCCAAAAGCTCAAGGGAAGGGACTGCCTGGCTGGTCATGTTCCTGTGTGGAGGTGTTGAGGAGGGGCCAGTCACTGGGCAATCACTCTTACCATGTCTTGCTTGTTTGCAGGTGGAACATGGGCTGGTGGAGGGTCATGGGCTTGGGCATCAATGGGCCCAGTGACCTTCACATCCACACTTGAAGCAAGCCCCTGGCCAAGAGGATTGCTGGTCCCCCTTTGAAGCTCTCGCTGGAGCCACAGACCACAGGGCAACTACCAAGGCTTGGGATTAGAGTGTCCCCTTTTTCTGTAAATGAGACTGCCTGACCAATTTGGTCAATTTCTCTTGGGCATTATATACTATGAAGGTCATTTTAACCAGATCTCAGATAGGGGTTTGAGGGTCCTCATCAGCTCGTTTGAACTTTTCTTTTATATCAGGGGCCAATTGAGAAATAAAGTGGGTTGCTAGCACTGTATCCCCAGAGGGAGATTCAGGGTCCAGATTAGCACATCTAGTAAAGGTCTCTGTAAGGTAGTTAAGATATAAAGCTGAGTTCTCATCTGGATCCTGGGTAATTTCCCTCAGTTTATCAAAGTTTACCACCTTATTAGAGTCTGCCTGCATGCCTACTATGAGATATTAGACCATGCAAGCACAATAACGGTGGCCCTCCTGGCTTCTCTGATAGTCCCAATTTGGTATGGTTATTGGGACTGCTGCTGCCCTGGTGGGTAAGGTTATGTCCATTAGGTGGACCTCATCAGCATGATCCTATACTGCCTGTTGGATGCAGGCTCATTCATCTTGGGTGAGAGTGGAAGAAAGAATGACATGAATGTCATGCCAGGTAAGATTATAAGTCTGGGAAAGATACCTAAATTCCTTAATATAAGTAGAGGACTCAGCAGAGAAAGAACCTAGATGCTGCTCAATCTGGGAAAGATCCTGGAGTGAGAATGGGACATGGATTTGCACAATGCCCTCTGTGTCAGCCACTTCCTGTAGGGGACGAGGAGTTCCAGGTTGGGGGGTGGGAGGGTCTGATGGGTTTTGTGTGAGTGGTAACAGGGGAGGAGGGAGTTGGGTGGGTGGAGGGACATTCTGGAGGAGGAGAAAGAGAGGGCTTGGAGGAGGAGAAGCTATAGTTCTCTGAGGAAGGGGCAGAGTTATAGCTGTGGGAACAGGAGAGGAAGAGGAAGGGAAGTCTGACCTGAGTAAGGAGGGTGATGATGAGAAGGCAGAGCCAAAAGTAGTTCTGGTGGATCAGAAAACATGGAAGAAGAAACAGAACAATGGGGGAGAGATTTGGGACCATCTCTGGCAAGGAAAACCTGGGCAGTAAACAGGTAGAACAAAAGAAGGGTGAGTTTGTAAATCCCAAAAAACCTGAATAAAAAGTAATTCTAACCATTTCTCTGTCCAGCGACAGTAATTGTCCAAATCAGTGAGGATTTGAGAATCAAAAGTTTCCTCCGGGAAACCATTTTGAGCCATTATCCAAACGTACTGGGGCCAGGCCACACTCAAGTAAAAGACCAGCCGCTTATGGCTAAGTCTTAGGCAAGTCCTAATTTAGTGAAATTAAGGTACAGACAGTTCAAAGAAGTCTAGGGAGAACCCAGCATTTCCCATGGCCTTTCAGTATTACCCAGGGGTTGAACAGGAACAGAAAGAGGCATGCCTAATTCTGATCATGTTCATCCGAAGAATGGAAAGTGGGTGAGCCAGAAGCCGAGACGTCTCTGCAGCCTTTGGGGACTGAGAATCAAAGGTGGGTCTGGCCTGAGTCTGGAACATCTTCACAGCCTGCCAGTGCCAAAACAGAATGGGTGGGGTTCTGTGGCAGGCACGACTTCTGGACAGAGACCTGTAGCAATGGGTAAACCAAAAGGCCAAGGGAGGGAACTTATCCCAATTCTGTCGGTCCAGATGAGGAGAAACACAGCACTGCAGGAATTTCCTGGTTCATTTGAGGAAGAGGGTGGACGTCAACCCCAATGGGGAAGGCCCACAGAACCTTCCGGGTCTTGGCACCAAATGTAAAGTAAGATGCAGGTGACCAGATAGGAGTCAGAACAAAAGCAGCTGAACAAAGCTTTATTGGGGTTTGCTTCTTGGACAAGATTCACCAGTCCTCCAGGATAAAGACCAGGGTAGAGGACTGGGGAATCAGCACATGGCTCCAACTTGCTGGGGCCTTTATAGTCTTGAATTGACTGGGGGTCCCACAGAGTGACAAGTGGGTGCGAGGTGCCATTAGGGTTCATCTGCCAGCGTCTGATTAGCTGTTCTTTGGCACAAGTGAGCTGCCTGTTCTGCTCCCTCTCTTCCATCCAGCTGAATCCAACCTAATAATTTCTATAATAACAATAATGTATCTTTGCTGTCTATTTTGCCTCCACAAAATCCATAAATTTATCAATTCAATCACATGAGACAATTTACAAATTTTACTTTTTTGTAAAATTCTTATAAATTTACATATCTTTTATAATTTAACTTTACTTATTTTTGTATTATATCCCTTGAATACTTTGAGACAGTAATCTTTGTTAACACAAAAACGACCAGGCAGGATGCAAACCTCATGAATCATCTTAGCTGTTTATTCAGGAACAAAGTTTTACACAGGAACACAAGATGCAGGGATGAAATGGCACCAGTGAACCCACCTTCCTGGTGGAAAATGAGCCACTGAACAAAAAAGGGACTAGGTTTATATAGGTTATTTTGAGGGGTGGTCTAGTGAACATATCAGTTTCCTTAGGCACTCAAAAATTTGAACTTTTTGGGGTTGGGGGTCGTGAGGAGAATCTGGAGAGGATTTACATTGAAGGGGATTAACACCTCCTAGAGATGGCTACTTTGGGCATGATAAAATACTTCCTAGGGGCTGGGGAGATAGTGCAGTTGGTAGAATGCTTGCCTTGTAAGCACAAGGCCCTGGGTTCAATCCCCAGACCTCCCCCCACCAAAAAAAAAAAAAAAAAAGTCTTCCCTGTCTGCAGTCAGCACCTGGGAAACATCTGTATTTGAAGATGAAGTCTGTCGGTGCATGACCCTCTTTTTACTCCATTTCCCCAGGTCACATTATCTTGGTGAATTTTTCATTTTCCATATCTATTAATGTTTACAACAAAAATCTATCTTTCAAATATCATGTTAGGTCAGAATTTGAGTAGCTATATGAGAGAGAGCAAAATGACTGAGGCAGAGGGCACCACACCAAACAGCGACAAATCAAACAGGGGCAGATAAACTCCACTAACCCATACAACTACCTATCACTCAGCATGAATCCCCACCTATTCCAGCCTATAAAGACCCTGGGCAGTCAGGGCCATGTGCTATTTTCTCCAGCTCTCCACCCTAACCTGTACACCAGGGGGCTGGGAATTTTGCCTGAGAGTCAAATTCCAATAAAGCTGGCTTTGGCCACATTCTGCCCACTTTTGTTTGGCCACCAGCCCTGCCCTCAAGCTTACACATAACTTTAAATAAGCTTAAATTTAACCTATTTTGGAGTCACCTAACATGGAATAGGGTGAGAGGCAGAGTCTTATCTCAGGTAAGATGACAAATAATACAATACAAGATTACATCTGACACATGAATCAAATAAAAACAAGAGTTCTGAACATTCTTTTTGTGAAAAAGTGGCAAAATGTTCCACTTTGTTAACCTTTATATAAATTACACTCACCTTATTACTTTCCAAAAATACATTTAAATTTTCATCTTAGTGTAAAGAGTAAAAAATTTATACATAGCACTTATTTATGATAGGTTATTTTTACCTAATTACAAATTATTAAATTGTGTAAATAAGTACACAAATTTGTTATTTATATATAAGCCTGAGAAACCACTGCTACAGACAACTTTAGTTTGGAGAACACCAGCTTAGTGAAGTGCTCTCCTGAGCTTTACATTTTAACTGAAAGACATGACTACATCTAATGTACAAAGAAACCAGTAACAACATCATCACAATTATACTGATGTCCTTATATTAACCAAGTTAAACTTTGAAGAAAAATTTAGAATCCACAGTGAACACTAATAACCTACAATTATAGTTGTTTGCTTCACCAGAGTTATACAACCCTAATTCCTTTAAGATTACTTCACTGAATAATAAAACCTAACATACACAAGAAATTATCATGATAGGTAAGAACAGATCAATGCTCAGACTTTGCTTCCTATTAAGTTGGAATAATTTTAACTATGGTGCTACTTACAGTCAATTTATTTGTAACATTGGTCCACTTCACCTTTTGAATATAGCTCTGAGGCTTATTTTTTAAAGGGATATGTTTTCCTCTTTCTCTTCTACCTCTCCCCCTCTCTAACCTGGGTGCAGGGTACAAGGTTACACTGACCTATCTGTGCTCCACAGGAAGGAGATGTCTGCCAGTGGACCTAGGAAGCAAATATCTCCCAAATTAACAGGGGAATGTTAACACACCATCAGGACACCCTGGGACCCCCTGTCATGGCACACCTAGAATGTGGCCTTTGAAGAGTTCTTTAAAAACACCCTGTTCTGGGCATTTGCCTGCCTTTCACCTGTCCATCACCTGCCATACTCCTATCCATCACCCAATGAACGAGGTTCACCTCGTGATCGCCTGACAACAGTCAGCAAACTGATCGCCGACTGCCAGTGGAGCACCAGCTGCCTGCTGTTGCCTGGAAGTACACTCTTACAGTACCTGCAGGTTTGATTACACTTGGCTGCCACCATTTTGAGACAACAGCCAGGCCCTGTAGGACCTCTGGCCGGACTGACTGAGCCCCATCTCCAGGATCCCTCAGCCTGAACAATAACTCCCTGCCTCTGGGACCCTCACATTGACTGACTGCTCCCTGCCTCCAGGACCCCCAGACCAACTGACTGCACCCTATCGCCAGGACCCCAGACTTACTGATCACAACCGGCTTCCAAGATCCCACAACCACACCAAACACACCCAACCTCCAGGACCCCTGTCTGACCAACCGCATTCAGCCTCCAGGACCTCCTGCTGACCAAGGCCACACTCTGAGCTGCAGATCCCCATTTGCCAACATGTTTCGAAGCCAGAGCGGCCATCTTGGATAATCCTGGAAGCCATAGCTCCAATCTTTAGGTGGGATAAATCCCATCCTGAGACCCCTGCCGGAGGCTTGAAACTCATTGTCAGGTACCTCTCAAGCATCAGGCTACTGAACTCTGGGAGTTTTCATTACTATATGACTGTTATTCTGTAGATTTTCTTTTTCCTCCTTATTGAAAAATTTACGTTTTTATTTCTTTACTTTTCTTGCTCTCTTTTACTTTGGTTTACCTGTTCCCTCAGCGTCTCTTTCTCCCTATTTGCATGCTAACATCCAATTTCTTTTGATTACACTCTCAACTTTCTATTTCCTAGAAATTCTGTATATTCTTTTCTTAACCCATTAACAGCCACATTCTATATCCCACTGTATCCTCTTTATCCTCCATTAGAAACTGCAGACCTTATTGCAAATCTGTTTGTTTTACTGAAGATAATATTTGAACTCATTCTGTTTATTATGACAATTTTGTTATTGTCCTCATAGGGGCTATTTGGTCTAGGATTGGATAGTGTCTGAATTGGGCACTGCTAAATATTGATCTCCACTTAAAGAAAGGGTTTTGGAAACATATAGGGTCACTATAAGCCTATAGGGGGAAATCTGCAATACCCCGGATCTGCACAGCTAGAGGGGAAGATACATGAACAACATGAAAAAACAAGGGAAGAAAATGATCCAAACAAATCTAGATTCTATATTAATAGAATCGAATGACAGTATGTTAGAAGAAATGTCAGAAAAGGACTTCAGATTATACATGATTAAGATGATTCATGAAGCAAAGGATGAGATAAGAGAGCAAATGCAGGCAATGAATGATAATACCAATAAGCTGAAAGAGCAACTGCAGGAAGCAAAAGATCATTTCAACAAAGAGATACAGATTCTCAAAAAAAAAAAAAATGGAAATCCTTGAAATGAAGGAAACAATAAACCAAATAAAAAAACTCAATGGAAACTATCACCAAAAGACTAGACCACTTGGAAGACAGAACCTCAGACAACGAAGACAAAATATATAGTCTTGAAAATAAAGTTGCCCAAACAGAGAAGATGGTAAGAAATCATGAACAGAATCTCCAAGAACCATGGGACATCATGAAATGACCAAATTTAACATTTATTGGGATTGAGGAAGGCACAGAGATACAAACTAAAGGAATGAACAACCTATTCAATGAAATAATATCACAAAATTTCCCAAACATGAAGAATGAAATGGAAAATCAAATACAAGAGGCTTACAGAACACCCAATGCACAAAACCAAAACAGATCCAAACCAAGGCACAGTATAGTGAAAATGCTCAAATTTCAAAATAAAGATAGGATTTTGAAGTCTGTGAGAGAAAAGCATCAGATTACATATAGGGGGAGACCAATACAGAGAGAAGGCGACTTCTCAACCCAGACCCTAAAAGCTAGAAGGGCCTGGAACAACGTATTTCAAGCTCTGAAAGAACATGGTTGCCAACCAAGAATCCTATACCCAGCAAAATTAACCTTCAGATTTGAAGATGAAATAAAATCCTTCCATTACGAAAAAAGCTAAAAGAATTTACAAATAGAAAGCCTACACCACAGAATGTTCTCAACAAAATATTCCTTGAGGAGGAAATGAAAAACAACAATGTAGGTCAGCAAAGGAAGGAACTACCTTAGAGAAAAACCACTCAAAGGAGAAACCAAGCCAACTTAAAAACCAAAAGTAAGCCAAATGACTGGGAATACAAATCATATCTGAGTAATAACCCTGAATGTTAATGGCCTAAATTCATCAATCAAAAGCCATAGACTGGCAGAATGGATTAAAGAAGACCCAACAATATGCTGCCTGCAAGAGACTCATCTCATAGAAAAAGACATCCACAGACTAAAGGTGAAAGGATGGGAAAAAAACCTACCATGCACATGAACCCAGTAAAAAAGTAGGGGTTTCAATCCTTATACCAGATAAAGTGGACTTCAAGCCAAAGTTAGTCAGAAGGGATAAAGAAGGACATTTCATACTGCTTCAGGGAACCATAAATCAGGAAAACATAATGCTAGTAAATATGCCCCAAATAATGGTGCATCCTTGTACATCGATCAAATCCTTCTCAATTTCAGGAATCACATAGACCACAACACAATAATACTGGGTGTCTTTAACACACTGCTGTCACCACTAGATAAATCTTCCAAACAAAAACCAACCAAAGAAGCCATAGAACTCAATAACACAATCAATAACCTAGACTTAATAGACATATATAGAATATTCCATCCATCAATGAGTGGATTCACTTTCTTCTCAGCAGCACATGGAACCTTCTCGAAAATAGACCATATGTTATGCCATAAAGCAGCCCTTAGGAAATGCAAAAAAATAGAGATACTGCCTTGTATTCTATCAGATCATAATGGAATGAGAGTAGAAATCAATGACAAAATAAAAAAGAGAAATTACTCCAACACCTGGAGACTAAACAATACGCTATTGAATGAAACATGGATAACAGAAAACATCAGGGAGGAGATAAAAAGATTCTTAGAGGTCAATGGGAACAACAAAACAACATATCAAAATCTCTGGACACTATGAGAGCAGTATTAAGAGGAAACTTCATTGCATGGAGTGCATTCCAGAAAAGAATGAAAAGTCAACAACTAAATGACCTCACATTACAGCTCAAAACCATAGAAAAAGAAGAACAGAATAACAGCAAAAGTAGTAGAAATCAGGAAATAATTAAAATCAGAGCTGAAGTCAATGAAATTGAAACAAAAGAAATAATTCAAAAAATTGACATAACAAAAAGATGGTTCTTTGAGAAAGTAAACAAAATAGACACACCCTTAGCCACACTAACAAAGAAAAGAAGAGAGAAAATTCAAATTACTAATATTCGTGATGAAAAAGGAAATATCATGACAGACACCATTGACATACAGAACATAATGAGAAGCTACTTTAAAAATATGTATTCCAACAAAATAGAAACTACCAAAGACATTGACAAATTTCTAGAGACATATGCTCCTCCCAAACTGAACCAGGAGGACATACACAATTTAAACAGATCAATATCAAGCAATGAAATAGAAGAAGCCATTAAAAATCTACCATCCAAGAAAAGCCCAGGACCAGATGGATTTTCAGCCAAGTTCTACAAGACCTTCAAAGAAGAACTCATTCCAATACTTCTCAAAGTATTCCAGGAAATAGAAAAGGAGGGTACCCTACCAAACTCATTCTATGAAACTAATATCACCCTCATACCCAAACCAGGAAAAGGCACATCAAGGAAAGAAAATTTTAGACCAATATCCTTGATGAATATAGATACAAAGATTCTTAACAAAATACTGGCAAACCATATCCAAAAACATTTTAAGAAAATTGTGCACCACGATCAAGTTGGGTTCATCCCTGGAATGCAAGGATGGTTTAACATCCGTAAATCAATAATCACAATCCATCATGTCAATAGACTTAAGGATAAAAATCATATGGTCATTTCAATTGATGCAGAAAAAGCATTCAACAAAATACAATACCCCTTCATGCTCAAAACACTAGAAAAAATAGGGATAGTAGGAACATACCTGAACATTGTAAAGGTTATTTATGCTAAGCCCATGGCCAACATCATTCTTAATGGAGAAAACTGAAACCATTCCCTATAAAAACGGGAACAAGACAGGGATGTCCTCTTTCACCACATCTATTCAACATTGTCCTCGAAACTCTAGCCAGAGCAATTAGGCAGACCAAAGAAATTAAAGGGATACAAATAGGAAAAGAGGAACTTAAGCTGTCACTATTCACTGATGACATGATTCTATATTTAGAGGATCCAAAGACCTCCTCCAGAAAACTTCTAGACCTCATCAATGAATTCAGCAAAATAGCAGACTATAAAATCAACACGCATAAATCTAAAGCATTTTTATACGCAAGCGACAAAACAGCTGAAAGGGAAATGAGGAAAACACTCCATTTGTAATAGCCTCAAAAAAAATAAAATACTTGGGAATCAATCTAACCAAAGATGTAAAAGATCTCTACAATAAAACTACAAAACATTGAAGAAAGAAATTGAGGAAGACCTTAGAAGATGGAAAGATCTCCCATGTTCTTGGATAGGTAGAATTAATATTGTCAAAATGGCCATACTACCAAAAGTGCTATACAGATTCAATGCAATTCCAATTAAAATCCCAATGACGTACCTTACAGAAATAGAGCAATCATCACAATACCAGAACTTCAACTATTCTACAAAGCAATAGTAACAAAAACGGCATGGTATTGGCACCAAAATAGACAGGTAAATCAATGGTACAGAATAGAAGGCACGGACACAAACCCAAATAAAAACAATTTTCTAATACTAGACAAAGGTGCCAAAAATATGCAATGGAGAAAAGATAGCCTCTTCAAAAAATGGTGCTGGGAAAACTGGAAATCCATATGCAACAGAATGAAAATAAATCCCTATTTCTCACCCTGCACAAAAATCAACTCACAATGGATCAAGGACCTTGAAATCAGACCAGATATCCTGCATCTTATAGAAGAAAAAGTACGTCCAAATCTTCAACACGTCAGCTTAGGATCAGACTTCCTTAACAGGACTCCCATAGCACAAGAAATAAAAGCAAGAATCAATAACTGGGATAGATTCAAACTAAATAGCTTTCTCTCAGCAAAGGAAACTATCAGCAATGCGAATTGAGAGCCTACGGAGTGGGAGAATATCTTTGTCACTCATACTTCAGATAGAGCACTAATTTCCAGAATATATAAAGAACTCAAAATCTCTACACCAAGAATACAGATAATCCAATCAACAAATGTTCTAAGGGTATAAACAGATGCTTCACAGAAGAAGATCCACAAGCAATCAACAAACATATGAAAAAATGTTCACCATCTTTAGTAATGAGAGAAATGCAAATCAAAACTACACTAAGATTCCATCTCACCCCAATTAGAATGACGATTATCAAGAAAATAAGCAACAATGGGTGTTGGAGAGCATGTGGGGAAAATGGTACACTCATACATTGCTGGTGGGGCTGCAAATTAGTGCAGCCACCCTGGAAAGCAGTGTGGAGATTCCTTAGAAAACTTGGAATGGAACCACCATTTGACCCAGCTATCCCACTCCTCGGCCTATACCCAAAGGACTTAAAATCAGCATACTACAGAGATACAGCCACATTAATGTTCACAGCTGCTCAATTCACAATAGCCAGATTGTGGAACCAACCTAGATGTCCTTCAATTGATGAATGGATAAAGAAACTGTGGCATATATATATACAATGGAATATTACTCAGCTATAAAGTATAATAAAATTATGTCATTTTTCAGGCAAATGTATGAAATTGGAGAATATTATGCTAAGTGAGATAAGCCAATCTCGAAAATCCAAAAGATGAATGATCTCACTGATAAGCAGATGATGACACCTACTGGGGGGTGGGACAGGGCAAGAATGTAGGAAGGAGGGACTGTAAAGAGGGAAAAGAGGTTTGGGAGGAGTGGGGGGAAGGAAAAAATAACAGAATGAATCAAACAACATTACCCTATGTAAATGTATGATTATGCAAGTGGCATGGTGTTACTGCATGTACAAACAGAAACCACATGTTTTCCATTGGTTTACAATAAAAATAAATTTAAAAAAAACACATTGAATATACCAAATATATGTTAACTTATGGAGTCCATGTTGCTAAGAGTACTTAAATCTATACTTAGTTGATGTTTTAGTATTTTAACATTGCTAATTCATCAGATGTCTACTTTAAAACACATGATGAGGAGGATTAATCCCATTATGTTAAAATTAATTTACACATTTGTAGATTACATTACCCATGGATACCAAGATGTCTGACAAATATAGTCAATAGTAAAGCCATCTTTTCCCTGCTGAAGTAAATTCTTTGATGTAATGGATATTACATTTTAAAAATTTTATGGAAATTAACAATTTTAGCCTTATTTTTTAAATGGACACTTTTTTCTTTCTTTTCTTCCTTCCCCTCCCCCACCTTGGGGTGGGAAAAAGGACCATCCCTTTGTCATCCCAGTCCAACAACCTACCCCAAAAAACAATATCTCCCAGAGTGGGTGGGGGTTGTTGCTCAGTGGTGACGCAGTTGCCTAGCACATGTGAGGGAGGCACTGGGTTCAATTCTCAGCATCACATAAAAAACGAATAAATAAATAAATAAATAAATGCATTTTTCCATCCACAACCAAAAGTATTTTTTAAAAAAAGAAAAGAAAGAGTAATCTCCCACATTAACATTAACAGAAACACCCAGATGGAGTCCTTGAATATCTTCTTTGAAAACCTTTTTTTTTTCCTCCCTGAACACAGAATTATAGCCTGTAGGACTGGAATTTTCTGTGCCTTTCCCTGATCAAAGTAATAATCCTTCATTTTTCCCTTACTTAAAATCATGTCCCCATCAATTCATGGGGGACAAAAATCAAGGTTTTCATTACTTGGTCACCTATGAAAACATGTGGGTTAGTAATTTTAATGGCATCATTACTCTTAACAATTTAAATTGGTCCTTTTTATTAAAGTTTTTTATAGGTAATGTGAACTGAAAGACATTTGTATCCATTCATTAATTTTATGAGTACTCATTTATCTATGAGTCAAATTAAACCCCATGTATGTGATATAGACACAAGCACATATGTAGACCCATGATGTACAACACACAGGTGTGCATACATACATAAAACAGACAGAAAACAAATATCTTGTAGCTTTTTAGCAGGTTCTAGATCGCCACAGGTGGAAGACAACACCTACAGATGTCTACTAAAGTCTCTCTTAGTTTAACCTTTATGTTTCTCTTAACTTTAGAAATTAAAGTAGAACCTATCACAGAGTTTTACAGTATTACCTAGAAGTGAAAAAGACCTGTGCATTTTGGAACATTAGGAATAGTCTGCCAGTCATGGTGGATGCTGAAATCAGAGATTCACCAATCCTCCATGGGACTGATTTATTCCCAGTATTACCATTGTTTATTCCTTGCTCAGGACATTTTAAACGTAAAGATTTGGACACAGGGCCTCTTTCCATTGTTCTTCCCTGTCCCTAGCCTAGGGGTTTTATTCCCCATTTTTGGTGAGTTCTTGTAATTGAATTTCCCCTTGTGCATTTAGTTTTTCATCGCCCACATGTTTAATTCCCCTTATTGGGGATTTCTTACACATCTTGGGCTTGTGTATGCTCAAGTCCACCTAACAGGTATTTCTTGAATTACTTCCCATCCCATTTTTCTCAGTGTAATCTTGTGTTTCTGAGTTACACACAACACTCTCGGTAAGAGCTGACCACCAAAGAGTCCTTTTCCCTCAAGCTGGAGAATAGATTTTCTCATTTTGGTCTATCATAGAATTGCTCAGTCACAGTAGTACTTGCCTGGGCCCTTTTCCTGCATTGCTGATCCATTTTTATCCTCTTTGGACTTTGGGTCCTTTGTTGGCCTCAAGGATGGCAGTTTCCTTCCCCATTCTGAGGTCACCCACATGCAGTGGGATATGTCTCCTCTGAGAAGAAAAATCCCCACAACCCATAGGTGAGGTATGGAACCTCATGTTGGGCAACAAAATTGTTATAAATAAGGAGGTGCTGCAAGAAATCAAACATATGCTCAAAAGTGGGTGGGCAAGGCAGATCTTTTGCCAGAAGGGGCTGCCACCAGAAACTGGTTGTCTGTCCTCCTGCTTATATGTCTAACCTAACACAATGCTGCCCTTCACTCTGATGGAGGAGGTCATGGTTACAATCTATGTGATTGGCTAATTTTAGAATTAAGATGAGCAAAAGGGAAGGGCTATAATTAGATCAAATTAAGACTCAGTATTCTGAAAATGGACCATCAGAATTTATCTTTCTATTTCTCACAGACTACAACCACATCATTTTGTTGTTGTTATTGTTCTTCTTAGATGTACATGTCAGTAGAGTATATTCTGACATATTATACATACAAGAAGTATAACTTATTCTAATTAGGATCCCATTCTTGTGGTTGTAGATGATGTGGAGCTTCGCTTGTCGTGTATTCACATATGAATATAGGAAAATTATGTCTGATTCATTTTACTGTCTTTCATATTCATTCTCCCTCCCTTCCCTCATCCCCTTTGTCTAATTCAATGAACTTTTATTCTTCTCTCCCTCCATATTGTGTGTTACCATCTGCATATCAGACAGAATATTTGGCCTATGGGATTTGGGGATTGGCTTATTTCACTTAGCATGATAGTCTACAGATCCATCCATTTACTGGCTAAAGTCATAAAGTCATTTTTTATGATGACTAATATTCTATTGTGTATATATGCCACATTTTCTTTATCCATTCATCTGTTGAAGATTGCCTACATTGGTTCTATAGTTAACTAATGTGAATTTAGTTTCTGGAAACATTGATGTGGTTGTGTCACTGTAGTATGCTGATTTTAAGTCCTTGGGTACACATTGGGAATTGAAATAACTGGGTCAAATGATTCTACTCCAAGTTTTCCAAGGAATCTCCATACTGCTTTCCATGTGGTTGCACCCATTTGCAGTTCCACCAACAATGTATGAGTGTACATTTTCCCCCCATTCTCACAAACATTTTTTGTTACATGTATTCATAATTGTCATTCTGACTGGAGTGAGATGGAATCTCAGTGTAATTTGTTTTTGTTTCTTGGTGTTTTTTTTTTTTTTTGGTACTGGCAATTGAACTCAGGGGTGCTCAATCACTGAGCCAGACCCCCAGTCCTATTTTGTATTTTATTCAGAGATGGGGTCTCACTGAGTTACTTAGCACCTTGTATTTGCTGAGGTTGGCTTTGAACTCACAATCCTCCTGCCTCAACCTCCAGAGCTGCTAGGATTACAGGTGTGTACCACCATGCCAGGCTCAGTGTAGTTTTAATTTGCATTTCTTTAATTGCAAGAAAAGTTGAACATTTTTTCATATATTTGTTGATCATTCATGTTGATCATTTTGTATTTCTTCTGTGAAGTTCCTCTTGAGTTCCTTTGCCCAGTCTTTTCTGGGAAAGTAAGAAAAATATATCTAAGGAAGAATGTGGGCCATCTTGAGGGTGAGAAGCTTTTGGGATGAAGGAAGGACTACACATTTGAGGAGAATGTAGGCTAACTTCCAGATGAAAAGACAAGAATCTCTTGGTACAAAGCTAATATTTACAGAGGGACAATAGTACTGTCCCTCTAGTACTCCACTAGAGGTGGAGCCAGGGTGCAGTAATGTATTTTTTTGCCAGTTCTTCTAGTGTGCTTGCACATTGCCCTCATGTTACTTTTTGTAGGCAAGGACATGGGCCAGGAGTGTTGGGTCAAGGTCACAGGGTGAATTGAATGGGAATGCGTGTTGAATTCCAAAGGTTCATGGATGCATCTCTTCTTGGACTCAGTATAAATTTCCTTTTCTGTAACCCCAAATTCCTATTCTTTTCCATAGAAATATTAGGTAACAGGGATCCCACTTTATGCTTTGAATATAAATCTTGCTGTTTAACAACTGATGGCTTGTTTTAAAACGTACATGTTTTTATTTTCTTTCTTATTCTATTATCCCTTCCACAATCACAGGAGAAGCAAGATTAACATTCTTCCTGTCCTAAGCTGAGTTAGCTGCCCTTCAGTTCACTGTATACAAGAATAATAAAACTCCAGAACTGGAACCTAGAAAAAAATTCTTTGATGGATATCAATTAGATGTATTGATAAAGGCACTTAGAAAACATTCCTTGTATTCCACTCATTAAAGTCCTGTGTTCCCCAGGGCAGTTGTAATGGCAGCGTCTGTTACATGAATCTATTTCTAGCAAAGCAATAAAACATTTTCCTTTTACTCAAAGTCTTGTCCTCCTTATTAAATTTACACTGGGTACAAGGATCAAACTTCCAGTATTGAGTAAAAAATTAGAGTTCCAAACCCAAAAGCTCCCATATGGATGAAGAGTGCATTAAAGTGACCAACTTAATGAAGTTCAAGACAAATTAAATATAGCAAACAAACCAAACCAAAGTGGTAGGAAACAAACATCTATCCACAAAATGCTGAATATAAATGAAAACAACTCTCCAATTAAAAGACATAGATTGACCAGATGAATTTTAAGAAAAAAATATCCTACAATATGCTGTTTACAAAAGACTCATCTGATAGGCAAATACATTCATAGGCTGAAAGTAAAAGGATGGAAAATATATTACATGAAAATGGTATCCAAAAGCAAGTGGTAGAAGCAATATTTTTTTATATCTGACAAAACAGTTTTCAAGCAAAACTTAATCAAATGCATCAAAGATTGTTTCTTGGTAAATATATATGTCCCACATGTCAGTGTATCTAATTACATAAAAAATATTTCTTGACATTAAATACTGAATAAAATCCAATATAATAATGCTGGTTGATTTCAACACACCATTATCAGCAATAGAGAGGTTATCAAAGATGAAATCAATAAGGATATTTTCAATCTAAGGGACCTAATAGACATCTACAGAATATTTTAACACAAACAGCTTAATTTACCTTCTTCTCAACATCTCATAACATTTTCCAAAATACACCATATTCTAATTCACAATATTAATTGTAGCAAATACAAAAAATTGATATAATATTGTATACCCTATCAAATCATAATGGAATAAAACTAGAAATCAAGAGCATGAAAAATAATGCAAATCACATAAACACATAAGTGTAAAGTGAAGAATGAATCAAAGAAGAAATGAGAGAAGAAATCAAGAAATTCTAATCAAAATATGACAGTCTGAAAGCAATTCTAATGGAAAAATTCAAAGGAGTTAGTGTCTTACATTTTAAAAAACCAGATATATCCCAAATAAATAATTTACCATTACACCTTGAGGCCTTAGGAAAGGAAGAACAAACTAATTTCAAAATCAGTAGAAGACAGGAAATAATTAATATCAGAGCCATAATGAATGAGATTGAGAATTTAAAAAACCACAGAATCAATGCAACAAATAATGGTTCTTCAAGAAGA